>NC_141687.1:292820252-293322423 GCF_964263255.1 Lissotriton vulgaris
GAATACATACTTGTGCATCGCCATCTGGTGTTGGGCTCGGATGTTTGCAGTTTGTTGTTGTCTCGGAAGAAGTGTTTGTGGTCACTAGATAGGTGACTCCTCCCTTGGACTATAGTTTGCATGGGCATCAACTCCATCCTCAGATTGTTTTTTTCCGCCATCGGTTTCGGATGTGACTTGCTGCGCTCCGGTACCGTGTTTCAAAACCCCTTTTGACGCGCAACCTGTCACACTTAACGGTATTGTTTCGTTTGCGTGCCTTTCGACGCGCTAACTCCCAAATCCTCGATTCCAGTCGTCGATAAGGGCCGCTGGGCATATTGGCGCCATTCGGGCCTAAGTCTAATGGAAAGGGCTCCATTTAAAAAATGTCCCCAGTGTGGAGCTAAATTTCCACACAGTGACCACCACAAGGAATGCAAACTTTGTCTATCACCAGAGCACGAAGAAAAGGATTGCCAAGCTTGCGCCTCTTTTCGATCCAAGAAAACCATTGTTATCACCGGGCTTAACAACATGTTATGGCGCAACATCGAGATTTAACACCCAGATTTAAACCCCAACATTCACTACCAGGCTGGGTATTTATGCAGCAAATAGAGATGATGGCCTCTTGCCTTTTCATAGTACCTTATGCAAGACTTCAGATGCGCCCTTTACAAGAATGATTAGCACGTCAGTGGAACCAGGCACAAGGGCAACTTTAACATCTGGTGTTGGTAGATAGCCGCACACATCTCTCTCTGGAGTGGTGGAACACACAAAACCTTTCCAAGGGGCAGCCGTTCCTAGAGCCAGTTCCACAAATGGTGCTAACAGCAGACGCATCACTCACAGGCTGGGGAGCTCATATCTTAAACCATACAATTCAGGGCAGGTGGACCCCTCAACAAAAACTGCTCCACATCAATCACCTTGAATTGCTAGCAATATTTCTGGCATTAAAATCCTTCCAGACACATCTTATCAACAAAATTGTCCTTGTCAGTACGGACAATATGACAGCAATGGATTATATACAAAAACAAGGGGGACACATTCTCTACAGCTTTCTCAACTAGCGCAGGATACACCTACTAGCATAACATCTTCCAGGCGTACACTAACAGTTTGCGGATCTGCTCAGTCGTCGGACACAGCAGATACATGAATGGGAACTTCACTCTCAAGTTCTTCATCCATTTTTTAAGATGTGGGGCCACCCAGACATAGATCTGTTCGCCACACACACAAATGCAAAATGCCCAACCTTCGCCACCAGTTATCCACACCTATTGTCCAAAGGCAATGCGATATGGATGAATTGGTCAGGCAGATTTGCATACGCTTTTCCGCCACTCCCCCTCATTCCATTAGTATTACGCATGCTGAATCAGGAGTCTCTCAAAATGATCCTAGTTGCTCCAACATGGGCCCGGCAACCATGGTTCACAACACTCCTGGAACTCCCAGTAATACCACACCAAAAACTACACCTCTCCCCTAAGCTTCTCACAAGGCATCATGAAGAGATAAGGCACCCAGATCCAGCTCAACTGAACCTGACAATCTGGCTCCTGAAGTCCTAGAGTTTGGTTACCTTAACCTCCCATCGGATTGTATGAACATCCTTAAAGAAGCAAGACTCCCTACTTCTAGGGCTTGCTATGCAGCCAAATGGAAAAGATTTGTCATTTACTGCAATAACAATAACATTGACCCACTAGATGCTTTAATTCAAACATCTGCAAAAATGTAATCTAGCAAATACATCCATAAGACTACATCTGGCTGCCCTCGCCGCTTACCTACAAAACAGACAACATTTGTCACTGTTTAAGGTGCCTGCTATCAAAGCGTTCATGGAAGTACTTAAAAGAATAATTCCTCCTACAATCCCACCCTCTTCAGTTTGGAATGTAAATATTGCCTTTACTAGGCTCATGGGCCCTCCATTTGAACCTTTACACAAATGCGAATTGCAATTCTTTACATGAAAAGTAGCTTTTCTAGTCGCAATCACCTCTCTCAGGAGAGTAAGTGAGATCCAGGCTTTAACCATACCAGAACCATTCTTACAAATACACCCTAACAGGGTGGTTCTCAGAACAAATCCAAAATTCCTTCCCAAATTAATCTCCACTTTCCATCTTAATCAGTCTGTGGGATTATCAGTTTTTTTCCCACAATCAGATTCTGTAGCAGAGAGAGCTCTTCACACACTTGATGTCAAAAGAACTATACTTTATTACATTATCTGAAAGAAACTGGTTAGTGTTAGATTCCTTACCTTTGAATATCCCCAGGCGTCAGCTGGATCCGGAAAGTTTTCATCAGCAGTACCCCTGCTAGTCAGTAGGCGGTGTCTTGCGGCTCTGCGTCCATCGAAGGGATCGCCGGAATGATGTCACTGGAGTACCTAGCCGCCTCCCTCGTGCGCTGACGTCCGTTCTTCTTTTTTCCGCGCCAGCAAGCGCAGATCCGGGAAGAGCACGTACCCTTAGTCATTTTTTTACTAACTTTTTGGACATTTTTGTCTATCTTTTTCAAGTAGACTCCTGGTGCCAGTAGGGATACTCGGTTTCAAGCCTTGTGACGCCTGTCACCGACTGATGTCGGTTACCGACCCCCACCGCCGGTGTCTACTGTTTGGGGGCCGACCACGATGACAAGTCGTGCCCTGACTGCCGGGCCTTGACGTCGAAGGCTAGGCGGGAGCGTTCCCGTAAGCTCCTCGAGCTCCGGCAGTCGGCTCTGCGCTGCTCGAGGTCCAGGAGGAGGTCATGGGACCGGTCGCGGAGCCAGTCATCATCAATCGTCTGGATCCAAGTCCTTGCATTCGGGTAAGTCGAGGCATGCAAAAAGAAGTCGAAGAAGCATCGTCTCTTCGACTTCCGCTCGCGCGACTCGGCCGAGGGTTCGGGTGGCACCACCCATGCCGCTCCGGCAGGGCCCGTGCTGTCGCATCCAGCCCCACACCCTCAGGTCCCTGGACTCGATGCAACTCCGGCGCAGATTAAAGACTTCCTTGTGGCCATGAGGTCGCTCTTTCTGCCATCGAGACCAGCCAGCGCGCCTAGCCCTGTGTTGCCGGAGGCTTTGGCCTCGGCGCCGCCGGCGACTTTGGTCCCAGCGTGCCTGGATCCCGGTCGGTGCCAGTTGACCTTACGACTCCTCCGCTGGCGCCGATCCCCACGGTGCAACCCCCGGTGAAGTCTTCGGACGATGCCGCCCCCGGTTTCAACCCCGGTACGGGCTCAGCGTTGGAGCGGCACCACTCGGCGCTGTCTCCGACGCCCACTGGTGAGCTTTTCACCTATGCTCCGGCTCCGTAATTTTTCCTGTTTATCAGGACACGGATGAAGGGGAGGACTGGGAGGGGTCTGAGGACCCTCTGGCACAGCAGTGCCAGTTAAGTCAGGACTGGGCAGATGAGCTGGGGGATGCCAGTGGTCTAGACACTTCGCCTGACACTGGTTTTCTCTCTCCTCCCTCCGTGGTTTTCTCTCTCCTCCCTCCGAAGGAGGGGGCAACTTATGCTGTGGTGCTGCCAAGTCAGCTGCGGCCTTGAGCTCCCTGCAGCGGCTGTGAGGACAAACCTCCTCACCGAGGTGCTTCAACCGCCAGTAAGCTCTTCAAAGCCTATGCTGCCGTTTAATGTAGCCCTCACCGACGTTCTGATAGGCACTTGGTCCAAGCCCACCACAGTTCCCCCTGTGGATCATAACGTGGCCCGGCGCCACAGCCCAGCTCCGGGCGACCCCTGCTTTCTGTCCGTACACCCCACCCCTGAGAGCCTGTTTATCCAGGCCTCCACGTCCCAAACCGCATTCCCTACCGCACCACCGGATCCGGAATCCGAAAGGCTGGAACAGTTTGGCAAGAAGCTGTTTTCCTCCGTCAGCCTAGGGTTGTGGTCCAATATTACCGCATGCCTTTTGGGCAGTTACTCCCACTCTCTGTGGGATATGGCGGGGGCGTGCTGCCCCAGTTTCCGGAGGAGGCCAAGACACGGCTCGCCCAAGCTCTTGCTGAGGGGTGGGATGCAGCACTATACCCCATTCGATGTGGACTCCGCACCGGCTTGGCAGATCGATTTCAACGACGGTGGCGATTTGTCGTCACACCTGGCTGAGGACCACCTTTTCAGGGGATGTCCAGAACACACTCATGGACATGCCCTTTGATGGCCGTCGCCTCTTTGGCGACAAGGCTATAGCGCTTTAAGGACTCCAGGGCTACGGCCAAGTCCTTGGGCCTTTCGGCCCAGTGCCAGCAAACTTCTGCTTTTCGTCCCTTTTGTGACCACGGAAGGGGCGCCCCCACACGATCGTTCAGCCACAGTCCACAGAACCGACCTCAACACGGTCGCGGACGTGCAGCCCGCCGTGGCTGAGCATGGGGTTCAGAGAGCCGGTCAGTCCACATCCGCTCCCACAGCATCCGCCTCAAAGCCTTCCTAGTCCGAGCTTTCAAGCCCATTCCACGCCAGTAGGAGTCAGGGTTCGCCATCACCTACTCCACTGGCGTACCATCACTTAGGATAGGTGGGTGCTGCAAATTGTCCGAAAGGGCTACACCCTCCCCTTCGGCGCGACCCCTCCAGCCATGCCACCGCAGTAGCACTGCATGTCGGGTATCACTTGCAACTTCTGCAGGAGAAAGTTACGGCCCTCTTGGCCAAGGGGGCCATCTAGCGTGTTCCTGGGTCAGAAGTAGGACGTGGTTGTTATTCCCACTATTTTCTGATTCCCAAGAAGGACAAAGGGGGCCTGCACCCGATCTTGGAACTCAGGACCGTTAACGGCTTCCTTCAGAAGGAGAAGTTCAAGATGCTGACGTTAGCTCAGGTTCTGGCTGCCCTAGACCCTGGAGACTGGATGGTGGCGTTGGACTTGCTGGACGCATATTTCCATATTCCTATCCTGCCGGTCCACCGGCGCTACCTTCGGTTCACGGTAGGCCACGAGCACTTTCAGTTTACCGTGCTCCCCTTCGGCCTCACCAGTGCCCCTCGGGTGTTCACGAAAGTGATGGCTGTGGTCACTGCTCCTCTGCGCCGATCAGGGGTTCCAGTCTTCCCCTATCTCGACAACTGGTTGTTGAAGGCAGCCTCGCCCCAGACAGTCGTCTCACACCTCCAGACTACAGCTGACCTCCTGCATTCGCTGGGGTTCTCCATCAACATGCCAAAGTCACACCCGAGTCCCTCTCAGAAGCTCCTCTTCATCGGAGCGGTTCTGGGTTTTTCCTCCCGAGCAGCGGGTTCGGGATATTCAGGCTCTGATTCTGATCTTTCAGCCTTCATCCCGAGTATCGTTCAGGATGACCCTACGGCTTCTGGGACTGATGGCCTCCTACATCCTGCTGGCACATCACGCCAGGTGGCGGTTGCGGACTCTGCAGTGGGACCTGAAGTTCCAGTGGGCACAGCATCAGGGCAACCTGTCCGACCACTTTCTGATCTTGGAGGTCACTGCGAGACAGTTGCATTGGGGGCTCACGGACCGCGATTGGGTCAGTGGCAGATCCCTCTCCCTTCCCCAACCGGAGCGCACAGTGTCGACGGATGCGTCCCTCCTGGGGATGGGGTGGCCACATGGGAGAGGCGGAGATCAGAGGCCTCTGGTCTCCGGCGGAGTCCCTACTCCATATCAACCTTCAGGAGCTGCGGGCGATCCGACTTGCACTGAAGGCATTCCTTCCCTCTGTCCGGGGGTGTGTAGTGCAGGTGTTCACAGACAACACCAATGCCATGTGGTATTGAAACAAACAGGGCGGGGTGTGGTCGTGGACCATATGTCAGGAGGCTCTGCGCGTCTGGACATGGCTGGAACATCAGGGCATCACCCTGATGGTTCAACACCTGGCAGGTTCCCTGAACGCCAGGGCGAACGAACTCAGCCGTCGGTGCATGATGGATCACGAGTGGCATCTGAACTCGGACGTGGCACAAGGTCTCTTTCAACAGTGGGGAGAGCCTTGGTTAGATCTATCCGCCACCGAAGAGAACGCGCAATTCATCTCTTCTGCACGTTGGAATTTCTAAAGTGGCACTCGCTCAGCGACGCTTTTCATCGCGAGTGGAGCTGCGGTCTGTTGTACGCCTTTCTGCCTATACCTATTCTGCCCAGAGTGCATGAAGAAGATCAGGCGCGACCGGGCCCAAGTCATTCTTGTGGCTCCTGATTGGGCACGAAGATACTGGTATCCCAAGCTACTCAGTATGTCAATCGATCCCCCGATTCGACTGCCTCTTCAGGAGGACCTTCTGTCACAGCAGCAGGGGATGGTCCTCCACCCAAACCTGTCCAGCCTCTACCTACATGCGTGGAGATTGAGCGGCGACAGTTGATGCCATTTGACTTGGCTCCTGAAGTCTGTGATGTCATTCAGGCGTCACTCCACAAAAACGGTATACGCCTGCAGGTGGAACAAATTTGTGGCATGGTATACAGCGAAGGCTGTGGATCCTCTCTCTGCCCCTCTTTCAGAGGTTCTCCTCTTTTTTCTTTCCCTGGCCCAGCAGTGCTCTGCTCTGGGCACTATTAAAGGATATCCTTCGGCCATTTCAGCCTTCTTGAGGCTTCCTGATCAGCCTTCTCTTTTCAAGTCCCCTGTTGTAAATAGATTCTTAAGTCATTACTCACATGTTTCCTCCTGTTCCCTTCGTAATGCCTCAGTGGGACTTGAATCTGGTGTGCTCCGTTTGAGCCGCTCCATAACTGCCCTTTATGTCTTCTGACTCTAAAGACTGCTTTCCTGGTTGCCATCACCTCTGCCAGAAGAGTGAGTGAGCTCCAGGCTCTTTCCTCCAAGCCTCCTTTCCTCTCTGCCCATCGGACAAAGATGTTCTGAGGACTCGTCCTTCTTTTCTACCCTCGGTGGTTACTGCCTTTCACATCGGACAGACCATTACCGTGACCACCCTCTTTCCGCCTCCGCATCCCTCGAAAGAGGAAGAGAGGCTCCACCATCTGGACCCAAAATGTGCGCTCTCTTTTTACCTGAACCGCACACAACAGTTCCGGATGGATGACCAACTCTTTGTTGGCTATGTGGGTGCTAAGAAGGGACGGACGGTGCAGAAGCGGACCATCAATCAGTGGGTCGTTTTGTGCATCAAGATCTGTTATTCCTTGGCTAAAAAGGAACCTCCTGTGGGGCTGTGCACCTATTCCACTCGGGGCACAGTGGCTACTACTGCCTTGGGACGGGGAGTCCCTTTGCAGGACATTTGTCAGGCAGCTACGTGGGCCGCGCTGCATACGTTTGCCAAGCAATACTGCCTACACAGCCAAGTCCGGAGAAACAGCTTCTTTGGCCGTTCAGTTCTCCAGGACTTTCTGGTGTGATTTTGGTTCGCAGACCCACCACCGGGGTTGGTATTGCTATGGTATCTATTCTAAGGTAAGGAATCTAACACTAACATGTTTCTTTCAGATGCACAAGTTACTTACCTTCGGTAACGATATATCTGTAAGAAACATTAGTTAGTGTTAGATTCCTTACCACCCCACCCATCCTCACCGTTCTGAGAACCTATATCTAGGGTTAAGGAATTTCCCTGTCAGGGCCCTAGTTAAATGGCACCAGTGCTGGTTTCTTGCTTGGCTCTGCATTCCTGGCGTGGAAAGCCATGTACAGAACTGACGTCGGCGAGCAAGGGCGGCGTCTAAGTACTCCAGTGACATCATTCAGGTGATCACGACACTGACGACGGACGCGGAGCCGCAAGACGACGCCTGCAGATGTGCAGGGGTACTGCTGACAAAAACTTTCCGGATCCAGTCTGACGCCTGGGGATATTCTAAGGAAAGGAATCTAACACTAACTAATGTTTCTTACAGATATATCGTTACCGAAGGTAAGTAAACTGTGCAACAGAACTAAACTTTTCAGAAAGACAAAACAACTGTTTGTAGCTTTCTCTCCACCTCATAAGGGTAACCTTATTTCCAAAGCTGGAATTGCTAGGTGGGTAGTCAAATGTATTCAAATATGCTATCACAAAGCAAAACGCAGATTAACGATTCCCCCTAGAGCGAACTCAACACGCATACTAGGGGCTTCTATGGCATTCTTAGGTAATATTCCCTTAGATGACATCTGTTAGGCAGCAACATGGTCTACGCCACACACCTGCATCAAACACTATTGTGTAGATGTGCAGGCAAAACAACAAGCTTTTATGGGCCAGGCTGTTCTCAAAACACTTTTTCAAAACACTGCCACAGATACAGGTCACCACCGCTACGGGAAAATACTGCTATACAGTATGTGCACAAGTATGTATACTACAACGCATATGTCTCGAATAGAAATTGCTACTTACCAGTATGCATCTGTTCTTGGCATGCGGAGATGCAGAATTCATACGCCCACCCACCTCCCCGGTGCCTGTATCTGTTTCAGTATTATCTTATTTAGATACATTACACATGGACATCTTTTCTGTTTTCTTACAAACTCCATCATTTCCCTTCATGGCGAAAAACAATCTGAGGATGGAGTTCATCCCCATGCGCACTATCGTCCAAGGGAGGAGTCACCTATCTCGTGACCACAAAGACTTCTTCCAAGACAACAAACTGCAAACATCCGAGCCCAACACCAGATGGCGACAGCACGCCAGCGTGGACGAAGTCATAGGAGCACGACATTGCGTGCGACTCCGACTGATGTCACTGACTCCTTATTAGGCCTACGTCGGCGTGATGAAATCAGATCACTTTTTTCTGCGCCGTCGACGCTAACGGTTTTGAGGGATCTTCTGTTGAGTTGATAGTAACATCTGAAAGAAACAGGTTAGTATTAGATTCCTTACCTTAGAATATCCCCAGGCGTCAGACTGGATCTGGAAACTTTTGCGTAGCAGTACCCTTGCGCGTCGGCAGGCGTCGTCTGGGGCTCCACGTCCGTCGTCGGCGTCGTTGGCGCTGTGATGATGTCAGAGTACTTAGACGCCGCCCTCGCGCGCTGACGTCGGTTCTTCTTTTTTCCGCGCTAGCAAGCGCCGATCTTGTCGTCGTGGTCAAGGCCCAGGCAATAAAGACACTGGCGATGGGGGTCGGTAACCGACATCAGTCGGTCGCAGTCGGCGCAGGGTTTGAACCCGGGCATCCCTACCGGCACCGTCTGAGTCGTTAGACTTCAAAAAAGGATCAAAAATGACCGAAAAAGTTTAGCACTTCTGCCCAGAGTGCTGAAGAAGATCAGACGCGACTGGTCCCAAGTTATCCTTGTGGCTCCGAAATGGGCACGAAGATACTGGTATCCCGAGCTACTCGGCATGTCTGTCGATCCCCCGATTCGTCTGCCTCTTCAGGAGGACCTTCTGTCGCAGCAGCAGGGGACGGTCCTCCACCCGAACCTGTCCAGTCTCCACCTCCATGCTTGGAGATTGAGCGGCGACAGTTGAGGCCATTTCACTTGCCTCCTGAAGTTTGTGATGTGATTCTGGCAGCCAGGCGTCCCTCCACAAAGTCAGTATACGCCTGCCGGTGGAACAAATTTGTGGCATGGTGCACAGCAAAGGCGGTGGATCCCCTTTCTGCCCCTCTTTCTGAGGTTCTCCTCTTCCTTCTTTCTCTTGCCCAGCAGGGCTCTGCTCTGGGCACTATCAAGGGCTACCTTTCTGCTCTTTCCGCCTTCATAAGGCTACCTGATCAGCCTTCTTTGTTCAAGTCCCCGGTTGTTCATAGGTTCTTAAAGGGCATAACTCATATGTTCCCCCCTGTTCCTTTCGTGATGCCTCAGTGGGACTTGAACCTTGTACTTACTTTTCTGATGTGCGCTCCCTTCGAGCCACTTCTTAACTGTCCTCTCCGTCTTCTTACCCTTAAAACTGCTTTCCTGGTTGCCATCACCTCTGCCAGGAGAGTGAGTGAGCTCCAGGCCCTTTCCTCCAAGCCTCCTTTCCTTTCTGTCCATCCAGACAAGGTTGTGTTGAGGACAAGACCCTCTATCCTGCCCAAGGTAGTCACAGCCTTCCACATCGGGCAGTCCATCACTTTGCCCACCTTCTTTCCGCCTCTGCATCCCTCTAAAGAGGAAGAGCGGCTCCACCGTCTGGACCCAAAACGTGAGCTCTCATTCTATCTGGATCGCACACGCCAGTTCCGGGTGGATGACCAACTCTTTGTTGGTTACATGGGCGCTAAGAAGGGACGGGCGGTTAACAAACGGACCATCTCTCGGTGGGTCGTGTTGCGTATCAAGGCATGCTACTCCTTGGCTAAGAAGGAGCCTCCTGTTGGGCTGAGGGCCCATTCCACTCGGGCCACGGTGGCTACTACTGCCCTTGCCGGGGAGTCCCCTTGCAGGACATCTGTCAGGCAGCTACGTGGGCCTCGCTGCACATGTTCGCAAGACACTACTGTCTGGACAGCCAAGTCCGGAGGGATGGCTTCTTTGGCCGTTCCGTCCTCCGGGACTTTCTGGTGTGATTATTGGTTCGCAGACCCACCACCGGGGTTGGTATTGCTGGGGTATCTATTCTAAGGTAAGGAATCTAATACTAACCTGTTTCTTTCAGATGCACAAGTTACTTACCTTCGGTAACGATATATCTGTAAGAAACAGTAGTTAGTATTAGATTCCTTACCGCCCCACCCATCCTCCCCGTTCTGCGAACCGATATCTAGGGTTAAGGTCATCCCCTTTCAGGGCCCTAGTTTCATGGCACCAGTGTTGGTTTTTATCATGGCTCTGCGTTTCTGGCGTGGAAAAGCTGTGTATAAGAACTGACGTCAGCGCGCAAGGGCGGCATCGAAGTTCTCCGACGTCATCACAGCGCCGACGACGGACACGGAACCGCAGACGCGCCTGCTGACGCGCAAGGGTACTGCTACAGAAAGGTTTCCGGATCCAGTCTGACGCCTGGGGATATTCTAAGGCAAGGAATCTAATACTAACTACTGGGAAACAACCTTTACAACGCAACTTTTACAACGCACTACCATTACAACGAAACTTTTACAACGTAACATCCATAACAACGCATGCATTTACAACGCAACCATTACAACGCATGACACTACAACGCATGCCATTACAACGTAGTCATTACAACGCATACCATTACAACGCATAGCATTACAACACATAGTACCCTTACACTATCCAACACTTACCCTACTGTTGCACCCCCTGGAGTTAGAATAGTAATGTTTACCCCTACACTATCCAACACTTACCCTACTGTTGCACCCCCTGGAGTTAAAATAGTAATTTTAACCCCTACACTATCCAACTCTTACCCTACTGTTGCACCCCCTGGAGTTAGAATAGTAATTTTAACCCCTAAACTATCCAACACTTACCCTACTGTTGCACCCCCTGGAGTTAGACTAGTAATTTTAACCCCTACACTATCCAACACTTACCTTACATGCAATGTAATGTTATGCGTTGTAATGGTATGCGTTGTAAAGGTAGTATGCGTTGTAGTGGAATGCGTTGTAAAGGTAGTTTCAAAGAATTTGTTGTAATGGCATGCGTTGTAAAGGTATGCGTTGTAATGGATGTTGCGGTGTAAAAATTGCGTTGTAAAGGTAGGCGTTGTAACAGTATGCGTTGTAATGTCATACATCCCCAACTACTGTTTCTTACAGATATATTGTTACCGAAGGTAAGTAACTTGTGCTTCGTGTTGCTGTCTTCTGTCATCGAAGAAGACTTAGTTCAAGCCGTGTGATTCATGCGGAAAGATGATGCCCATTACGGATCCGCATGGTGACTGTCTATGGTGTCTGGGTTTGGATCACGACGTCCAAGGTTGTCCATCCTGTTTGAAGATGAACCCAAAGGCTCTTCGGGAACGCGAAGCAAAACTTCTTGTTGCCAAATTGAACGGTAAGGATGCCAAGAAGAGATCGAGACGCCCAAAGTCAAGGTCGAGGTCCCGGTCGGGGTCGGCTTCGAAGTCGACTTTGGGACATGCTTCTAGATCGTCAAAGAAGAAGCATAAGAGAAGAAAGCATAGTTCAAGGCACCATTCCGTTAAGGAGTCGGATTCTAAAACGAAGTCGTCTTCTAGAAGACATCGTAAGGACACGGTATCTCCCTCTCCAGTTCAGAATCCTGAAGGTGGGGCCTCGCCTTTGGAGTCTCGGGAGCATTCACCGGCTCCGGTGTCGAATCCGTCTCCGGATCCGTCTCAATCTTCAGAACATGAAGAGGAAGAAGAGGCTCCATTGCCAGAGGGTTCGTCGACCCCGGTGCACCAGCCTGAGGTAGAGGTCGAGGTCGAGAAGACTCTGGTTTCTCGAGAGCAGCCTGTGAGCTCTTATCCTGCTCTTCCGGCTCCAGGTCAGGACCCTACTCAGTTTCTGAATGCAAAGTATGGAGTGTATTCCAGAGCTATGTACCCCTCTGGAGCACCGGTTGGTCCCACGGGTCCATTGGCATTCAATCTGGGTATTCCCCAGGCATATGCTCCTGCGCCTTTCATGCCATTCATGCCGGCTCCGACGCCGCCTTGGCATTTCTCGGCGCCGCCGAAGCCTTCGACGCCAAGATCTTCAACGCCGATGCCGAATCCGAACCAACCTCGTGAAGAATGGTCTGGCCCTCCGGAGTCTCGGAGTCGGTTCTGGATCCATCGGCGTCATTCCGGAAGGAGAGGTCGAGGCGTGAAGCCCAGAAGCTTCTGGAAGAGCAGAGGTACCGTGATTCAGAAATGGAAGAGGGTGAGCTGCAGGATTCGGAGGATCTTTTCGACGATCTAAGGGAGGCTAGTGGTCTTGAGCTGTCTCCTGATTGGGAATTGGCCTCTGTTTCAGACGCCCCTTCTAAGGATGTGACTTCATATCACGTAGTTATAAGGAAGGCTGCGGATTTGTTGAACATAGCACTTCCTACTGCAGAGTTCAAATCGAACATTCTGGCAGAGGTCCTTCATTCGCCACCCTCTGTTGTGGAGCCTATGCTCCCTTTGCCTTGGTGGAGCCAATATTAGAAGTGTGGAAAAGACCACTTACATCCCCTGCTGTTTAAAGGGTTGTTGCGAGAAGGTAAAGGGTGGCTCCTGGTGACCCGGACTTTTTGTCTTCGCACCCTTTACAAGAGAGCTTGGTTGTGCAGGCTGCCTGCTCGAAAAGATCTGCGGGCGCTTTTCCACTGGTTCCTGGGGATAAGGAGTTGAAAGAGCAGGACCAGGCCGCCAAAAAAGTATTTTCCTCGGCAAGATTGGCACTCAAATCGACAAATGCTACTTGTCTAATGGGACGCTATATCCACGCTTTGATGGATTCCGTGAAACAGCTGGCTCCAAAGATTCCTGAGGGGGATAGGAAAGACTTTCAAGAAGTGATTGCTGACACCAAGGCTGCTGCTCGACATTTCATTCAGAGTGGGGTGGACACTGCTGACTCGGTGGCAAGAGTGATGGGATCTTCAGTGGCCACCAGAAGGAGCAGCATGGCTGAAGTCCTCCGAATTTTCTGCGGATGTCCAGGCTGCCTTGATGGATTTGCCCTTTGATGGGTCAGGTTTATTTGGGAAAAAGGCTGGTGCTGCGTTGGAAAGGTTCAAGGACATCAGAGCGACCGCAAGATCTTTGGGCCTACAGTCCAGGGGTACTGTGGGAAAAAGGTTCAGAGGATTTGGCAGGTCTTCTTTTCGGACCTACAAACAGTCGCAACAGCAGCAGTAGCAGCAGCAAAATACAATGTTCAAGTCGTACAGGGGCAGGCAAAGAGCTCGCCAAGCTTCCTCCTCCTCCTCCTCCTCCTCCTCTTCCCAACCCCCTCCCACCACAGCAAAGCAGCCATTCCGGATCATGTGGGTCCAGTGGGGGGCCGGCTTACCTATTTCCTGCGGGATTGGGAATCAGTCACTTCGGACCTTTGGGTTCTCAATCTCGTGGAGAATGGGTATGTACTTCCCTTTCGGGAATTCCCTCCGAATTACCCTCCTTGCCAAGGCTTTTGCGCGGAGGACCACCTGCTGCTTCTGCAGGAGGAAGTCCTGTCGTTGTTAAGAAAAGGCGCGATGGAGGTGGTTCGGGAGCAGGAAAGGGGTCAGGGATGATACTCCCGGTAATTCCTGATACCCAAGAAGGATGGCAGACTTTGTCCAATCCTGGATCTCAGGATCTTGAACTTGTATCTGAAACAGGAAAAGTTCAAGATGCTCACCCTTGCACAGGTTCTTCAGGCGCTGCTGGAAGAAGACTGGATGGTGTCGATCGACTTGCAGGATACGTATTTTCACATCCCGATCCTGAAGTCGCACAGGAAGTATCTCTGTTTTACGGTTGGATCGCAGCATTACCAGTTTGCGATCCTTCCGTTTGGTCTTACTACTGCGCCTCGAGACTTCACCAAGGTGTTGGCTGTGGTGGCTGCACATCTCAGAAGGTCAGGGATTCCGGTGTTCCCTTATCTGGACGATAGGCTGATCAAAGCGGAATCTCCAGAGACAGTGCTCCATCATCTGCAGGTCACAACTCAGTTGTTGTACAGATTGGGTTTTTCGATACATGTACCCAAGTCTCACCTGGTGCCCTCTCAGCGCATCCTGTTCATTGGTGCGGTACTGGACACAACTGTATGTCGGACATTCCCTCCTCCTCAAAGGATTCGCGACATACAAGAAATGATACCTTTATTTAACAATGGAAAGGTCGTTCCAGCCCTGAAGGTCCTGCGTCTGCTCGGTCTGATGGCCTCCTGCATTCTGTTGGTCAACCATGCACGCTGGCACATGAGGGCACTCCAGTGGTGCCTCTGCAGGCAGTGTTATCAGCACAACGGAGATCTCAGGGAGTCAGTCAGGATCTCCAGAGAAGCTGCAGTGGATCTGATTTGGTGGGGCGTGGAAAACAATCTGTCTCAGGGAAAGACATTTCAACTGCCTCCATCGGTGGCCACAGTAATAACGGATGCATCCACTCTAGGGTGGGGTGCTCATCTGGGGGATCTGGAGATCAAGGGTCTTTGGTCTCCAGAGGAAAGGTTGCTTCACATCAACCTTCTAGAGTTACAGGTGATACGTTTGGCACTCAAGGCCTTCCTCCCTTCCATTCGCGGTCGGTCGGTCCAAGTCCTGACTGACAACACCACCGCGATGTGGTATGTCAACAAAGAGGGAGGAGTAGGGTCGTAGTGCCTCTACAGAGAGGCTCTGCGTCTCTGGTCCTGGGTTCAGGATCATCAGATTTGTCTGATAGCAAATCATCTGCCTGGAGTTCTGAACGTGCGTGCAGACAGTCTCAGTCGGCAGTTCTTGCTCTTGTCGTGCTCCTATGACTTCATCCAGAGGTAGTTCGTCATGTCTTTCGGACGTGGGGAACACCTCAGGTGGACCTGTTCGCCACTCGCGAGAATGCTCACTGCCTGTCATTCTGCAGTTTCCGATGCAGGGAGCCTTGGGGGGACGCATTTCAGTTGAGTTGGGACTCACAACTCCTAAATGCGTGTCCTCTCATACCCTTGATTCCTCAGGTTTTGAGGAAGATTCGCCAAGACCGGGCCCGTCATATTGGTCGCCCCGGATTGGACAAGAAGGGTGTGGTACACAGATCTTCTCCACCTCTCCTCGTACCCGTCGCTCCGTCTCCCTCTCAAGGCAGACCTCCTCTCTCAGATGGAGGGGCAGGTTCTACACCTCCACCTCCAGACCTTACACCTTCATGCCTGGAGATTGAACGGGGCAACCTGAATTCCTTTTCTCTCCCACATGACGTGGTGGATATCATTCTATCGGCCAGGCGTGATTCCACAAAATCTATCTATTCTTACGGATGGTCTAAATTTGTTACTTGGTGTGGGGAGAAGTCAGTTGATCCTTTGAGGGCTCGGTTGTCTGATATTCTTCAGTTTGCAATTACTTTGGCTCAGCAAGGGTTTGCTGTGGCTACGGTCAAGGGTTGTTTTTCAGCCTTGTCGACTTTTATCTGCCTGCCAGATCAGCCGTCCTTATTTAAATCTCCTGTGGTTCATAGATTTCTGAAGGGTCTTACAAATAAATTTCCTCCTTCTCCCTTTATTGTGCCTCAATGGGACCTGAATCTTGTGCTTACTTTTTTGATGTGTTCTCCTTTCGAACCTTTGCACAAGTGTCCCATGAGACTTTTATCTTTTAAAACGGTCTTCTTGGTTGCAATTACCTCGGCAAGGTGTGTAAGTGAGCTTCAAGCTCTTAGTTCAAAGCCCCAATTCTTGACCATTCATGCTGAAAGAATGGTACTTAGGACCAGGACTGCGTTTCTGCCTAAGGTGGTAACTCCCTTCCATCTTGGACAGTTCATTACCCTACCTACCTTCTATCCTCCCCCTCTCCCTCACCCTTCCAAGGAGTAGGAGCGACTTCACCGCCTGGACCCTAAGAGGGTGGTGAGCTTTTATCTTGATAGGACAAGAGACTATCGAGTGGATGACCAGCTCTTTGTTGGTTTTGCTGGCTGCAGAAAAGGAAGAGCTGTGCACAAGCGCACACTTTAAAGATGGATTATACTATGCATCAAGATCTGCTACTCCCTGGCGGGTAAGGACCCTCCTGAGGGTATACGAGCTCACTCCACTAGAGCAAAGTCTTCTACATATACTTTGTCTAGGCGTGTACCTTTAGAGGACATTTGTAGAGCTGCGACTTGGGCTTCCCTCCACACTTTCGCGAAGCATTACTGCTTGGATTCCGAAGTCAGGAGGGACGGCCACTTTGCGCGTTCTGTCCTCCAGGATTTTCTGGTATAGGAGAGTGGACACCCTCCTCCGTGGAGTGGGGACTGCTGTGGGACTCTATTCACAAGGTGAGGAATCCACTGGCAGCTGTATCCATCAGAAGAACAAGTTACTTACCTTCAGTAACGCTTTTTCTGGTGGATACAGTATCTGTCTGTGGATTCCTCACATGCCCACCCGCCTCCCCGTTGTCCACTCTTCTATACCTGTGTTTATCACATGAATTGAATGTATTTATTTGTATATATGTATATATATCTGTACACAAAGTAATCCTTCAGCCCTCTGGACGCGCTCAGCAGTGTGTGCTCTGCCTAGGGGTCGGATCCTGACCCAGAAATTTTTTTGGAAAACAAAGGAGGCGGCACAATCAGGATGTCTTTGTTAAGCCTTTATTTCAAGACTTTCACCCCACCAACGCGTTTCAGCCTTACACGGCCTTGCTCACGGTTGGTTAGTCCCTCTACAGTGTTTCTATTTATACTGGCCCATAGTCAGCCATTTATGAGGCATTATGGGATATGTAGTTTTTGTTACATTTCAGTGAAAAATTAAAAATTGAAAGAAAAGAAAGACTTGGCATGCTTATAATTTCAACATGTTATGAGTAACTTAATTAGTTTGTTATGATTCAGGGTCTAGTACCCTAGTCTTTTCTTGATGTTCACAGTTTCATATTAGAGAATATAGGGTATAGTACCCTATTTTCTTCTGAGGCTTTCAATCCAGGTGAATATGCAGGTCTTCCCCAAAGTTCATCCCTTTCGGGTGCTTGGTGCGGAGTCTGATAATCATCCGCGACTCCATTTGTCGTAGTCTGCGGACCATATCTCCTCCTCGTTCCATTTTGTCCAAAACTTTTGCACCAAAGAAATGCATTTGCCTCCAATCTCCATTTTGGCATGTGCTCATATGTTTGGCAGTGGCATATTGCATGTTGGAGTTTTTTACTGCCCTTATATGTTCTAAGATTCTTTTCTTCAACATGCAGGTCGTGCTCCCCACGTACTTCATTCCGCACTTGCATTGGATTATGTAAACAACATTTTTGGAACTGCATGAAATTTGTTGTTCTATTTTCATGGACTTGCCATTCGGTTCCTCAATCATTTTCATGTGTTTACCAATTTTGCAAGCCTTACAAGAGTTGCAGGGTTGAAATCCATTGCGTTGCGTGCTTAGCCAATTCTGTTTAGGTTTTTCTTGGAAGTGACTTTTTACTAGTAAGTCTTTCAATGCGGTATTCTTTTTGTATGTTATTAGAGGAGCATTTCCAATGGTGGTTCCAATATCAGGATCTTTTGTTAGAACATGCCAATATTTTTTCATTATTCGAGCAATGTTTGAACTCTCCTTGCTGTAGGTCATTATTAATCTTGGAGGAGCATTTGTTTCAGTTTTTTTCGGTTGTTCCATCAGTGTCTGGGTTCGTGTTTTTTGATCAATTTTGCGTTTGCATTTGGTTAGCACTCTTTCCTCGTAGCCTCTCGCTCTAAATCGACATTTACTTTCTTCAATGACTTTCTCTGCTTCTTCTGGTAGGGAACAATTTCTCTTCAGTCTTGTAAATTCACCATACGGTATACTCCGTAAGAGGGGTGTGGGATGAAAGCTTGTACCATGGAGTACACTGTTTGTGGCTGTCTTTTTTCGGAAAAGGGTAGATTCCAATTTCCCGTTGTGTACATATATTTTGGTATCCAAGAAATCGATTTCTTTCACACTGGTATTGCATGTGAATTGTAGTCCGACTTCATTCTTGTTCAATTTGTCGAAGTGCATTTTGAATTGGTCATCCGTGCCATGCCAAATAATGAATAGGTCGTCGATGTAACGGACCCATAACATTATTCGTTCCAGATCTTCTTGGTTGTCTTCATTCCAGGCGATGGTTTTTTCCCACCACCCCATCGTGATGTTAGCATAGTTGGGTGATGGAGAAATGCCCATGGCAGTCCCACAGATTTGTTTGTAAAGCTGTTTGTTGAACAAGAATACATTGTTTTTTAAGCAGAGATCAATCATTTGCATCAACATATTAGAGTGGTCTAGATATGTGATGTTTCGTTGTTTCAAGTAGTATTCGCAGGCCTGCATTCCGATTTCATGGCGGATCGACGTGTAGAGTGAGACTACATCAATAGTTACTAAAAGGAAGTCAGGGTTCCAGGTCACATCCATTAGGGTTCTCAAGAAATCTCCAGTGTCCTTTATGTAGGATGGAAGGGTCTGGGCAATAGGGGCTAGAAATTTGTCTGCATAGTTTGAGATGTTCTCATACAATGACCCACATGATGAAACTATTGGCCTTCCTGGTGGTTGATTTAGGGTTTTATGAATTTTCGGGAGAAAATATATGCACGGTGTTATCGGGTGGTCAATCGTTAGATATTTTCTCTCTTCGTCATCTATCAGACCCTTCTTATGCCAAGTTTCCAAATGTTCGTGTAGTTCCTTTTTCATGTTGGTGAAAGGGTTCATTGTTAACTTTTGATAGTTGTTCATTTGATTTAATTGTCTCATAGCCTCCCATGTATAGTCAATTGTGTTGAGTAGGACAATGTTGCCCCCCTTGTCCGCTGGTTTTATGATGATTTTGTCGTTGTCCATTAGCGTTTTGATGGCTGCACGTTCTGCTTTTGTTAGATTTTCGCGTGTATTATTTCTCACTTTAGCAAGATTGTCAAGTTCTTTTATTATTGCTTCTGAAAACAAATCAATTTTGTTGCCTGGTGACAAGATGGGGTAATATCTCGATTTCGGATAACACTCTGAAGCAACAGCTAAACGCTCTAGAAAGACTGTATAAAAAAGAGATAAATAAGAGCTGGGAAGCGATAGCCTTAGAGAAATATTTGGAGGTAAAACGCATCCCTCGTGGGCTTAGGATTTTCACAATGCCGACTCACACGGAAGTGAAGAAAGAACTAATTTAGGAATGGATGGACAACAATACCCAATGCTCATTAAACATGATGCGCATTCTGATAAAGCATGCACGTATCGAAGTAGATGAAATTACAACAAAAATCAAAGAGCTGGAAGATAAATTATCAAATGACACGAATCAGGATGAAGTGGTCAAACACAGAAAAGAAATGGAAAGTAGACTCGATTCCTATGAAAGTGACATTGAAGAACGCAAAGAGCGTAAATTTCAACGGGATGAACAGGACTACATCCAAGGCAGAATCTTAACGTTTGCTCGAAAATATGAGAATCTCAAAAAGAATTATCCCTTGCAGAAAATGACATCCAGTGCAAGTGAATCCAGCATAAGCGATGATGGCTCAACACGAAGCACCAACCAGTCAAAAAACTGGTCAGTTTTAGAGGAGGTCGAATTGGTCAATTTGGAGAAGAACATTGCGAGAGGCGGAGGAAGGGGAAGAGGAAGGGGGAGACGACCATACCCCAACCAAAGGTACAGAGGAAGAGGCAGGGGGCAGCAAAATCAAGCAACCCCCACGTCAGTGCCAGAAAAACCCGCAGGGCAAAACGAAGAAAAACGCCAGTACCCACTACGCAATCGCAATCCGAGGCCAACTTAATAGTGAACCTTTCAGACCATCAATTAACAGAAACAGAACAGCGTGTCTTAAACAAAGGCTTATCTTTTTGTCCTGAGGCTCATTTCGACTACACGGAGACTCGCATAGATTTCTATAAATATATCAGAAAGTTGAAACTTGCAAAAGTACATGTAAATAACCAAACGGAACCTGTCACCAATGTAAATGAGCACACGGACACAGTTCATTTTGAAACCATTGCAGATATTCCTGACATGAAAAACAGCTTTGAAACATTGTTTGACCTGGATGGAGCCTCTATCTCAGAAACTGAATTCTTAGAGGAGTTAAATATTCCAACGGATGCCAGACCAGCTACTGGCCTAAAAAGAAAATCGAGATATTACCCCATCTTGTCACCAGGCAACAAAATTGATTTGTTTTCAGAAGCAATAATAAAAGAACTTGACAATCTTGCTAAAGTCAGAAATAAGACACGCGAAAATCTAACAAAAGCAGAACGTGCAGCCATCAAAACGCTAATGGACAACGACAAAATCATCATAAAACCAGCGGACAAGGGGGGCAACATTGTCCTACTCAACACAATTGACTATACATGGGAGGCTATGAGACAATTAAATCAAATGAACAACTATCAAAAGTTAACAATGAACCCTTTCACCAACATGAAAAAGGAACTACACGAACATTTGGAAACTTGGCATAAGAAGGGTCTGATAGATGATGAAGAGAGAAAATATCTAACGATTGACCACCCGATAACACCGTGCATATATTTTCTCCCGAAAATTCATAAAACCCTAAATCAACCACCAGGAAGGCCAATAGTTTCATCATGTGGGTCATTGTATGAGAACATCTCAAACTATGCAGACAAATTTCTAGCCCCTATTGCCCAGACCCTTCCATCCTACATAAAGGACACTGGAGATTTCTTGAGAACCCTAATGGATGTGACCTGGAACCCTGACTTCCTTTTAGTAACTATTGATGTAGTCTCACTCTACACGTCGATCCGCCATGAAATCGGAATGCAGGCCTGCGAATACTACTTGAAACAACGAAACATCACATATCTAGACCACTCTAATATGTTGATGCAAATGATTGATCTCTGCTTAAAAAACAATGTATTCTTGTTCAACAAACAGCTTTACAAACAAATCTGTGGGACTGCCATGGGCATTTCTCTATCACCCAACTATGCTAACATCACGATGGGGTGGTGGGAAAAAACCATCGCCTGGAATGAAGACAACCAAGAAGATCTGGAACGAATAATGTTATGGGTCCGTTACATCGACGACCTATTCATTATTTGGCATGGCACGGATGACCAATTCAAAATGTACTTCGACAAATTGAACAAGAATGAAGTCGGACTACAATTCACATGCAATACCAGTGTGAAAGAAATCGATTTCTTGGATACCAAAATATATGTACACAACGGGAAATTGGAATCTACCCTTTTCCGAAAAAAGACAGCCACAAACAGTGTACTCCATGGTACAAGCTTTCATCCCACACCCCTCTTACGGAGTATACCGTATGGTGAATTTACAAGACTGAAGAGAAATTGTTCCCTACCAGAAGAAGCAGAGAAAGTCATTGAAGAAAGTAAATGTCGATTTAGAGCGAGAGGCTACGAGGAAAGAGTGCTAACCAAATGCAAACGCAAAATTGATCAAAAAACACGAACCCAGACACTGATGGAACAACCGAAAAAAACTGAAACCAATGCTCCTCCAAGATTAATAATGACCTACAGCAAGGAGAGTTCAAACATTGCTCGAATAATGAAAAAATATTGGCATGTTCTAACAAAAGATCCTGATATTGGAACCACCATTGGAAATGCTCCTCTAATAACATACAAAAAGAATACCGCATTGAAAGACTTACTAGTAAAAAGTCACTTCCAAGAAAAACCTAAACAGAATTGGCTAAGCACGCAACGCAATGGATTTCAACCCTGCAACTCTTGTAAGGCTTGCAAAATTGGTAAACACATGAAAATGATAGAGGAACCGAATGGCAAGTCCATGAAAATAGAACAACAAATTTCATGCAGTTCCAAAAATGTTGTTTACATAATCCAATGCAAGTGCGGAATGAAGTACGTGGGGAGCACGACCTGCATGTTGAAGAAAAGAATCTTAGAACATATAAGGGCAGTAAAAAACTCCAACATGCAATATGCCACTGCCAAACATATGAGCACATGCCAAAATGGAGATTGGAGGCAAATGCATTTCTTTGGTGCAAAAGTTTTGGACAAAATGGAACGAGGAGGAGATATGGTCCGCAGACTACGACAAATGGAGTCGCGGATGATTATCAGACTCCGCACCAAGCACCCGAAAGGGATGAACTTTGGGGAAGACCTGCATATTCACCTGGATTGAAAGCCTCAGAAGAAAATAGGGTACTATACCCTATATTCTCTAATATGAAACTGTGAACATCAAGAAAAGACTAGGGTACTAGACCCTGAATCATAACAAACTAATTAAGTTACTCATAACATGTTGAAATTATAAGCATGCCAAGTCTTTCTTTTCTTTCAATTTTTAATTTTTCACTGAAATGTAACAAAAACTACATATCCCATAATGCCTCATAAATGGCTGACTATGGGCCAGTATAAATAGAAACACTGTAGAGGGACTAACCAACCGTGAGCAAGGCCGTGTAAGGCTGAAACGCGTTGGTGGGGTGAAAGTCTTGAAATAAAGGCTTAACAAAGACATCCTGATTGTGCCGCCTCCTTTGTTTTCCATATGTATATATATATATATATATTTATATTTGTATATATATTGTGTTTTTCATACATTGGCTACACACTATGTGTGTAATTTTGGATATTATGTACTGTGTACACTGTATTTGTATATGTCAAATGTCATTGGTCCGTCCGGGTGCCTCGAAGGCACGGAAAAAAGGGCGTAACTGATGTCATCACGCCGACGTAGGCCTAATAAGGTGTCAGTGACGTCAGTCGGAGTCGCGCGCGATGTCGTCCTCCTATGACGTCCTCCTATGACGTCGTCCACGCCGGCATGCTACAAAAGAATTTTCCAAACGTTGCTGACGCAGGGGATATTCACAAGGTGAGGAATCCACAGGCAGATGCTGTATGCACCAGAAAAAGCGTTTACCGAAGGTAAGTAACTTGTTCTTTTCGTTTTCTAAGTTAGGTATCATCTCAAAAACTACTGAATGGATTTCCACCATATTACAAAAGCACGCTTTCTGGACCAACATCTAGCTTTCTGTGAAAGATGGTGTAATTCCATTGAGCAGTTTGGACTGTAGTAGTGTTCAAAAAATGAAAAATACCCATAGACTTAACATGGGGAAAACACGTTCTGGGACTCAGACCCCTCCCCCCGCCCTTTTTTTCCTTGCCTCCACTTGACGGATCGCACAGCAGCTGAACCAAGAAGGGGACATTTTGTAAAAAGTTGGTGGAGCTTCACCAAGCGGCACCAAAGTTATTGGCAAAACAAAAAACACTTTTCTTATGGAAGCTTTGGTCAAAACTAGAACTACCTCGAGCCTGCCAAGTATCACGCATCATGCGTGACTCTATCACATTTTTATCACTGTCTCACTCTGCTGTTCCAGGCTCCAGTGCTGAAACTGGCTATGCCAGGCTGCTAGCGCACACGCCAGCGCACCTGTGACTCCTACACCAGCTCTGCTGCTCCCCGTAGACTTTTTGCCAGCCCGGGTGTTGCCTGCAACAATGTATCTTAATAGACCTGACTGCTGGCCGCATGAAATTCCGTCCCGCTGCGTGGCTGTCACTGAGTCACTCACAGCCCAGGCCTGATGTCACCCCCGCTGAGGCACTGATCCTGTGTGCCCAATATTGAGACATCCGGGCTGGCCTGCAGTCCACAGCAGTGATTGCGTTGCAGCGTACTGGTGGCTGTGGCACCGCGGGGGAATATCATGTGACCTCACCTCCTGACTGGTCCTGGAAGGAAGTGAGGTCCGACCGGATTCAGGAAGCGGTGTTTAGTGGAGGCGTGTTGCGCGCCAGCGGGAGGCGTGTGGAGAGTGCAGCCCAGCACCATGACAAGATAGGTACTGCCGACCATGCCTCATGGACCGAGTCGAGCCCGAGGAGAGGTTGAGACATGGCAGAGGGAGTGTAAGTAAGAGAGGGGCTGCCGATTACACCCACCACTGCCTTCCCTAAACCATGTCCGGCAGCTGTAGTATTATCAGACAGCAGTTGGAACTCCGTTTTCTAGTCAGGTAAGCAACACATTTGACTGCTTTTAAGATTTGCTATTCTCTTACTTTGTAGAGTTTGATTGTGTCGCTAGTAAACAATGTATTTTTTCTTTGACTTTATGTAGCATAATTGACTGGTGACTTTGTGTAAACATTAGCCTAGGGAGTGCTGCCTCACGTGATGATTACAAAATTACTGGGCAATCAGTAGTCATGAGGTTGATTTTGTCATCATGTCGTCACTTTTCACTACCCCCTCAAGGTCGCATTCATTTTTTAAGCATTTTACCACGTTTTCCGTCTCTTTCGGTTTCTCTAATGTTTCAGTTTCTATCTTTCTGCATTGTGTTTGTAATTGTCAGTGCCACTGCACCCCTACCTTTATGCCCCATTAACGTGTCCCTACACTTTGGTGTGAGTTCCCTGTACCTTTCTGCCCTGTGTCTGCATTAGGTTGTAGTGACAATCTGCCCATGTCTTTATGCCCTCATGTCTATCTCTCTAAATCCCATTGTCTGTAAATATGCGTCTGTTACTGTATCTGTGTCCCACTGTATCTCAATCCACGCCTTTCCGCCTCTTTGTCACTCAGTTGGAGTGTGCACATTAGCTCTTCCTAGCACTAGACCTTTCACAGCCTTCAAAAGGCTCCCATTCAAACTTCACTGATGTCCACCTCACATAGTGCAGTAATGCCTACTAGACATTTTACTCCCTGCAACAGAGGGCAGCAGAGGTGCACTGAGGAACAAGTATAGTGTCTCCTTGCACAAATGGTTGTAATTTGTGATATTTATATGTTTCCCTTGTCTTCATTGCTTTATTTTGTTCACGAGAAAGTGTCACTCGTACTCCTTCAAATATCACCCTTAATAACATTAAAATTCTGAAAATGTGACACATGGCAATCTGAAACCTTGGCAGCTCTATGGTACCTACTGGCGAACGCTGAAATATTGAAGAGGGCAGCTGTGTTATTGGATTGTCGATATCTCTCAATGGAATTGTCCACAGATCCTTTAGTGAATTTTCCTCATCAAGGTGAGACTAGTGTGGAGCCTGTGCTCCCTTTTAATGAGTCTCTGTTTGACCTGCTATTAGGAGCTTCGGCTAAACCTGTGACTGGAGCTTCGGATGACCGGGCTGTGGGTATACGCATCAACCCGCCACTGGGTACCCTCTTTGTCTCCTGGGACATCCCACTACGAAAGGGTTGGTGGATCAAGCTGCTACAGCTTTCAGACCCTAATGCCCTTCCTTTGGTTCCATCAGGCAAAGAATCCAGATCGTTAGAAGTTGTGGGATCAAAATATTTTCTTCTGTAAGCTCGGGTTTGCGTTCTCTGAACATTACATGTGTTATGGGCAGGATTTCTCATGCTTTATGGGACTCTGTGGCACAGATGCTACTTTCTCTGTCAGAGGAAGCCAGAAATTAGTTATTGCAGGTGGTGCAAGATAGACGGGAGATGGCAACATTTAACATCAAATGTAGCATAGACACCACAGATTCTGTGGGTAGAGCTATGGCTCAGTCAGTCACTCTGTGTAGGCATTCAAGGCTGTGTCAGTCTGGGTTTTCAGAGGCTGTGAAGGAGAGCCTCAAAGATATGCTGTTTGATGGCATCCATTTATTTTGTGAACAGGCTGATTCGGCCTTAAGAAAATTCACAGTAGGTCAATCTATTACGCCTTTTATAAGCTTGAGTTTGACGTTCATTCTTGTGTAGAGAGGTATCTACCCGACTGAGTTATAGGTTTCATCTGGTACGTCTAGGATGGTGTTTTTAATCATGGGGAGTTGGGATTACAGAAGTGCTGCTCCTCGAGAAGTGGTTTACTTGGTTATTCTGCTAGCTGCAGAAGTGCTGGTCATTATTTCAGTGTTTAATTTGCACTATGTTGTTTATCTGAGCCCTCACAGTTTGATTTACTCTGGAAAAGAGTTTAGTCTCAAGAGTGATACCATTATGGGATAGAAAATACTTTATGAGGAGGATTTTTTTGTATGTGGTTGTATTTTTAAATGGGAGTTTATATATATATATATATATATATATATATATATATATATATAGCACTGCAGAACTGTGGTTGTAGATAACATACAACTTTTAGACTAATTGGATTGGTACAGTTAAAAAAAAAAAAAAATTGACGCCACCCATTTGACAACACCTGTCGTTTTCCAAATTATCACAAATTGTATTAGGACTGGTAATATTTCAACATTTATTGTCATAATGTATACGTCTAACATGATATCATGTAGTATATATAAATGCATTTGTGCTGGTAGTACTTGTTTGGAAAACAGACTTGTAGTTTACATCGTGGTATGTTTTCACTTTTTTTTCATTTGTGTAGTTCAACTTATCACCTGAGCACAATTAATCAATGTATTTAAACACAGTTGTTTGAGAAGCGAGGTTATGTGAGCAAGGCTACACGCTAGCTGAAACGCGTCATCCTGCCCGACATCTCGCACCAGTTATAATTTAATAAAGTCACTGCAGCCAGCAGTGTATGCTGATTTTGGAGTCCGTGTCTTTCTCCGTTGGTGATTACAAACGCCGGAGCGGTAATTTGGAATATATATATATATATATATATATATATATATATATATATATACACACATATATATATATATATACACACATATATATATATATATATACACACATATATATATATATATATACACACATATATAATGAGAGCAGTTTACTCAGCTTATGTAATATTTGTCTCACGTTTAAGTGGACTGAGTTCTATTCTAAGTAGGATTAGTTCTCTGTGATACTTTTGATTTTGTACCCCATTAGAGCCTTGTGGTATATGATTTGTATTATATTAAGAGGCTTAAGTGTGAAGACCCACTTAATAGGCATGTTAAGTGCCTATTATGTTTTGTAGGATATGGCTATAGGGTGTCTTTCCCAAATTTCCTTCTGACATTTTTAACCCCTTCCACACTGATGACGAGCTGGGCTCGTCATGGTGTAGCCTCCTCAAACACTGATGACGAGCCCAGCTCGTCATAAAACAATGAAAAATAAAATTCCCAGCACAGGAGGGGAATTGCCTTAGCAGCCATGGGGTTAAAGTAGTGGTAGCCTACATTATTGTTGATGTGGCATCAACTTTTGCCCTGGTGCTTGCCATACATTTATGTGAAAGATGAAGTTCTCAACGTCTGCTCGACATAGAACATTATTAGCCAAATGTATCTGCTGGATGTAGAACATTATTAGCCAAATGCTTGTCTTGTGAAGCTTTATTGAGTTTTTCAGATTACAGATTCGGCATCCAGTGTTATATAGAAAATTAACATGCATGTCACTCAACCAACTATAATACAGAGATTGTATTTGGGTCTTAGGCTAGCAAACATGTATGCAGGTAGTAGGATAAGATATGGTGGTGCTGTATTGTATTTTGTTGCACCTCAGAAGGGGTTGTCCTTCCTGAAATATGTCTGTTGTGTGGAACTACTGGTGTGGTCTACTATCTACTAATTTGGGATTATAAACTGAGGGGAGGGAAGGGGGGTGGCGGGGGTGTGGGTTTGTGTTTGTTTTTTCGTTTCTGTTGTTGGGTGCTTAACGGCAGGCTTTGCAAAATTGGGAATGTTGTGAAGGCTGCTGACCCTGCGGGTATTATGGGGGTTTGTTTGCCTGCGTAGTGCATGGGGGTTTCTACAGTGTCGAAGATTTTCTGGGGATCTCGGCTGGCGGGTCCTGACCGAGGGCCCCAACGGGGCCAGCAGTGCTGAGGGTGGCTGGGCGTCTGCTGTGTATTGTCAGAAGTGGTGCAGAAGCGTAGCTCATTCTGTAGAGATGTGGCGCCGGTACACTCCCCGCACCTCTTCGTGTCTGATCGCGTCCTCTGCTGCACCGCCTTTATTGCTACCGTCCAGCCACCCGCGGGGCCCCGCCGGAGCCCGCCAAAGTATAGGGATCACTCACTTTGCTAGCAGTATAGCCAGCAAGGCAAATCGTGTTTGGACCTTGAGGTGGTTCCTGCGTTTGAACACCCCTAGTGTGCAGGCCTCCCATGTGGCAATGTCAATAAGCCCTGTGATTTCCCGTAGTATTTCATGTACTCCAGTAGGATTGTAGGGTGGGACAGTTCCAAAAAATAAGTTGAAATGTTGCGGGGGACTGACATCGATGGCATAGGAATTGAGTTCTGGGGTAGAAATGCTGGGGCTGTGCCAGTGAGAGGTATGCCCGTTGTAGGATGGAGAATTGTATGTTTTTGAACCGCAAGTTTCCGGATAATTTCTTTGGGTATTCAATGGCGTGATCCTATTCCCTGCTGTGCATATCCATTCTAGATCTTCCTCCCACTTGCGCCGTAGTGGATTAAGTGACGTGGCGGTAAGTTCTTGTATGGCTTTATAGAGTCAGGTGATTAAGTGGCGCCTTGGGCCCATGTGGAGTATTGTGTGACATACAGGGAGCATTGCTGGGTCCCCTCGAGCAGGTCCCAGAGTTGGCGACAACTTGAAGCGATTTGTCTGTGGAGGTGGAATTGTCCTTGTGAAAGGCTTCTTTCCTCCACTATTTTGTTAAATGGAAGAAGCTGACCAGCTGCAAACAGGGAGTCCATCTCGAGGAGTGAGTGGCCTGTCCAGGTCTGCATACTAGGCTGACTAATGGAAGTAGTGGGGTGTAGTGAGACATGAGATGAAGTCGTAGCATACAGGTACGAGTCACGGCTACCTGTAGTGGGCATGTCTGCTCGGGTCAGGATCCTGGCAGAAGTAAATAACGGAGTGGCAGTATAGGTAGAGGTCCTGTCTCCGAAATGGTCTCCTCCATATGGTGTCTCTGAAATGCTCTCCTCCATATGGTGTCCCGCTGTCCAGCGTGAAAACCACTGGGGCTGTGCCACCAAGAAATACGCCTCAAGGGAAGGGGCCCCCAGTCCTCCCTGGTCAGTCAGTAGTTGCATCTTGGCTCAGGCCACTCTTTGACGACCGCTGCCCCAGATGAGGAAGCTGAATAAGGAGTCTAGTTTGCAGAAGAAGGAGCGTGGAGGAATGATAGGGATGTTGGCAAAGTGGTATCGGAGCTGAGGCACTATGATCATCTTCTCCAGGGCTTTTCTATTTATTGGGAAAATAGCAGAGTCTTCCAGAAACCCACAATGGCTCTTGGTGAATCTCCCCCAGACAGGGTTTAGTATATTGGGGTGGGGTGGGACGCTAGCCAGCGCCACTGAGACTGCTTGAAGGGCACATTTGGTGCCCTCCTTACATACTCCATTTCAGGGAGCTGTTGCCGCTCGCTCTGGCGTGAAACTGGACAAAGGGCATGGGAGTATCCACTCCACTATCTGGCTCCTTCTCTTGGATGTACCCCTGAATTGTTCCAATCCTTCCCTAGGGTACTTAAGGGCTTACCTGTGGGTGAGTCCCTAGATTCGTCATGAGACAAGATTCTGTCCGAAATCACTTCATCTTCGACTGTCTGGGCATTCTGGACTTCACCTTGGACACCGAGAATTGCAACTGGGAAGACTCTTGCTACTCCTGGTCTCATCGTCCTGTAAGCTTGTTGCAATGTCCATGCCCGTGCTCCATACAGGATCTTTCCAAGGCCTGTGGACATCCAAGACAACTGTAGGAATCTCCCTTTAAGTGAAGGAGTCACTTCGCTGCATTTACAGGCAGCACAACACAACTAACCGGTCTGCTGATTCTGAGCTCCCACAGACTCCGAAAGGCTCAGCAACACAGGTGGTGACTCTACAGCTCCCTCGAGGCCTGCACCGTCTTCTCACCTAGTTTTAGGCTAGTATCCCTAATCGAACCTGCAGGAACCCAACCCATGTGCACCACGTTACCTTACCATTGCCAAGGATTGTTGACTCTCTTTAGCAGAGATCTTCGGGCTCCTAGAAACCCCAGCCTCAAACATCTCCTGCAGCCAAGATCTTCATCCTCAACGCATCCTTTGCACCATGGGCCTGCATCTTTGGTGAGCTGGTCAAAGTCCTCTTGCTGCACCTGTGCCTCCGGCCTGTGGGTCCTCTTGAGGGACTTCTTTGCCTGCAGGGGGCTCTCCTGCTGGTTCGGGCCTACTGTAACTCCAGTGCTCGTGGTGAGTCACTTGGACCTTGCTGGTCCTGACACTGCACCTGTTTTGCCTACCACGTTGTTTGCGTTTGAGGACGAGGCTTGCTGGTGCTCCCGACGGACACCGACCCCCTCAGCTCTTGACATCCCGTGTGGGACAACTCGTGAATGGCTCCTAGTCTTCCTCAACTTCGCTTGGTCCACACACTTGCATCTCCTGACATCGGTAGGAATTCATCTTCAGTGCCTCCTAGTCACGCCTGAGTGGCATAGACTCTGTCCCCTCTGCTTGCAGGTGCAAAAACAACAATTGATGGACAAGAAGGCAGAACAATGTCATACATTCACACCAGTACAGAGATCTGGGCCTAAATCCATCGTTTTTTTTGCATTCCACACCACCCCAGTTCAGACATGGCCATATGCAAATCAGCCTTTACCCTGTGCCTCATGGGAACAGTCTGCTTGCAGGTACTTCTCGACTTGAATCCACCTTTGGGTTACACCGGACACTTTCACCTTCTTTGTCAGCAGTATCTTCCTGAAGTCCTCCATTGGGTTTGACAGCAGTTTCCAACTTTACACCTATGCACCCAACTTCCCTGGTTCCTAGGGTATCCAGAGGTGGGGTGACTCTCCAACTTTCTGTGTTCTATGGGGCTTCTTCAGGGTACAACAGGAAAGGTCCTTCTTTAAAATTGCAACTACGACTTACCTATTGACTTGAATTGAGTGTGCGGTCATGTTCTCACACTGCACACGACCTCTGGGGTTCCTAGAGTCTCACCTTGGGTGGTTCCTTGGGTCACCAGCTCTTCTACGTCTCCTGGGTGCACGCTAGTCTTGAGTCGTGGTTCGCATTCTTCTATTTTGGTATATAGTTTGGCCTCCCCGGGCGACCACTGTGTATTTGTGCTACTTACCTGTTTTATTTGGAAAGTTTTATGTGCATTGTGTTATATCTACGTGTAGGTGATATTATTATGCGTTAGTGAGTGTCTTGCAATATATACCAATACAAGATAAGATTAAGGCCTGGTAAAACAAGGTGCTTTACATTCCTTCTAGATTAAGCCTGAAGGCTGCTCTCCAGAGCTACCACTTAGAGAGTTTTCTAAGGCTGTCTAAGACCACTGAAATCACCATAGGGGTTGTCTGGATCAGTGCAAGGTGCTACACTTAAATTAGTGAGCACCATATACTAAGCCAGCTTCTTGCAAACAGGCTCTAACTTGGGACATGCAGAGTTCGTAGCAATTAGCAGCTGCAAGCATTCACGTTTGAAGTCCGATTTCACTTCTATCAGTAAGTTGAAATGCTTGTTGTACAAAGGGGTGAAAGAAATGTTCTCGCTCTTGTACAGCTTTTTTTAACAGTATTGTGTCTGGCACGTTTGTTCTCTAGCAGCTTGCTTTATCCTGTTCTTGCTGCAGTACAGTGCAACCAGCTGGTAACAGCTCATTAAAATCATTAAAATCATCACATTCATGGCGTTGACATTGTGTTTTGTGAGGTCACACTTTTATCAGGCCACAACCCGTGATCTGCATGTTTGACTTCTACGTTAAGACACTTTAGTGAGGCAGTCCCTGTTTTTTTTGTTTGAAAGATATGACTAAAGGGCATTTTCTGCTAATTATGAAAAGCAGACATATTTTTGCAATACTTTTTGCATGATTAGTGTGAAATGAGGCTTTTTTGCGTGACCGTTCCAAGCCCCTGTAAAGCGACCGCCTCTAAAAGTAATGTTTCCCCAAACACAGGACTTGACGGGGAGCTTTCCACTAAAGCAATGGCAAAAGAGGGTGTCATTTTGCAGGTGATCAGTGCACCACAATGCAATCTTGGTTAAGGATTTTGTACCAGCGTTGTGATCTTGGGCTTTTACGTTTGCATAAAAAAGCATAAGGTAGCTAAGCCATTGATCAGTAAGTAATTCCTTACCGACCTGAGCTAGAGTGCCAGCTGTACAGATCTTAGCAAAGTGGTCATCCCACGCTGGGCTTCCTGTTCTGGGCAGGTCCCGGAGTCGTTCCCATGGACGTCACTCACCTGCCTCAGGTAAATGTAAATGTAAATGTATTGGCATTTATATAGCGCACTACTTACCCGTAGGGTCCCAAGGCACTTCGACCGCTGCAAAACCCTTCCTGGCTTCCCTGAGAGATGGTCCCTTAATGGGTATCTCCAGGGTGAGACCAGGCATCCCCGGCGGTCTGGTGGGGCCGTTAGTGAAGATGAGGCAAGCTAATGCCCAGAGTTGCCGAGTGTGATCGCTGATCAGAGTGGGCACCGAGGCGAGAGAATTATCGAGTCCGCTGACCCTGGTCCAGAAACCTGCCGCGCCGGGAATCGAACCCTGGTCCCGGGCCGTCCTCTGCTCTCGGGTCTGCCGCCTCTAACCAGTGAGCCACACTACTTCACTAATCAACTGAAGAAATCGCAGAGGTTGCCTGCCTCGCGCAAGGACGTCGGGCCCACTGCTCCCGGCCTTCACCGGACATGGGCCCTCCGGAGTCGGCCCCCACCTACCCGCCATTTCCTAGTGATGGGGCGACTCTGACCCAGATGAAGGCCCATCCCAGGGCTCTGCAGGCCATCTTTGGGTCACCCCCTCTGGCTGGTGCGCCTTCGGGCCCAACAGGGGGGTAGGGGCTTAGGTCGGGGGTTCACTGGCGGGTTCAATCTCAGCGCCAACGGAGTGCCCTGACTCCGGTTCTGGGGTTGTTGCAACATCGGGACGCGGCCTGGAGGGGCATCGCACTCTGGCATCTAGCCCTCCTGCAGCGTCTTCGCACATCTCTACTGGGCTCTCTGCATCATCGCTGGATGCAACACGGAGCTCGACTCCGAGTCTATGCCGTTTCTTCACGCAGGTTCCTTCCTTGATGGAGGTCGAGCCGACGCCGAGTGGATGAGTCCTCTTCGGGGGTCGTCAACGTTGATCCAAAGCCGTCTCGATATCGGTCAGTGACGGTTTCGTCCCCAGCTGTTCTTCTGTACAGCTGTAGAGGACGTGACCCCAGTGGGATCTCCACTCCTAGGGTTTTTTCACTGCTCCACGGAGAAGGGGCCCAAGGGCCACTGGCCGGCTCCTCATTCTGCAGTGCCTCTGTCTTTGGGTGGACAGATTCGCCTGCAGCCGTCCCCAACGGATGACTTGCTATCTCCACCTCGGATGGCCACGGAGGCTAGCGCAGCGTTTGCGATGGTGATTCACCGGTCTGCGGATATCTTGCAGATGCAGCCGCCCTCTGTCTCCCTGCCTTCGGTTCCTTTGTTGGATCTTGTCCACCAGGGCACAGTGGACGTGGAGCCCTTGTTGCCTTTTGGTTGGTCATTGCATGATGTCCTTCTGGGGACTTGGCCCTCATCGGGGGACCCCGTCGGTGTGCTATTGCACATCGCCATTGGCGGCTCCAGATGACTCTGCCTGTTTGTCTGTCAATCCTAGGGCTCAAGGACTTGTAGTCCAGGCAGTGCTTCCTTCCTCTCCTCCTCCGTTGCTTCCACCCACTCTGGAGTCTAGGTGGTTGGAGTCGTGTGGCCGCAATGTCCTTGCGTCCACTATCTCAGGCCTTCGGCTCCTGAACACAACCTGCGTGTTTGCTCTGGCGACTTTTGCCCTTTGGGGCTCAGTCGAGCAACTCCTTCCCTTTTTGCCAGAGGGCCCTGGTACTGACCTGGCCTGGCTTATTCGGGATGCCCGCCACATGGCGCAGTTTTTCGTCCGGTCGGCCATGGACACCACTGACTCAGTGGGTCGAGCTTTGGCTAGGTCAGTTGCTCTGCATTGACATGCGTGGCTACGCAATGGCAGTTACCCCAAGAATGTGCGGGAGCGACTCTGGGATCTGCCCTTTGATGGGGTCAATCTGTTTGATGACATGCCAACTCGGCAGTCCGGTGCCTCCTATCTGGTTTTCCATGACTGCCAGGTTTTTAGTCCTCTTGATGGACTTGTGTTCTCTCCTGAAGTATTGTCACTGCTTTTATGATTTCAGTCTGAGTTCAAGACATTATTTCCCAGACGGCCCATAATGCTGTTCAGCTGTGTTTTTCCTTCCTTTGGTTCAGCTGGGCCAGCTGTTTATATGGTGCTTTTTGACCCCTGCATATGAGCTTGTCTCAATGGGTGTCCCCTGCTTTTTATAGGGATGTGACATACCCTATGTGGGTATTCATTCACTATTATATAGCTACTCTTCCTTGCTAGGTAGTTTTTTTGACTCCCATGGAGTTCTCTTCATTTCTTTTCTGTCCCTCTCTGAATTTTTCCTATGGGCTAGGCTGTATGTCTCTCCCTTTGTTCCATAGTTCCTGCTAGGGGGTGGAATGCCTCCTCTGTTGAGAACCACGAACTGGCATGGCCCTCTCCTGGAGCTTCTGTGTTGCTGCTTACGGTTGTTCCGTTGCCCTCTCATGCGTCTGTAGACGCAGCATTCTCCGGTGTATTGTTTGGGTTCGGCCGTGTCCGGCCCGCCCCGAGGGTTTCACGTTCTCCTGCCTTGCATTTGGCTCATCTTCTGCCTTCATTTTGCCCCTGGCACTGTTGGCTGTCCTGGGCGTGAGTGCGCGTCAGTGTGGGCGCTTTGTTCCGTTCGCTCAGGATCGGTTCTTTGTGGCATTTTGAGCAGTGCTTCAGACTTTAGACCAGAACTAGCCAGGTCCGAGTCTCGGATTTGGCTTAACTTCTTTCTGTGTTCTAGGCGGGCACCACATGTGGGTCCACACTAGATGGGTGCTCTACCCTGGGGGACCCGTAGTATTCCTTAAGCCAATATCTTGACTGCGTTATCTTCCTGTGGTGTTGTCTTCTTTCCTAGTTGTTGGGAAAGACTTGGGCGCACCCTATGGGTTTTGCCTAAGGGCAGTGGAGCTTTCGCCAGAGTGGATCTCTGCTGCATATTAACTTGTGTACCTCTGCCTTTCCCCAGCCGGGGCTCCAGTTCTTCTGTTTGTTCCCGCACACAGCTCAGGTGTTTTCTCCTCCTGGCCCCTGCTGTGCTTTCAGTGGACGTATTCTGTCTCTGGATGGTCTCTGGGATCATCCTGTATATACTTTTTCAGACATTCTATGTCTGAGTGTTACAGGCTCCCTTTTTCTACGTTAATGTGGTGGTCAGTATCACCGCCTGTATCGCACTGGCTCGGTCTTTTCTTCCCCAGTCCGGGGAGTGGTGGGGGGCAGTTGATGTCTACCCCTTTAGGGGATGGGCTTGTATGTCCCACTACATTTCACATCAGTGTCGTTGGTACGTCTTGGGCGACTTCCAATTCTCTAGGGTAACTCTTAAGGTTTCCCCTTGATTGTCACTTTCATGACTTTTTTCTTATATTTCTGTGCTGTGTAGGCATACGAGAGGGCAAGCATGCAGGGTTTCCCTGCTGTGGTTTCTGGGGATTGTCCCAAGTTTCCTCTCTCTCTTCCTCATGGAAGATAGCTTTGGTGTGTCCGGCTTGCGGGTGACCATTGGTCATTGAGTCTGTGGGTGGGGTTGGCTGGTTGACTGTCTGGTGATGCACCCGTCTTCTCTGTCGACACGCACATTCTGTTGCTGTTACATTTCATTGAGCTTGTACATTGTGTGGTGTGGTTCTCACGATACACAATGTCTGCTCTGTATATTCTTGTAATCCACATCTATGTATCTCCTGGCAGTCGTAGTTTGTATGTCTCAGCTTGGTGACTACCGCCCCTGACATCTAATTGTTTTGGCATCTGCTGTTGTGCCGCTCACATAGTGTGTTCTAACTCTGTCATACTGCTCAAGTCCCTTCACTGGGACTTTGTTTCTTGAGGATCCTGGGATCCTATCCTCCGTTCCCCTTCTTCTTGTTGATGTTTATGGCATTCTGCCATTGTGCACTGCCCTTTCTGATAGATACATCTGCCAGTGGATTCCTCACCCTCCTCCGGGAGTGGGGACTGCTGTGGGACTCTATTCACAAGGTGAGGAATCCCCTGGCAGATGTATCTATCAGAAGAACAAGTTACTTACCTTTGGTAACGCTTTTTCTGGTAGATACAGTATCTGCCTGTGGATTCCTCACATGCCCACCCGCCCCCCCGTTGTCCACTCTTCTATGCCTTGGATAATGACAATGTTTAAATGTATATATGTTATTCTTATTGAATTACTGCATTGTCTTTACACTGTGTGTGTTATCTTGACTATCGTATACTGTGTATATATCTACTGTTGTCGGTCCGTCCGTGTGCCTCGAAGGCACAAAAAAAGGGGCGGAACTGATGTCATCCAGCCGGCGTGGGCCTATTATGGTGTCTGTGATGTCAGCGGAGTCGCGCAAGATGCCGTGCCTCTGTGACGTCGTCCATGTCGGCGCGAAGCTACAAAAAGAATTTCCGAATGGTGCTGACGCAAGGGGATATTCAATGTGAAGAATCCACAAGCAGATACTGTATCTACCAGAAAAAGCGTTACCGAAGGTAAGTAACTTGTTCTTCTGGTCCTAGGATTTCGTTTCGTCACTATCCAGCAGTGAACTCCTACTGTCCTCTGGTGGATTATGGTACCTTGCTTCCCTTGCTCATTCTCCACCCTGAGCTTCATGGTTTGGTGTCAGCTACGCTGACATTGTTGAGCTTTATGGGTCTGGTGACTGCCACACTGGCATTGATGCCCCCACCTTGTTTCAGTCAATGTTCTTGATGGCACACTGTTCCCATACTATCACAGTTTTTGTAGTGGCTCTGCGTTGTGGTGCAAAAATCTTTCATAGTAGAAAACTGACGTTAGCAGGCCGGGGGGGACTTATGTGGCTGCATTGACGTAACTTCCGTGGACGACGTCATGATGGAGCCATACAATGCCGTCCCCCGGCGCGCAGAGGTACTGCTGGGGAAAACGTTTTCTGGATCCATCCGACTCCTGGGGATATTTTAAGTTAAGTAATCTGTGGCTAGACTGTCTCTACCAGATACATCGTTACAGAAGGTAAGTAACTCATTCTACAATGCATGTTGTATTTGGGTATGGCCTTGCGCAATGCTGATCATACTGAACAACATACAGCACCTAAACACAAAGCCCCTCCTCCCCATCCCATGCCAAATTCATTTAGACTGCTGTTCCACCATCAATTACATATCTAAGTGAGTAAGCCAGAACAACCTAGACACATACATCTATACCAAACAAAACACGCATAGGTAAAATACCTCATTTACGAAGTCAATAACTCAACTCATACAAATGCAAGACCTATTGCATTGAAATTGCTTGTTCTATGGAAGGACTTCTTCTATGTCAACAGGGGCTCATGTTGCCTTTGACTTTTTTGATATGAATATTTGTTTTCTCTCCATGGAGGATGGATTTTCTCTGTTTAGTTTACAGAGTGGTCCTGACCTTCTGTGGTTTCTAGGTGTTGTTCAGGGGCATGTCCAGCTGTTCAAACCTGTGAACCCAGAACTTGCGGTTCGGAATAGAGTATATAAACAGATGGTTGTGGATAAAGTCTTATTGTCTTGAGCAGTACCTTTTCCATGATTTTATTGTCTTTAATTCTTGTTACTGTGGTTCTGTCCACACTTGCTGTGAGTGAGAGCGATAGCTGTTTGGTCTTGCTGACATGGGTAGATTTGTTCCCATGGTTTAAAAGTCTTAAAACTTTACATACCTTTGACCCCTCATATGGTTAGGTATTTTATGCTCACCTACATTATTAGAAATGTCCACTCTATTTTCTTGTTCTGGACCTGGTTAATCTTAGTAAGAGACTTATCTGATAGAGACTTATCTGATAGAGACTTCTAGCTGCAGATTCCTTACCTTTGAATTTCCCAGGCTACTTTTGGTGAGCAACACCCCTTTGCACGCGGCGAGGGTGGCTCCAATTGGCCCCGCATGATGTACTCCGCGTCAGATACCACTTCACTGTGCCTATAAGGCGCCAACCAGGCGCGCAGACGTTAGTTTTCTCTCCACGCCGATCTGGGAAGAGCTACCCCTCAGTCGCTTTTTGGCAGATTTTTTTTTATTTGTCTAATTTTGAGGATGTTTTAGAGGAAGACTGGTTTCAAGCTGTGCGGCGCCTGCCACCCCATGATGTCGGTCACCCATCCCCACCTCGTCTGTCTCTGGTGTTTTAAGCGCGACCACGACTCAGTTATGCTCGGACTTCTGGGCCATGGCCCTGAAGGCCTTGAGGAGCAGGCAATGAAGCTCCTCACGGCCTTGCAGTCGACACTTTCAAACGCGATTTCGCAGAGGTCCTGGTCCCGATCGTAGTGAAGAAGATTGTGAGCCGCTCCTGGAGCCCAAAGTCCTCTTCTTCTGACTCGAGGTCCTCAGGACACTCTGGGCAGAGGCATAAGAAGACGTCCAAGGGAACTTCATCTTTACCTCGCCTGTTGTCCGTCCATGAGAGAGGTAAGGAGCACCAACGCTTTTCGGCACTGTTTTGCAGAGCTAGAGCCTGAGTTGACCCCGAGCCCCCGCTCCCCCCTTTTCTGGGAGCTGAGCAACTGCTGCTCAAATAAAATACTTTTTCGAGGCTGTGCGCTGCGTATTTGAGCGGAACGACCCTACTGGTGATCCCTCAGGTCAGAAGGGGCCCATCGGGTTCAATACAGTTGGCTCCGGCCACAACGCCCGTGGGGCCTCAAGGATCTGGGTCGACTCTGGTTGAACCCGAAGTCGGTGCCTTCCTCATCCTCGAGGACACAGTCGGAACGATGTCAGTCGACGCCGATTCCGGCGCCAATTGAACCTAGAGCTTCTATGCTGTCACCTAGCACTTTATAGATGTATTAAGCTCAGAAGAGGAATGAGAGGGGTCCATGGACCCTCTGGAACACCAGGATGACTCTGTGGAGAATTTGACTGGTATGGGGAACTTGGTGAGGGCAGTGGACTGAACCCTTCCCCAGATAATGGCATACTTTCTTTATCAACAGTGCATAGGGAGGAGGGGCTGTAGGAGAGTAGGGTCTGCAATCCTATGATCACCCCAGATTTTTGCTTTTTGCTTCACTTGTTTATGACTTCCCTGGCTGTGGGCCTGCTAATCAGACCCACAGCCTAGCTGTTCTCTCAATAAATTGACACGTGTACCTTAGGTGCATTTACCAATTGGTACTGGGCCACCTTATCAGACCCTGTAACTCAGGGCATAGGTGTACCCAGGGCCTACCAGGGGCTGCAGCATGTGTTATGCCACCCCTGGCTGGCCATCTAAATCTGACACAACTGGCTGCACGACAGCTGGGGCAAGGAGGTGTAATCACCCTTTGCTTTAGATATAGTATACCTATATCTAACCCTAAAATGGACACATAGATTCCTATCAGTCACTCCTATGGCAGGCCTTGACAATCCTGAAGGCAGAGTGCTAGTAATTATGTGAGATGGTGCTCTGGCATGAGCTGAGCCCGTTTGCAGCTTGCGGAACCAAGTCCTAATAGCTGTTCCATGATAACGCGTACCATATACTCTTAAGTGCATTATAATCCTCGCGGTTATATGCCAACTCTGGTATCGCTTTATCAAAACATGTCTAGTAAGGTGTCATACGAATTGGAATACTAACCCCTCGCCACTTCTGGCGACGGGGTTAGCATTCCACCCTTCTAGAGGGACACGACATGTATGTAACTGTGAACCCCAGTTAAAGTTAACTCAAGCCTCAGCATCACAAAATGAATGCTGCCACCACAGACACAAGTCTGACCTCCTGCTGCTGGGAGTCCTTCCAGCGAGGGAGGCTTGGACAAAGGGTTTCCTGTCGGGGGCGGTGCTAGCACCATCCCAGACAGGGTTTTGTGTATCCTGGGTAGGCAGGGCTTTAGAGGAAGGTGACTGCAAGTGGCACCCCGGTGCTCACTATGCATAGGCCAGCTAGAACCAGTTCCAGGGGCACACCAGCCCCTGAGCTGGGGAAAGTCCGGCATGGGAGAGGGGTGTAACCACCCCCCTTCCTGGTCCCACCCATGGGCAGGACCTAGTCGCGTGCCAGCCCCTTTTCCTAGTATAAAGATAGGAGCGGGCCCCCTTCCAAATTAGATCATCTTTGAATCCTGAAACTACTTTCTACGAAAGGAACTCAAGACTTCTTCCTAAGATTTCTCCCTTGTGACTAAGGAGTAGTCACCCTGCATCTGCGGGCACCACCTAAGAACACTGCGGTTTGCTGCACGTCCTTCCTCCGGAATCCGACCGACCAGCACAACGAGAGCGGGCTTCCCTGGCACCTCTGACCTCTACCTACATCATCAGCCCAGCTGAGATCCGTGGGTGTGACGAGACCTCGAGGGACCGACCATCTTCAGAACTGCACGACGCTTATCCAGCACGACCGCCGAAGGATCCTCGAGTGAGTGCTTTGGGGTTCGAGAAGCCCTAACCCTGAGCAGCTCCAGCACCGAAGTCCAGCCCCCCAGCATCCACCAGATCTGCGTGGGGCCCTTCTGCTCTTTGCTGCTCACCGCGTTGTCCGGCTACTTGCCTGCTGGCTTGTGGCCCTCTTGACGACGCACCACGACGACAACATCGCTGGTCTGGTTGCTCCAGACTGGCCCTTGCTCCCCTCCAACAGAGGAGCACCCCGGACCCTCCTGGTCCACTCCAGACGCCATTTTAAGTCCACCGCGTGGGCTTGCATTTGCCAAGACTTATTGCCCCAATCCTGGGTCCAGCGACGTCGACAGCAGATACCTTCGTGGGACAGCTCGCACCTCCATCCTGGTCGCCGACAACGCCTCCTGGTCCGTGAGACTGCAGAGCCCAGCGTCGCCCACTCACCTGGTCGAGGTGACTCCATCCGGTGCCATCCTGGTGCCCATCTAATCACTGGCTAGTGATTCAGAACTTGGTCCCCTCTGCTTACAGGTAGCCTCCATCATCGATCCAGGCTTGGATCCCTCCGAATCTCTTCACTGGTCGCCTGCCAGCAACTTCTTCTTTCAGGCTACATAGACTGCAATGAGGATTCCCGACGTCTTTTCAGACCTATGCAGCCGCAGCCCCTGGGCTAGGTAACCTGAGCATTTCGGTGCTCCAGCATAGCTTAACTATCTAAAGGTCCAGATCCTTTTTCGTTTCAGCACTACCTAGTCGGATTCGTCCGATAACACTAACTTTACGAAATCTAGCATCCATAGACTTTGTCCCGCATCCTGCGTGAGAGTGCACACTCTGCACCCGATCTCCCTAGGCCTCCTGCTAGTAATCTGAAGGTTCAGTAGTCCAGTCCTAGCGATCCTAAAGCCTATTAGAGTAGTACTTACCTGCTAGTAATTTCACATTCCACTTTTAGAGTATATGGTTTTTCGTGCACCTCGGGCACTTGTGTAAATTGTGCGACTTTGAGTATTTTCATAAGAGTTTTGTATTGTGCTTAGCACCCTGTCCTCATAAAGAGTCCAGGGTTGTTGTGTCCTAAATAGATATACTTTTATTTTCATAACAACTTGTGTGGTGTCCTTTCACTTGGTGTTCAAGGGGTATATGTGATGGTATAACAGCTGGCTTAACACGCCCTCTAGAGTTTAGCCTAAAGACTGCTCTTGTCCAGGCTACTAGGATAGCTGGTCTACGGTTGACTTACAACCAATCATCAATAAGGGTTGTTTGGACTGATACAAAGTGCTCACTAGAATAGTGGACATTATATCTCAGGCCAACTTCTCACAGGGGCATCCTATGTTGTGGTGGCAAAGAGGGCAGTTGAGGTCCTTGGAGAAGAAGTGCAGGTCAGAAATAATCTCCTGACGGAGGTGCTTCGACCAGGGTGTTCCACTTCTGAACCCCTTTTGCCCTTTAATGAGGCACGTACAGATGTCATTCTAGGCACGTGGTCCAAGCCTAGCACAGGGGCTCCTGTGAATAAGACGATTGCACATTGCCATCGCCCGGCAACACGCGATCCAGGGTTACTCAGCCAAAACCCCACCCCAGAAAGCTTGGTGGTGAAGGCCTCTAAGTCCCAGGGCACGTTCCCTTCTGCCCCTTCGGATAGGAAATCCAAGAGGCTGAGCTCATTTGGAAAGAAGTTGTTTTCATTCACCAGCCTGGCATTTTGGTTGGTCAATACCGCATGCCTATTGGGCCGTTTCTCCCATTCCCTGTGGAAGATGGTTGCGCAAGTGCTGCCACAAGTCCCGGAGAAGACTGGGGCTGGGCTTTCCCAGGCAGTCAAGAATGGGATAGTTGCAGCAAAATTTAACATACGGTGTGTCCTAGATAAGACATATTTTCTGGGCAGATCAATTTCAACAACAGTGACCTTGATGCGCCTACGCCTGACTTAGGACAACTGGCTTCTGGGGCGATGTCCAAGCCAATCTGATGGACATGCCTTTTGTTGGATCCTGTATTTTTGGGGAGAAGGCAGAGTCGGCCATGGTCGGGTTCAAGGACTCTTGAGCTACGGCCAGATCCTTGGGCCTCTCCTCCACTCCTCATGGCCAGTCTTCCTTTCACCTCTTTAGTGGCAACAGACGGGGTTTCCAGCTGCGTCAGCCCTATCCCAGCCACCGTCCTGCATAGACTACCCAAGCCGTGCGGGATCGTGGACGCTGTGCATTCCGATCCAAGAATGGAGGCCAGAATACGTCGGCCACTCTGCCCCCGGCAGCCACAGCCATCAAGCACCAGAGAGCTATTCTCTGCCTTTCCTTTTGTTTCCTCCTCTCATTCTGCCAAAACAGGAACGGCTGATGGAGGATCATTTAAGGTTGCTCCAAGAGTAAGTTACAGCTCTCTTGGCCAAGCAAGCTATAGAAAGAGTCCCGGTTTCAGAAGTAGACAGCGGCTGTTGTTGACTGCACAAAAGAGTTCTGGGTGGATAACCAACTCTTTGTGGGATACGTAGGAACGAAAAAGGGAAGGGCAGTGTAGAAAAGGGCCATTTCTCACTGAGTCGCACTCTGCATCAAGACCTGGCAAAGAAACAGCCCCCTGAGGGATTACGGACCCATTCCACCAGGGGAAATGCTGCAACTATGGCCTTGGCTCGGGGTGGCAACGTGGGCATCTTTGCACACCTTTGCAATACACTACTGCCGAGACGGTCAGGTCCGCAGAGATGGGCATTTTGAGTGTTCAGTCCTGCAGGTCTTCCTAGTATAGGATATTGGTCTGCACCCCACTGCTGGAATAGTATGGCTTGGGTATCTAAATCAAAGGTAAGGAATCTGCAGCTAGAAGTCTCTATCATACAAGTTACTTACCTTCGGTAACACATTATCTGGTAGAGACTGTATCTAGCTCTAGATGCCTTACAGCCCCAACCATGCCTCCCCGCTTTGCTGACTAATATGGTATTCATGGGCCTAGTTTTGCACACACCTATGTCAGTTATTTCATGGCTCTGCACTTCCAGGGTGGAAAAAACAAAAAGTAGAGATGTTCGCTTGCCTGGATGGCCCCTATATAGGCTACACGACATCATAACTGACGCTATCGACGACTTCACACGGAGCCGAATGGAGCTGCCCGACGCCACGGGCAAGGGGCATTGTTCAGCAAAAGTTTTCGGATCCAGTCTGGCGCCTGGGAAATTCAAAGGTTAGGAATCTGCAGCTAGATAGTCTCTCTAAGATAATGCGTTACCGAAGGTAGGTAACTTGTTCTTCATGGTTACAGTACACAGACCGTCTCCCGGGGACAGTATTTCATTGGCATGTGATTCTAAAGTAAGGAATTTGCGTCTGGCTGTTTCTATCAGCTGAACAATTTATTTACCTTGTGTAACGCATTATCTGATATTTATTTCTCTCCATTACGTCTTTTCTTATAGACTTTGTATGGGTATTAACATTGTAGGAGGCTGGCTTAGTACATAGTGCACACTTATTTAAGTGGAGCACCTTGCACTAATCCAGGCAACCCATATGGTATTTTTATTGGTCTTAGACAACCTTAGAAATTAAGCAGCTTGTTTTACCAGAGCTAATCATGTAGGGTAGGTTAAATGAAAAATAACCACAGTGTGTGTATATAAAAATAGTTCCATTTATTACACAACACTCACTAACACATTGGCATATTTCATACCCGGAGATATAAACACAAATACACACAATACTTCAATTGCAAATAGGTAAGGAAGCACAATACACAGTGGTCTCCAGGGGTAGACCAAACCATATACTAAGAAAGTGGAAGGCGAACTGCCAACTAAGTCAGGACTTGAACCAGGAGACTCAGAAGAGCTGAGAGGGTAATTAAATGTACTCTACTCATTAAAGTATTTAGTATTGTTTCCTTTGATAACAATTTTGTTTGTATAATAGTATGTCCCATACCCAGGTATTAGAGGGTCATTTGGGTATACCCCTGTTGTTTATGCACAGGAGGCACCGAAATGCAATGCCCACTGATGTCAAAGGATGCAGGAGGGATGATGGTGACCATGTCGCTTAAGCCCTGAGGACTAGGTGACAGGTGGAGAACCAGGATCTGTCCTCATCAGAAGTCTTAACCAGGGGGTCGGTGTCTGGCGGGATCACCTTACAAGCATTGGCAACTGCAACAGGCATGGAAAGCAAAGAAAGAGCAAAGTCAAGACCAGCAAGGCCCAAGGGACTCACCATGTGCAGGAGATCGGAGCAGGCTCCAAGCAAGTAGAGGATCTCACGAAAGCAGGAGAAGACCCTCGAGAGGCCCCACAGGCCAAAGGTACAGGAGTCCCGATAGAACCTCGAGCAGCTCACTGAAGATAAAGGCCCACAGTGCAGAGGATGTGGCGAGTATGCTGATTTTGGCAGGAAGAGATGCTGGAGCTTCTTGTAGCCCGAAGATCTCTGGACTGCACAGCCAACAAGCCTTGGCAACGGCACTTCGATACGATGCAAAGGGGTTCAGTCCCAGGGGATCCGACGAGGGATACTGGCCTCAAAATTGCAGAAAGGATAGGTCAGGCCACGAGAGCGTTGCCGAACCACCACTTGTGTTGTTGAGCCTTTCAAAGTCTGTGAGATAAGGATCAGCAGACGTGTGAGCTTCGTTGCGGTGCCTGTAGATGCAGGGGAGTGATTCCTTCAATCCAAGGGAAATTACTTCAGTTGGCGTTGATACCCACAGGTCTGTTGAAGATTCTGGAAGAAGCACATGCACAGACAATGAAGAACACTTGCAAAACAGCTAGACCAGGAGCAACAAGAATCTTCCTTGATGCAGTCCCGGTTCCAGGCGAGTACACCCACAGGTAAGCCCTTTTATACCCTAAGAAAAGGGTTAGGACAACTCAGGAGTCCCTCCCAGTGGAGGGGCTAGGCTGAGGGAGGATACTCCTTTGTCCAGTTTCGCGCAAGGGCCAAGGGCTCCCAGAACTGACTCCAACTAGAGTATATGAGGTGGGCACCAAATGTGCCCTTCAAAGCAGTCTGGTGGCACTTGCAAGCGCCCACACCCCAGCCCAATAAACTGAGTCCTGTCTGCGAGGTGACACGAAACCTATTCTTTTACCTACCCCTACTCGAGCACAGCTCAACAGCAGTAGGGAAGAATAGTTTCTGTTGTCTGCAGCAGCACTCGCTTGCTGTCAGACCCTGAAAGGCTGTTACCGGGTGTTGGACCTGCGATGGGCAAGCCCAGCACAAAGGGGGTAGCTTGGCTCAAGTGTAAAGGCAAGTGAAGGCTATCGTGTTAAGCCGGCTTCGACCCAATAATATCTCCTTGAACAACCACCAAAAAGGACACCACACCACTGTTGTAGAAAAATACGATTCCTTTATGTAAAAATTCTCTGTTGTGAATGGGGATCAATTAGGAAAGCACAATTACATTTCTTTTGGGTCACAATTTGCTGGGTTTCGATTTTGGAATAGATTCAATAAATAAGCTTAGGAGTACAGTTCATCAATAAATAGAATAAATATCAGGAATAAATATTGTCAATAAATAGAATAAATATCGGGAATAAATAGCATAAATATCACTGTCTGTGTAGCAGAATAAATACTGGTTCAGTTCAAGAACATCTACAGATTCATTCTGGTATCGCTGCCACTAATTAAATACTTCAGGAACACTACATTTGCAAATACATTTCAGGTTGGAAAGATTACTCTTACAGTTTATGACGATTTCACCATTAGTGTACACAGGCTTCTCTGGGCTTAACAGGGAGTGCTGGGACTCTTTAAGAATCACACGGGGGTTATGCGCGTATATCTAAAAGGCAAGGAAAGACGGTGAACACTTCATTTACACTCGGCTGCCACCGGGTTGAGATCTCTGGTTGCCGGTGGGGGTCTAAGCGCGCCTAGGGGTTTCTGTCCCCGCTAGCACTCGGGCGGCACCAGTTCCAAGTCTTTAGACTGCCGAACGGGGCTGCCGAAGAGGTCACACAATCTTCGCGCTCAGTCAAATAAATGCCGGTTCACAGTTCCTTTATAACAGCGCTTCCCACCTGAAGAAACGGGCCCACCTCACATCGGCTGCAATCGAAAAGCGATTCAGTCGGGTTCAGCACTTCTCTCGCCAGCGACGGGTTCTCAGGGGCTCCACGGACCTCCCTCCGACTTCCTTAAACAGGGATGGTTCCCGCCCACAGCTACAGCCGCCGATCCACTGGGGAGGGGCAGAGACAGTAGTCCCGCCCAACGAAGGCCGGCCTTTCCCCGCCCCGGCGCACCACCTCACCTCAGTCTGTGCAGGAAGCACTCTACGCCGATGGAGCTCGGAGACGTCCAAGCTCCTCGCTGGAGGCGCCTGTCACACAAGGGGCACAGAAGACGCTCGTGGTTGCGGCGAACTTGCTCTTGCCTCGCGACCCGAGTCAGTCGTAATTCGCCACCGGGGGGGGCGGGGAGGCACACAAAAAATCGGCCACAGTCTCTTGGGGGTGACGAGGCACTCGCTGGGCAGGCGTTGTAGGCGCGAGGTCACCGCACACACAGCTGACTGGAACGCCAGTCAGGATCCACACCAGTGACTCTTGCTTGCTCTACTGCCCGCGCTACCAGCTGCCTCAGGGGGGGTCAACAGGGCAGGTGTCAATCTGGTGTCAAGTCTGGAATCTCCTTCTTCACCTAGATCTGGAACATCATTATCCTATCTAGTCGTTTGGTCATCTAAAATGGCCGCCAGGGACTGGACCTTATATAGCCAGTGCCCTGAGGTGCTGGCTCGTGCCAGTAGGTTCTAGAACCTTCTTTGGGTTAGGCCAATGACATGGCACTACTGGGGTATTTGGGTCTCTAACAGCCACCATACTGGGGTTCTAGAGCAGCCATTTTGTGTACCTGAGGGAAATAAAGTAATTCCTGTCAGGAATGCGCGCCAAGTAAAAGGGCGCCAAAACCTTGAAAGGTCAGGGTTCATGGAGGCTCCACAGGGAGTCACTCTCATGAGGAAAATGGATGGCCACCATTTTGAGGTCATTCATACAGGTTGCCAATCCCAGTCTATGTCACAGGGTTCGCCAGGTGTCTTGTGAATAGGTGCCAAAAACCTTGTGAACAACTGGGCGTCAAGGAACATCTAGCCCCATGAAACAGCACACAAAAAGGTCCTGGTAGACAAAGAAAAGTGACAAATTTTGGAAGGTACAGGGGAACGAAAGAAATCATAGTGGTGAGGGGACTCTCAGAAGCAGACGGGTCTAACACCGGGTGATACCAAACTTGTACAGGTTTGGCACAGCCAATATGTAGTTAGCCATCGTGTAGTGACGAATGGTCACTATATGTATCAAAATGGCTGACCACACTTACAAAGCCTGGAGTATACACTCTGCAGTTTGTAGGGGTGTCCTGCTTATACAGAGGCACCCACACACTTACAAACCAGCGCCTTGCCTTCAGGATTGAAAGTCCTGCTTTAGAAGTGACTTATAGGTTTTAAGTGTAGTGACCACAGATATAAAGTAACTTGCGTTTGAGGCATCTGTGCTGTAGATACACATGCTTTGCATACTCCTGCCATCTAGTATTGAGTCTGGATGTTTCCAAGTTATTTTTCTTCGAAGATGTCTTTCAAGTCACAAGGTAAGGTGACTCCTCCTTTCGGTGATTTTGCGCATGGGCATCTACTCCATTGTTAGATTGTTTTTTTCCACCATCGGGTTAGGACGTGTTTTGCTGCGATTCGGTTCGAAAACGTTCTTCGGGTTCCCCTCGGTGAGCAATCCACTCTGCCCTCAACAGTATTATTTTGTTCGCTTTTCCTACTTCCCCTCAACGATCGAAAACTTCGTGTGCGGCCTCCGGGATTGCCTGCGTTGGACCGGTCTTCTGTCGATGAAACAGACTCTGTTTCAATTCTGCCCCGAGTTCCATGCTAAGTATCCTTGCACTGACGTACATAGAGTGTGTAACTTGTGCTCGTCTAGAGAGCACAGAGAAGATGACTGCAACACTTGTAAATCGTTTCGGTCCAAAAAGACTCTTCAGGATCGATGGGCTCGAAGTCTTGAAATGCAACATCAGAATATTCAACATGCTCCAGATATCTTCGGTGGAGAATCCGGGTATGAAGACGTTAAAGCTGCAGAAGAAGAGGCCATCTTGGTTCTAGAGTCGGAACGAGAGAGAGAGTCTGGAGACAAGCCTCAGGAACAGAGTGCTGTGAGTACAAATTACCCCTTAATCCCTTACCCAAAACTCCCTAACGCTTCGGCACCACCTCTGCCTTCTGGCCAAGGTCGGCACCAAGACGATGTTTCCGATGCCCCGCTCTCCATCTCAAGACCAAAACAGTTAGTAAAGCCTGTTGGCTCAGGACCGAGTTGACCAAAATCCTCTTCAGATCTGAAACCTTCCAGTTAGACTCCTAAATCCGGTTCGAAGACAAAATACTCCACATCGAAAGGATCGCATGATTTGGAACTCAAATCTTCTGCTCCTAAAAGTAAATCCATCCTGGCATCGAAACCTTTGGTGCCAAAATCAAAAGACAGCATAGATACATCTGCCAGTGGATTCCTCACCTTGTGAATATCCCCTTGCGTCAGCAACATTCGAAAATTCTTTTGTAGCTTCGCGTGGACGTGGACGACGTCATAGAGGCACGGCATCGCACGCGACTCCGCTGACGTCACCGACACTACAATAGGCCCACGCCGGCGTGATGACATCAGTTCCCTTTTTTCGTTTCGTCGACGCTAACTGTTTCGGGGAATCTCAGTAGCCTTCTAGTGACTTTGTTGCCTTTATCTTAGCTTTTCGGCTTCTTTGTTTCAACACGATGTCGACAAAGAAGACCAGCTTCAAGCCCTGCAGGTAATGCGGAAAAATTATGTCCATCAGGGACCCACACGAGGACTGCATATGGTGCTTAAGTTCTGACCATGATGTGGATGGATGTTCGACTTGTTGGAAGATGAACCCGAAGGCCCTGCGGGAAAGAGAGACCAAACTTCTGGTGGCGAAGCTGAAGGGTGACAAGGGAAAAAAATCTTAGAGATCTCGTTCGAGAAGGTCGAGGTCCAAGTCAAGATCCAGATCTCGAGAGGAGTCGACTTCGAAGTCCGCTTCAGACCATGTTTCGAAGTCGAGAAGGAGACATAAGAAGAAGAGACATGAGTCCCGACGTCATTCCGGTAAGGAGTCGCACTCGAGGTCGAGGTCACTGAAGAAGGTATGTTCCAAGGTGGTCACGCTGGATGTCTCGGATCAGGAAGGTGAGGCTTCGCCTTCGGAGTCGCAAGATCAGTCGCCGACTCGAGCTTCGAATCCGTCTCCGGGGCCGTCAACCAGCCCGAGAGGAGGAAGAAGTTCATGTGGATGAGGATTCTGCGCCTGTTGAAGAACCGAATCTGAAACCTCTCAAGATCAGCCTGAGGGTCTTCAGCCACATTTTCCAGCCCCAGGCCAGGACCCATCAGCATTTTTAAATGCAATGTATGGTGTCTTTTCAAGGGCGTGGTACCCCTCTGGCGCACCTTCGCGTCCTATGGGTCCTCTGTCCTTCAATTTAGGAGTCCCCCACCGAGGTAGTTGACAGCGGTATCGGCATCGCCTGCTCCAGGTCGACCTCGAGGGCAACCCACTGGACCATGGGATTCGATACCGACGTTGGTTCCGACTCCGTCGGAGTAGTTGGTGGATCCAGCGGCGAAGCGTGTTAAGGAGAGGTCCAGGAGGGAGGCACAGCGCCTTATGGAGGAGCAGAGATATATGGAGTCACATCCTGATATGGAGGAAGGTGAGCTAGAGGATGACTGCTTTGAGGATCTAGCTGATGCTAGTGGTCTGGATTTCTCTCCGGAGTGGGAGTTACCATCCAGTTCTGATGCGCCTTCAAAGGACGTCCAGCCTTATCATGTGGTGATGAGGAAGGCAGCGGAACTTCTGCAATTGACTTTGCCAACAGTGGAGTTTAAGTCCAATCTTCTTACAGAAGTTTTACATTCGCCCAGCTCGGTGGTGGAACCATTGCTTCCGTTTAATGAGGCCTTAACAGAGCCTATTATGGAGGTATGGAAAAAGCCTCTAATAGCACCGGCGGTTTCCAAGAGTGTGACGAGAAAGTACAGGGTTGCGCCTGAAGACCCTGCTTTTCTGACGTCTCATCCTTCACCTGAGAGTCTGGTCATACAAGCAGCCTGTTCTAAAAAGACTGTGAGTGTGTTTCCTCAAGTGCCTGGTGATAAGGATGCCAAGAAGCAAGATCAGGTGGCTAAAAAGACCTTCTCCTCTGCGAGTATGGCATTGAAGTCAACTAATGCCACTTGCCTTATAGGGAGGTATGTACATGCCCTTATGGATACTATGCGTTCTTTGGCTCCTAAGATCCCTGATGACAGCAGGAAGGATTTTGAGGAGGTGTTATCCGACGCACAGGCAGCGGCACGTCAAGTGATACAAAGCGGATTGGACACTGCAGACTCGGTGGCACGTATCATGGGCACTGCTGTTGCCATAAGGAGATCGGCTTGGCTGAAAACTTCAGACTTCTCAGCAGATGTTCAAGCTGCTTTGCTGGACCTGCCGTTCGATGGATTTGGTCTCTTTGGCAAAAAGGCTGATACAACCTTAGAAAGATTTAAGGACAGTAGGGCTACTGCCAAATCTTTAGGACTTCACGTCCGAGGTTCTACAGCCAAGAGGTTCAGAGGCTTAGGACGCTCTTCCTTTTGCAATTATCGGCAAAGTCAGCAGCAGCAGAATCAAATGTACAAGACATATAGGGGAAGACAAAGGGCTCGACCTCGAGGTCGTCAAGCCTCTTCCTCCTCTACCTCCTCCAACCCCCCAGCCTCAGAAAAGCAGCCCTAGATCCGCCATTCAGGATCATGTGGGTCCTGTGGGGGGTCGGCTTACCTACTTTCTACGGGATCGGGAATCGGTTACATCAGATCTTTGGGTTCTCAATCTCGTAATAAATGGGTATGCCCTTCCCTTTTGGGAATTCCCTCCCAATTACCCTCCTTGCCAAGGTTTTTGCACGGAGGAACATCTATTACTTCTACAGGAGGAAGTGCTGACACTGTTAAGAAAGGGTGCGATAGAGGTGGTCCCAGAGCAGGAAAGGGGTCCGGGATGCTACTCCCGGTATTTTCTGATACCCAAAAAGGATGGCAGGCTTCGTCCAATCCTGGATCTCAGGATCTTGATTCTCTATCTAAAACAGGAGAAATTCAAGATGCTCACCCTGGCACAGGTTCTTCAAGCGCTGCTGGAAGAAGACTGAATGGTGTCGCTCGACTTGCAGGATGCGTATTTCCACATCCCAATCCTGAAGTCGCACAGGAAATATCTCCGTTTTACGGTGGGATCGCAACACTATCAGTTTGCGGTCCTTCCTTTTGGAATTACTACTGCGCCTCGAGTCTTCACCAAGGGGATGGCAGTGGTGGCAGCACATCTCAGAAGGTCGGGAATTCCAGTATTCCCCTATTTGGACGACTGGCTGATCAAAGCAGAGTCGTCCGAGAAAGTGCTCCAGCATCTGCAGGACCCAACTCAGTTGTTGTACCGGTTGGGTTTTTCAAAAAATGTACCCCAAGTCTCACCTGGTGCCCTCCCAGGTGCTGTACTGGACACAACTGTGTGTCGTGCATTCCCTCCACCTCAAAGGATTCGTGACATACAGGAAATGATTCCTTTATTCTACAATGGAGTGGTCGTTCCAGTCCTAAAGGTCCTTTGCTTGCTCGGTTTGATGGCTTCCTGCATTCTGTTGGTCAACCATGCACGCTGGCATATGAGGGCGCTCCAGTGGTGCCTCCGCAGGCAGTGGTATCAACACAACTGAGATCTCAGGGAGTCGGTGAGGATCTCCAGAGAAACTGTGGCGGATCTGTCTTGGTGGAGTGTGGAAGGCATCTGTCACAGGGAAAGCCTTTTCATCAACCTCCTCCGGTGGCCACAGTGATAACGGATGCATCCACTCTGGGGTGGGGTGCTCATCTAGGGGATCTGGAAGTCAAGGGACTTTGGTCTCCGGAGGAAAGGTTGCTTCACATCAACCTTCTGGAATTGCGGGCGATACATTTGGCGCTCAAGGCCTTCCTCCCTTCCCTTCGCGGTCTGTCGGTACAAGTCCTGACGGACAACACGACCGCGATGTGATACATCAACAAGCAGGGAGGAGTGGGATCACAGTGCCTCTGCAGGGAGGCTCTGCGCCTCTGGTCCTGGGTTCAGAACTATCAGATTTGTCTAATGGCAAATCATCTGGCCGGAGTTCTGAACGTGCGAGCAGACAGTCTGTCGGCAGTTCTCGGCCGACCACGAGTGGAGGCTTCACCCAGAGGTGGTACGTCACGTCTTTCGGACGAGAATGCTCACTGCCCGTCATTCTGCAGTCTCCAGTATCTGATGCAAGGAGCCTTGGGGGACGCGTTTCAGTTGAGTTGGGGAAGTCAACTCCTTTATGCGTTTCCTCCCATACCTTTGATTCCTCTGGTTCTAAGGAAGGTTCGCCAAGACCGGGCCCAAGTTATTCTGGTCGCCCCGGATTGGCCAAGAAGGGTGTGGTACACGGATCTTCTCCACCTCTCCTCTCGCCCGCCGCTCAGTCTCCCGTTCAGGGCAGATCTCCTCTCTCAAAAGAAGGGGCAGGTTCTACACCCCCACCTCCAGACATTACACCTTCATGCCTTGAGATTGAACGGGGCAACCTGAATTCCTTTTCTCTCCCACACGATGTGGTGGATGTCATATTATCTGCTAGGCGTGACTCCACTAAATCCATTTATTCTTATAGATGGTCTAAATTTTGGCTCTTGGTGTGGGGAGAAGTCTGTTGACCCGTTGAAAGCCCATTTATCTGATATACTACAGTTTGCTCTTTCTTTGGCGCAGCAAGGGTTTGCTGTTGCTACGGTAAAAGGTTATCTTTCGGCATTGTCGGCATTTCTCTGTTTGCCGGACCAGCCGTCTCTTTTCAAATCTCCTGTGGTTTTGAGGTTTTTGAAGGGCCTCACAAATAAGTTCCCTCCGACTCCTTTTATTGTACCTCAGTGGGATTTAAATCTTGTCTTAACATACTTGATGGGTTCTCCCTTTGAACCGTTACACAAGTGTCCCATGAGGCTTTTGTCTTTTAAGACAGTCTTCCTGGTTGCGATTACCTCGGCAAGGAGGGTAAGTGAGCTTCAAGCTCTTAGTTCCAAGCCCCCATTCTTGACCATTCATGCTAAACGAATGGTTCTCAGGACCAGGGCTGCTTTTCTCCCTAAGGAGGTGACTCCCTTCCACCTAGGTCAAGCCATTACCCTTCCTACCTTTTATCCTCCTCTCACCCTTCCAAGGAGGAGGAGAGACTACACTGTCTGGACCCCAAGAGGGCAGTGAGTTTTTATCTTGATAGAACTAAAGACTATCGAATAGATGACCAGCTCTTCGTTGGGTTTGCTGGCTGCAAGAAAGGATGAGCGGTACATAAGAGGACTCTTTCAAGATGGATCATCCTCTGTATAAAGATCTGCTACTCTTTGGCCGGTAAGGATCCTCCAGAGGGTATAAGAGCTCACTCTAGTAGAGCTAAGTCTTCCACATCTGCACTTTCAAGAGGTGTGCAGGTTGAGGACATTTGTAGAGCGGCGACTTGGGCCTCCCTCCACACTTTCACAAAGCATTATTGCTTGGACACTGAGGTGAGGAGGGACGGCCACTTTGCGCACTCTGTCCTCCAGGATTTTCTGGTGTAGAAGAGTGGACACCCTCCTCCGGGAGTGGGGACTGCTGTGGGACTCTATTCACAAGGTGAGGAATCCACTGGAAGATGTATCTATCAGAAGAACAAGTTACTTACCTTCGGTAACGCTTTTTATGGTAGATACAGTATCTGCCTGTGGATTCCTCACTGACCCACCTGCCTCCCCGTTGTCCACTCTTCTATAACAGAGTTACTGTAATGTATTTACTTTGTCAAGGAGTTGTTTATTTCATATGTTTAATTGCATTTGCTTCACACTGTGTGTGTTAACTTGATATTTGAACTGCGTATACTGTGTATATGTCTACTGCCATTGCTCCGTCCGTGTGCCTCGAAGGCACGGAAAAAAGGGCGGAACTGATGTCATCACGCCGGCGTGGGCCTATTGTAGTGTCGGTGACGTCAGCGGAGTCGCGTGCGATGCTGTGCCTCTATGAAGTCGTCCACGTCGGCGCAAAGCTACAAACGATTTTCCGAATGTTGCTGACGCAAGGGGATATTCACAAGGTGAGGAATCCACAGGCAGATACTGTATCTACCAGAAAAAGCGTTACCGAAGGGAAGTAACTTGTTCTTCTGACTCTAATTTGGACATCGCTCATCCCCAACTCGATCCCAAACAAAAGAAAATGTATATCCATCCTGATACAAGATATACATATATATATATAAACCCGTTAATCGCGCCGCAAATTCTGCCCCAGTGCGGACGTTCCATTGCGCGTGCGGAATCGCAACGTTCAGCGGACGTGCGCAGCACTAGCGAGGTAGTGCACGCGACGTCCGCCGAACGTTCGCAGCACTAAACGGGTTAAGCTCCAATTCTTCCTCGTTTACCAAAGAATTCTCCACACTCACGGGGTTGATTTTCCCGACAAGACAGACGCGCTCGCGTTTCGGCACACAGCCATTCTCGATGTCAGTAGCCACTAGACATCGACATTATCCTCACAATAAAGGAAGGACTTATGGCTTGCTGACATTCACCAGCGCCATCTTGGAGTGGTATATATTACCATAGATGTAATCAATTCTATGTACGTTTTACATTTAAACATACATTTTATCCACTCATTTGTTCAAGTAAACTCAAACTGTGAAATGTAATTAATTTACCATCATTCCACACATACAATTTTCAGTATTAGAATCAAATTAAGTTACTTGGTTTTCAAACAAAATTGAGCCGTGTATCGGCCATTATCCTCCCTTAGATGTTATTGAGGTCTGTTTTTCAAAACAAATCAACCATTAACATTTCATTTTATATATACTAAGATTTTTATAATTTTTTATCATATTTCATACTTCATTTTTTAGTTCATCTTATCGAATTCATGTTTGTGGTCTTGGAGCCCCCCAAGGCACATCTCCTAACTTAAAATTTCAAAGTCACACATTAATCTTAAACCCAAAATGAAAGCGTTATTTCATCCAAATTAACCTCAAAACACTCTTCCTTATATACATATATACAAATATACATATATACAAATAAGGATATCATAATCACATCCTTTGCAATTTCATCATGTGTTGTTACTAATTGTTTATGTGCCAGTATGAACCATCAGGTCTTCGCCACTATTCATACCCCAAGGTGTTGTGGTATGGAGGTCAATAATGTACCTCGATTCCAGACTTCGAAGTTTCCTAAGTCTATCCCCTCCTCTGATATTGTCAGGGACTAAATCAAGTCCTTAACAAAGTAACTGGTTCCGATAACTTTTATGTTTTTCCGCAAAGTGTCTTGCGACCGGATATGCTTGGTCCACCTTGTCTATTGCCCTCATGTGCTCTAATATCCGGATTTTAAATGGATGCACCGTACTGCCTATATAACGCAGCCCGCAAGGGCAAACAAGACAATACACCACATACGGTGTACTGCAAGTAATAAACCTGCTGATTTTCTTGACCATACCAGTGTCTTGAATAGTATATGTAAGCGCTCTTTTGCTGTTGCAACACGCTTTACATTTATGACGGGAAAAAACCTTTCATGCTCTTCAAGGTGTTAGTTTTGGAAGGTGTTTTTTCTAAGTGGCTCCGTACCAATTGGTCTCGGATGGACCTAGCCTTTTGAAATGTGACCAGAGGATAGTTGGGGACATCCTCACCTATGACATTATCCGTTTTCAGGATATGCCAGTTTTTTCTCAGCATTTGTTTTAGATGATTATCCTCTGCTGAGTATGGGGTGATCAGTCGGAATTTGCCTCCTTCTGTTTTCTTATCCCTACTCTGTTTCAGTAAATTATCTCTGGTCATGGCTCTTACTTTGCAAAGTGTTTTGTTCAGGGAAATAGGATTGTAACCTCTTACAACGAATCTGGCTACACTCTCAGAAGCTGCCGTATCAAAGTCACAATCGTGTGTGCAATTTCTCCTGAGTCTAAGTAACTCCCCATAGGGGATACTTTGCACTAGTTTGGGGGGGTGGCTACTTGTCGCATATAATATCGAATTACCAGCCGTGGCTTTCCGATATAAGGAAGTCTCGATCTTGCCCCCTACAACTTGCACTCTCAGGTCCAAGTAGTCCACAGATACTGGACTGATTGTCCCGGAGAAGTGCAAGTTGTGATCATTTTCATTCAGGTTGGCGATATAGTGACATGCAGTCTCTTCTGTTCCTTGCCAGATTATAAATAAATCATCGATATATCGATGCCACTTTATCACCGAGCCACTTGATATGTCGTCCCTGTAGGTTCTGGGCACCCGCTCCTCCCACCAGCCAACGAACAAGTTCGCATAGCTGGGAGCGAAGCAGGTTCCCTATAGCCGTACCAGACACCTGTTTGTAATATTCTTCTTCAAAAAGGAAAATGTTATTTAAGCAAAAATGCAAAAACTCAATCAGCATGCAATTGTGTTGCGCATATCTTAACTGTCTTTTCCTTGAATAGACAGTTACCGCCTCTATTCCTTTTGAGTGTTCAATACAGGTGTAAAGACTTGTTATATCAAGTACAACAAGTAGGTAGTCAGACTGCCATTGTACATCTTGGATTTTAGTCAAAAAGTCCTTGGTGTCTTTCACATGGGAAGATAACTTAGTTACCAAGTTTGCCAGAAAAAAGTCAAGAAACTTTGAAACATGTTCCGTCAGTCCCTGAACTGAAGAAACAATTGGTCTCCCAGGGGGGTGCAGATTATCCTTATGTATCTTGGGAATGTGGTAAAAAGTGGGGCAGGTAGGATTAGAGCTGCGTAAATATAAATGTTCTTCATTCCCAAGCATTCCTCTGTTATACCACTTATTTATGAGTTCATCATATGCCTGGATACTTTGTTGGTATACTTTAGAAGTGGTTTTCTGATAGCATCTCACATCAGATAGTTGTCTCATTGCCTCAAGGTGGTATTGTTCCCTTGTTTGCACCACCACATTCTCCCCTTTGTCCAAGGGCTTTATAATGATGGACTTGTCATTAGCCAGTGTGTTTAATGCAGTTTTCTCATCCTGTGATAGGTTTCTTCCACTCCTATATGTCCTCTGTTTTTTGCAAAACTGTAGGAGGTCCTTCATCATTGCCTCTGAGAAGGTATCCAGGGCATCAAACGGCATTTGTGGGTTAAAAGTGGAGCACGGTTTATAAGGACTTTCTTCTCTGCCCTGTTCAATCCCCACATTAATTACACGTTGTACTACATCTTGGCTAACTGCTTTATCCATCATCACTTCATTTCTCAAGTCCTCCAGTACTTCTATTCCTGGGAGATCATTAACAGCAAGATCATCAGTTGCTGTTAGTCTTGCTGCTGGCTTCTTGTTTGTCTTCAAATGTGTTCTAGTTTTGAAATATTTGTGAAGTTTCAACTTTCTTACGAAACTGAATAGGTCAATCCTAGTCTGAGTGTATTCCAGACATGAGTCGGGGCAGAATGTCAGGCCCAAACTCAGCACTTTATTTTCTGAGTCAGTGAGTGGTCTCGTTGTTAGATTTACCACCGTAAGATTAGTCGTTCCCGTTATCTTCTGTTGTTCCGCCTGCGATTGGTCCAGGTTGTGCTTTTGGGCTTTCCTGCCACCACCGGATCTTCTTGTCCTCTTGCGTTTGCCTCTGGGGGCTTGTTCTTTACCCCCGTAGCCAGGATTGTCTGATGACTTGGAATTCGGTCTGAAAAGGGGTCTGTTTATTAAATCCACTCGCGACTTGTATCGCTTGATCATCACTGGATTCATTGCCCGTCAAATCAGAGTCCGATGTCGCCACAGTCTGAGCCGGTGCTTTTGTTTTGGAACTCAGTTCTTTACGTGAAACATCAAATTTTTTTCGCGTAAGTTAGTACTCTGCCCTGTGTATAATCTCGTTTGTCTCTTTGGAACTTCTCTTGCTTACGAGTTTAGATTTTTTGTTCATATTTCAACAATCTAGGTTTCATTTGCTCCATTGCTTCAGTTATTTTTTTGTCATCTTCTTCCTTGTGTAGATCCTCTTCTGGCTGTTTAATCTCCGCTAATGTCTTATCGCGGTCACTCCATGCATACTTCACCAGCAATCCCAATGTACCTTTACAATAATGGGACGTATGTTCTGCCCAGTCAGTCAGAAGTTGAGGGTCAGGGTTCTCATATGAGGTGACAGTATATACTCTTAATCCTCTTGGGACTCTATCCACCTCAATATACCCCTGCAGTCTTGTAGCCTCCCACCATTTTCTGACTTCGCGTTCATATAGACGCTCCAATTTCAGCATTGTTTCGGTAAACCTGGTCTTTGGTTGCTTGGGATCCGGCACGCTAGCTTGGGCTCCACCGGCATTAGATTTTTTAAACATGCCTTTCGCATCTTCATGCCTGGTTGATTCACAGAACATGCTTTTGTCTATTGGCTGTTGTCTGAGACACTGTAATTATTTGAATTGCGCAACCTCTGCTGGAAGTATCGCCCCTTACGTTGCGCTGCCACACATTACTGTCTTTTACTTTTCAGAGCAGAAGGAGAAGGATCGCTCACCCAATTGTGGTTCGTCCGGCTCACTGCGCCTCTTCCGAAGCGCAGCTCCTCGTTTCCCGCAACTGGTATGGCTTTAATCTTCTCTCTTCGTGGCAGACGCGGTGCAGCCGCTTTAACGCCCGTTCAGGACACAGCTCCGTTTTTCCACAGTCCTCGGTGCACTCTTCGACCGGTGCGGATAGCGGTCGTGGACACCGCCAATTATTAAGCTCCAATTCTTCCTCGTTTACCAAAGAATTCTCCACACTCACGGGGTTGATTTTCCCAAGGTTGCTTTATTTACAGACAAGACAGACGCGCTCACGTTTCGGCACACAGCCTTTCTCGATGTCAGTAGCCGCTAGACATCAGCATGTTTTTAAATCATTATCCTCACAATAAAGGAAGGAATTATGGCTTGCTGACATTCACCAGCGCCATCTTGGAGTGGTATATATTACCATAGATGTAATCAATTCTATGTACGTTTTACATTTAAACATACATTTTATCCACTCATTTGTCCAAGTAAACTCAAACTGTGAAATGTAATTAATTTACCATCATTCCACACATACAATTTTCAGTATTAGAATCAAATTAAGTTACTTGGTTTTCAAACATATATATATATATATATATATATATATATATATATATATATATATATATATATATATATATATATATATATATATATATATGTTTTGTGTAGTATATATATATACTACACACACACACACACCACTCCCACCTCCTACACCACCACTTCTTCTTTAACCCTGGAAGTATTTCAGTAGCTTTGTGCCTCTGTCACACACATCTGCATATAATCACAATAAGAATTCTCTTCCTTTGTGGGCATGCTCTTTGGTGGCCCCTGTTTCTTCAGAGACAAGGCGGACTCAGCCCTGGCGTACTTCATGGATAGCAGAGATACAACTTGGGCCTTTCCATGGCCCCTTGTTAACCCCTTTTGCTCCTTTCGTGGCCACAGAAGGGGCTTCCAGACGTATCTCTTCCCACCCAGCAAGCTCCCTAGCCTCTGCGTGGCTGAGGATGTAGTCGGGCAGCCAGAGGTCAAGCCAGTCCACCACCACCCCGGCAGTGGCAGACTCCAAGCCTCTTTAGTGTGCCCTCCAACTATCCGTTCATCATCCCCTTTTGTATCGCTTTGTTCACCCTAAGTTGGCAGGGTATGCTCAGACGTGAGTCCCTTGCTCACTTGGCCACTGGATTCAAGATAGCCTGGCTGATGAGGATTATGAATCCGAAACCGGTCCCAGGATGCTTGTGTCCGGTCCAGGGAAGACATGGCTTGGCAGTTCGGACTGGACTGTTACCATGAGGCACAGGGTCAGACTGATTTGCATATGGCCATGTCTGAACTGGGGTGGCTGAGTGAGCTAAAGAATGGTGATGGATTAAACCCAGATCAGTTGACAGGGGGTGAGTGTTTGATTTGCTCAAAAGCTCCGTTCATCATCCCGTTTTGTATCGCTCCAACTATCATTGGCATCTAGTGGGGGGCAGAATACGCCATTTCCTGCACCACTGAAGGTGGATAACATCCGACTGCTGGGTTATCCATATTGCCAGGAATAGCTACTCCCTCCCCTTCATGACTACATCTCCACCCATGACACCTACTTGTGGCAGCCTGACCGAGGACCACCTCTCCTTACTCTGCCAGTAAGTGGTGGCTCTCTTTGCCAAGGGAGCCGTAGAGAGGGTGCCGACATCAGAAGTAGGTTTTGGTCTAGTTCCTGCTACTTTCTGTGCGACTTTCTGGTTCTCTAGAAGGTTCTCTAGAAGGATGGAGACCTTTGTCCTATCCTAGACCTTTTTTCATGAAAATGGAACAATTCAGAATATTCAAGCTTGCTCAAGTTTTGTCTGACCTTGACACAGGAGGCTGGATGGTAGCATTGGACTTGCAGGACGCATACTTCCACACTCCCGGCCTGCCTACCCACAGGTGTTACCTGTGGTTCACAGTGGCCAAGTTCACTTTATTTGCCATGTTCCCTAAGTTTGCTGTGCTCCCTTTTGGCCTTACCAGTGCCCCTTAGCTGTTCACCAAGGTGATGGTGGTGGTTGCAGGCAGCTCATCTATGCAGATCAAGGGTTGCAGTCTTCCCATCTTGCTACTGGCAGTTGAAGGCGGCCTCGTCCCAGGCCGTCTTCTCCCATCCGCAGACTATGGTGCACATCCTCCAGTGGCTGAGCGTTCACTAGCGATGTGCTGAAGTCATAACTGACTCAGTCTCTCTTTCATTGGACCTTTCCTGGACACGCACATCTGAAAGAGACACGTTAGTGATAAATTCCCTATCATAGAATATCCCCAGGCGTTAGACTGGATCCGGAAAGTTTTGCATAGCAGTACCCCTGCGCGTCTGTAGGTGGCTCCCTGCGGCTCTGCGTCTGTCGCTGGCATCGCATGCGCCGAGATGACATCACAGAGACTACTTAGGTGCCACCCATGCGCGCTGGCGTCAGTTCTTTCTTTTTCCACTCCAGTAAGTGCAGATCCGGTTAGAGCACGTACCCAGTTTTTGACCATTTTTTTTAGACCCTCATGACGTCTGTCTCCACTGCATGGAGCGCGACCATGACTCCCGGTCCTTTTTGTACTGTGGGGCTATGGCCCCGAAGGCCCTTATCCAGGGGTCGTTCCCGTGACCGCTCGCGGAGTTGTCACCACCGCTCCTCTTCCCCTTCGGATTTGTGTAAGAAGCGGCACAAAAATAAGAGGAAGAAGCATTTTCGCTCTCCTACGCCCCCCTTTCGGTCCCCAGATGCGAACGAGGGGGACAGGGGCTCTGCCACTCCGGATCCTTTGGAGCCTGGGAGTCCCACCGGCGACTCCCAGAAGCCTACCCGTCGGCGACTCCCGCACAAATGCAAGAATTACTTGCTGCTATGGACTGCCTGTTTAGGTCTCGGGCTCCTGCCGGTGCACCTTCGGGCCCCGCGGTCCCTGCGGTCCCGTGGCCGGATCCTGCTGATCCGTCAACTACTTCGGCGAATCCTGCTCCGGCGCCGCCAGCGGCTCCGGCCCCTGTGCCGCAGGATCCTGCGCACCTGGCTCCGGCCTCAGCGCCAAGAGGTCTCATGATTCCGGCCCCGGCGCCACCCTCCGCTCCGCCGGCTGGGCCGCAGTGGATCCAGTTAGTCTCTGCCCCAGTTCCCGGATGGCGTTGTCCCCGCCTGGGATCCATATTGGGAACCGGCTCAGTGCAGTCGGTGAACCCCGCATGCCTTCTGGGCCACTATTCCCACTCGGTGTGGGATTCCGTGGCTGAGGTGTTGCCCCGGTGCCCGGAAGAAGGCCAAACTGTGCTGTCTCAGGCCGTGGCTGAGGGAAAGGACGCGGCTAGGTTCGCCATTCGTTGTGTCTTGGACACCGCAGACTCTCTTGGTAGGGCAATTTCAACGACCGTGACGCTTCGGCGCCACACCTGGCTTCGGTCCACTGGGTTCTCCCTGGATGTCCAGAGCACGCTCATGGACATGCCTCTTGACAGCACTCGCCTGTTTGGTTATAAGGCCGACACGGCACTTGAGCATTTTAAGGACTCTCGAGCTACGGTCAAGTCCATGGGCCTTTCCACCACGCGCCCGGCCACGTTTCATTCCTTTCGTGCCCATGGCAGAGGCCCCCCTGGCTGTTCGTTCAGCCAAAATCCCGCACAGCACCACTCAGCAAGCCCGTGGGCGAGGCGGCCGCCGTGGTGGCTCCGGGGGGCCAGCGTGCGGTTCAGTCCACCCCCGCCCCTGCAACGTCTACCTCGAAGCCTTTCTAGTCTGAGCTTCGGGTCGCATCCCACGCCAGTGGGTGGCAGGATTCGCCATCACCTTCCCCATTGGCGTTCTGTCACTTCCGACAAGTGGGTGTTGCAGCTCATCCGGAGGGGCTACTCCCTCCCCTTCGAGTCCCCCCCCCCCCCCCCCCCCCTCTTCCCCGGCCATGCCACCTCAGTTCCACTGCATGTTGGGGGATCACTTTGCGCTTCTCCAACAGGAAGTCGCGGCCTTCTTGGCCAAGGGGGCCATCGTGCGCGTTCCTGGGCCGGAAGGAGGTTGTGGTTGTTATTCCCACTACTTTCTGGTCCCCAAGAAGGACAAAGAGAGCTTGCTCCCCATCTTGGACCTCAGGAAAGTCAATCACTTCCTCCGGAAGGAGAAGTTCAAGTTGTTGACTCTGGCTCAGGTCTTGGCTGTCCTCGACCCTGGAGACTGGATGGTATCGTTGGACTTGCAGGACGCATATTTTCACATCCCCGTCCTGCCGGCCCACCGGCGTTACCTACGGTTCACGGTAGGCCAGTAGCATTTTCAGTTTACCGTGATCCCCTTCGGCCTTACCAGTGCCCCTCGGGTGTTCACGAAAGTTATGGCGGTGGTCGCAGCTCACCTGCGTAGGTCAGGGGTGTCAGTCTTCCCCTACCGTGACGACTGGTTGTTGAGGGCAGGCTCGTCCCAGGCAGTCCTCACCCACCTTCAGACTATGGCCGACCTCCTGCACTTGCTGGGGTTCTCCATCAATATGCCGAAGTCGCACCTGAGTCCCTCTCAGAAGCTCCCCTTCATCAGAGCGGTTCTGGATTCGACGCGGTTTCGGGTTTATCCCCCGAGCAGTGAGTCTGGGATATTCAGGCTATGATTCCGATCTTCCAGCCTCTATCCCGGGTTTCAGTCAGGATGACCCTCTGGCTCCTGGGCCTGATGGCCTCCTGCATCCTGCTAGTGCATCATGCTAGATGGCATATGCGGGCTCTGCAGTGAGACCTGAAGTTCAAGTGGGCACAGCATCAGGGCAACCTGTCCGTTCATGTCCAAATCTCAGAGGGCACTGCATGACACTTGAAGTGGTGGCTCACGAATCGTGACTGGCTCAATGGTAGATCCCTCTCCCTTCCCCAACCGGAGCACACAGTGGTGACAAATGCGTCCCTCCTGGGATGGGGTGGCCACTTGGGAGAGGCGGAAATCAGAGGTCTCTGGCGGAGTCCCGGCTCCATATCAACCTTTTGGAGCTTCGGGCGATCCGTCTTGCACTGAAAGCATTCCTTCCATCTGTCCGGGGAAGTGTAGTGCAGGTGTTCACGGACAACACCACCCCCATATGGTACTGCAACAAACAGGGCGGGGTGTGGTTGTGGACCCTATATTAGCAGGCTCTGCACCTCTGGACATAACTGGAACATCAATGCATTACCTTGGTGGTTCAACACCTGGCAGGTTCTCTGAACACCAGGGCAGATGAACTCAGCCGCCGGTGCATGATGTATCACGAATGGCGTCTGAACTCGGAAGTGGCACAAAGTCTCTTTCTGCAGTTGGGAGAGCCTTGGTTAGATCTATACACCACCGAAGAGAACGTGCAATGTCATCAGTTCTGCGCGTTGTAATTTTCAAGGCGGCACTCGCTCGGCGATTCTTTTCGACGCAAGTGGAGTTGTGGTCTGTTGTACGCCTTTCCACCTATAGCACTTCTGCCCAAAGTACTGAAGAAGATTCGGCGCGACCGGGCCCAAGTCATCCTTGTGGCCTCGGATTGGGCACGAAGATACTGGTATCCCGAGCTACTCAGCATGGCGATCGATCCCCCGATCTGACTGCTTATTCAGGAGGATCTTCTGTCACAGCAGCAGGGGGATGGTCCTCCACCCGAACCTGTCCAGCCTCCACCTCTATGCATGGAGATTGAGCGGTGAAAGTTGACGGCTTTCGATTTTCCCCCTGAAGTCTGTGATGTCATTCTGGCAGCTAGGCGTCCCTCCACTAAAATGGTATACGCCTGCAGGTGGAACAAGTTTGTGGCATGGTGTGCAGCTAAAGCTCTGGATCCCCTTTCTGCACCTCTTTCCGAGGTCCTTCTGTTTCCCTTTCCTTGGCCCAGCAGGGCTCTGCTCTGGGCACTGTCAAAGGTTATCTTTCTGCCATCTCCGCCTTCCTGAGGCTTTCTGATCAACCTTTTCTTTTTAAGTTCCCGGTTGTTAACTGTTTTCTGAAAGGCATTACTCAATCGTTTCCTCCTGTGCTGTTCATAATGGGACTTGACTCTTGTCTTGACGTATCTGATGTGCGCTCCCTTTGAGCCCCTTCATAACTGTCCTTTACGTCTTCTCACTTTCAAGACCGCTTTCCTGGTAGCTATCACCTCTGCCGGAAGAGTGAATGAGCTCCAGGTTCTTTCTTCTAAACCTCCTTTCCTTTCTGTTCATCCGGACAAGGTAGTTTTAAGGACCCGTCCTTCTTTCTTGCCAAAGGTTGTTACACCCTTTCACATCGGGCAGACCATCACATTGTTCACATTCTTTCCGCCTCCGCATCCTTCCAAAGAGGAAGAGAAGCTTCACCGTCTGGACCCAAAACGTGCGCTCTTGTTCTATCTAAAGCGCACACAACAGTTCTGGGTGGATGACCAGCTCTTTATTGGCTATGTGGGCACCAAAAAAGGTTGGGCCTTGCACAAACGGACCATCTCTCGGTGGGTTGTTCTCTGCATCAAGGCCTGTTACTCGTTGGCTAAGAAGGAGCCTCCTGTAGTGCTGCATGCCATTCCACCAGGGCAACGGCAGCCACTACTGCTTTGGGACGCAGTGTTCCCTTGCAGGACATTTGTCAGGCAGCTACGTGGGCCTCGCTGCACACGTTTACCAAGCATTACTGCCTTGACAGTCAAGTCCGGAGAGACGGCTTCTTTGGCCGTTCTGTTCTCTGTGACAATCTGGTGTAATCTTGTTTGCAGACCCACCACCGGGGTTGGTATTGCTAGGGTATCTCTTCTAAGGTAAGGAATCTATCACTAATGTCTCTTTCACATGCACAAGTTACTACTTGTGTAACGATATATCTGTAAGAGACATTAGTTAGTGATGGATTCCTTACCGCCCCGCCCATCCTCCCCGTTCTGTGAACTGATTACTAGCGTTAAGGTTATCACTTTCGGGGCCCTAGTTTTCAATACACCAGTGGTCAGAATCTTGCATGGCTATGCGTTCCTGGCACGGAAAGACATGTACAGAACTGACACCAGCGTGCATGGGTGGCGCCTAAGTAGTCTCCGTGATGTCATCTCGGTTCAAACTACGCCAGCGACGGATGCGGAGCCGCAGGATACCACCTACTGACATGCAGGGGTACTGCTCAGCAAAACTTTCCAGATCCAGTCTGACACCTGGGAATATTGTAAGGTAAGGAATCTATTCTTAACTAATGTCTCTTCCAGATATATCGTTACACAAGTAGTAACTTGTGCTTACGGGCTTATCCCACCGAACGGCGAGTCCAGGATATTCAGGCTATTATTCCAATGTTTCAGCCTCCAACCTGGGTTTCAGTGAGACTGACTCTGAGGCTTCTGGGTCTCATGACCTCCTACAGCCTGCTTGTGACACATGCCCATTGCCATATATGAGCTCTGCAGTGAGACCTGAAGTTCCAGCATCAGGGGAATCTCTTCAACATGGTCCAGTTCGCAGAGGGTGTTGCAAACTATCTGCAGCGGTAGTTAACAAACTGCAATAGGGTCAATGGTAGACATCTCTCCCTCCTGCAAAGAGATCTGACAGTAGTGACAGATTCATCACTCCTGGGATGTGTCTGGTATCTGGGAGAGGTGGAGATCAGAGGCCTCTGGTCTCCCACTGAATTTGGACTCCACATCAATCTATCTGAGCATGGAGGTATCCACCTGGCATTGAAAGCCAGGGAAGGCCTGTGCAGGTGTTCACAGACAGCACCACCTCCATGTGGTGGTGTGACAAGAAGGGCGGGGTGGGGTTGTAAACCCTTTGTCAAGAGGCATTGAGCCTTTGGACATGACTGGAACATCAGGGCATAGCCCCGGTGGTTCAACACCTGGCGGGCTCTCAAGTTAGTGACAGTCTCTTTCAGCAGTGTGAAGAACCTTGGTTAGGTCTGTTTACCACCACCAAGAACGTGCAATGTCAGCGGTTTTGCCCTTCGGATTTTCCAAGGTGGCTCTCGCCTTTCCGCCCCAACCACTGTCAGTCAGTCAGTCAAAATACTTTATTGCGATAACTTAATATCATACAAAGACAATGGCAGTTATATACGTAAAATCACAAACAACAAGTACAATAAAAACAGTTAAAAAACATTTTAGGGTTAACATGTAAAAAAAACATCGTACACCATGTTACATTTCGTAACTAAAAAATTGATACAAAGTGCTAAAGTGCAAGGTGCTAAAGTGCAGAAAAGGTTTAAAAAATTACTAGGTGTGTCCCCATCTGAATGTTAGGAAAGGGTGACTACTAGCCCTGTTACAATGCATTCTAAGATTCTTGACCGATGGTCACCAGCAGACAGACTAATTAGTGTGCAGGTCTATACTACAAAAGGAGGTAGACACATTTTTAAGTCTGATGTTCCTGCTTCTTATAGCTCTCACCAGGAAACTAGCCACATGAAACATAATCCTGGGAGTTTGTAACATTTGCAAATAAATAAGAGCAGGTCTGACTAAAATAAATCCTGCTTCCTTGAGTATAGGTACAAGAAACAACTTCCGAGCTTCATTGTAATAACTACAGAACATTGTAAAGTGCATAGTACTTTGCTCAGAGAAATGATCGCAAGAACAGGGCGGTGCCTTTTCAGGGGTACTCCAAACGGGGTAAAAACCCAAGTTAAAATGTATCAAATTAAATCGAAAACGAGTTAAAATAAACCTGTGGTATGGATGGGTCACCACATTAAGGTAACTGTCAGGACCATTAGGTATAGCCAACAATAATCTGGCCCTGACACAGGGTTTCTTCAGCTCAGTTTCTTCCCTCTCCAGGGATAGGAGCTCCTTCATAGCCACCTTGGTGTAAGCAATGTCTTTGGATGTTATAGAATCAATGACAGAGTATAGTTCGGGCCTCCCCAACCTCGAAAAACTATCCTTAATATACATCAACCACCTAATCCTATGTACATTATCTAGGGTCAAACAGTCCCTCGTTATGATATGATTTAGAGGAATTTCTGTATTAAGCCACATCCTGAGCCAGGCGATTAAAGGTGCAATTCTAATCAAATCTGAGATGTAGCCTTCCCCCAGTTCCATATGAACGGTATAGGACGGGGTTGACTGTGGGACACCCAAAACAGATCTAAAAAATTTATTTTCCGTTGTCTGTATGGGATCGACTCCCCTATGACCCCACAATGAGCAACCATATGATGCAACTGAAATGCATTTAGCTTTGTATATTTTACTGACAGCTGCAATTGGCCTACCCCCCAGTTTTTTAGAAAACCCATGGAGGGCAGCGGATGTTCTGGCCAGCATGGCTGCTCTGCTTTTTACATGAGGACCCCAGCTACCTTTCTCATCAAAGGTGATCCCCAGGTAGGGAAAAGAGGAGACGCATACAAGCTTTTCCTGCCCACAGAAAAAGGTTTTATGAAAAGATTTCCTTGAGGCCAGGCCCATGAGCATAACCTGTGATTTTTTCGCATTTATTTTCAGGTCAAGGGAACCCATAAAGGATTCAAAGGCATCCAGGAGTCGTTGAAGCCCCACCCCAGTTCGAGCAAGAAGAACCGCGTCGTCCGCGTAAAGGAGGACTGGTATACCCTGTTCCCCTGCACGTGGGATGTCGCTTGTAACGCCCCTGAGGGCAGGCTCCAGGGCGTTCACATATAACGTGAACAACAGTGGTGCCAGTATGCAACCCTGTCTGACTCCCCTTTCAGATGCAAAAACATCTGTACACCTTCCATTAGTGGATACTCTAATTTTGGCGGTAAGGCCAGAATGGAGGTCAGCCAATAAATTGACTATGGATCTGTCCAGGCCCATGTCAAGTAATTTTCCCCAGAGCTTAGTTCTGTTGACCATATCAAACGCAGAGGAGAGGTCCATGAACCCAAGGTACATGGACCCATCCTTAGCCCTGGTATATTTCTCGATCAGCAGGTGGAGATTAAGACACTGATCCAGGGTACTTCTTTTGGGTCTAAACCCATATTGCACATTACTCAAGATGTTGTTCTCTGTGGCCCATTCATTCAATTTCACTAATATGACTCTCCCTAAGATCTTAACTGAGGAGTCTATCAGTGAAATTGGCCTATAGCATGCAGGGTCCTGCCTATTTCCTTTTTTAAAAACAGGAATAATTATTGATGTTTTCCATGACTTAGGGATATTGTCACGGTTTAAAGCGTTGAAGACCCTGCAAAGCAGTCTTGACAAGAAGTTAGGGAAGCATTTAAAGGCATCAGCAGGAACATCATCTGGTCCCGGTGCCTTTTTAGTCAGGGTACAATCAATAGCAGCTAATACTTCCTCAACTTCAAAGTGCAAATAATTGCCTATTGGAATATTAGTCTCTTCCTGTGCCCTGTTCTCTGTGTTATACTGGTCTGAGTAGATGTCTCTGAAGTGTTTAATCCAACCCTCATCAGGGATATTAGTTTCTAGGGGGGAGTTATCCTCCCCTGTGAGAAGGGGTTGGTTGACAATCCTCCAGAAATCTCCACTATTTTTTATTATGACTGGATCTGTGAGTTGTGCCCAGGCTTCATCTTTAAGCTGTTTTTTCCTTTCTGCAATGGCCTTTTTATATAAAGCTCTACTAGTACTGATGAGGTCACGATCTTTTAGAACAGTTTTAAGAGCATTGAGCAATGCAGAATGTGCTTTTGAGCATCTGTGATCAAACCATCTTTTAAGAGGTTTCGATTTGGGTTTACTGATCACAGAGAGCCTGCCGTTTATCTTGCTACATATGCTTCTAAATGCAAGGATCACTTCCCCATCATTAGCTTCACTAGATAAACACACTCCAACCTCTTCCTCTGCCTCTAAAAGAACTTCTTGAACAAAGGGTTCTGGGATTATACTATCCCATTTCAGTCTACGTCCCTGGTCCTTAACTTTAAGTGTTCTTTCTTCATGGCAAGGACCATGGTTTCGCCCTAAAAGTTCACTCGCTACTAGATCCATGGAAACTGGATTATGATCACTAAAGGCGGATACCACAGTTCTATACATTAAAACTTTGAATAAAAAACATGCAGAAATAAAAATATAATCAATAATAGAGCCATTGTCTGAGCCCTTAAAAGTAGGGGCCCTGACCCCCCCCTCCCCACAACTGGATTCGTATAGGTTCCATCTTGCGAGGAAGTTTTCTAGGCAACCCCCTGTTTATTATGCTCAAGATGGACCATTGCACAATTAGGAGGGGATTCTGTGTCATCGCAAACACACAAAAGTGAGCAAGGGTGTATATTAAAATCCCCTAGGAAGATGATTTCAAATGCATTAACATCTTCACTATAGACTGACAGAAAATCATCCAATCTACCTAGACTATATGACGTACAGTCAGCAGCGTTGGAATTATAAAAATTAATAAACAAAATGTTGGGAGATTCCGCACGAGACAATTCGACAATAAGACAATGCTCAGATCCTGAGTCACATTTCTTAAGGCTACCTTTGGTGTCAAGTTTAAAGAGGCTTAACAGGCCTCCCTTCGCTCTTCCTGCTGTGCTAGCCACATTCTTTCAAAAATTTCATATCTATGTTATCAGCCACCACACGAACTGCGACAGAACACACAGACAGATGTCAGATCTCCTGAACCACTGCTGACCATACTACTCCAGTTCTAGGGTCTCAAGAAGATCGGGAATAACCGGGCCCAAGTCATCCATGTGTGTCTAGACTGAGTTGGTATCCCAAGCTATTGAGCACGCCCATCGGTCCTCTAATCAGGTGCCTCTTCGGGAGGATCTTCTGTTGCAGCAACGGGAGGGCTCTCCACCGGAACCTGTCAACTTCTACTGCATGGAGCTGGAGCGGTGACAGTTGACAGCTTTCGACCTTCTGCCTGAAGTCTGTAATGTCATCTTGGCAGCCAGACATCCCGCCACCAAGGCTGTATACGCCTGCTGTTGGGGCAATTATGTTGCATGGTGTGCAGAAAAACAGGTTCACCCCCTACGCTCTCTCCCCCACCCCCCCTTCTACGTCCCTTTCTCTAGTACTTCTGTATATTCTTTCTTTTGCCCAGCAGGGCTTTGCTTTGGGAACCTTAAAAGGCTATACTTCTGCCATCTTCACATTTCTGTGGTTGCCAGATCAGTCATCCCAGTTCAAATCCCCAAGTGTACTTAGGTGTTTGAAAGATCTCCAACACACATTCCCTCCTTCACCTGTTATCATGCATCAGTGGGACCTAAATTTAGTATTCACCTTTCTTCCTTTGAGCCGCTACACAACTGTCCTATCAGGCTTCTTACCATCAAAACAGCCCTTCTGGTGGCCATAACACCTACCGAAGGGTCAGTGAGCTCCAGTTTTTGTCATCAAAGCTTCCATACCTCACACAACCCTGGACAAACTGGTCCTTCGCAAATAGCTTCCTTCAGAAGGTAGTCACTTCTTTTCGTATGGGCCAATCCATCACCCTCCCTACCTTTTTTGCTCTGCCACATCCCTCTAAGGAAGAGGAGCAACTCCACCTGCTGGACCCATAGAACGTTGCTGTTCTACCTTGACCGCACAAAAGAGTTCCGAGTGGACGACCGACTCCTCAAGAGGTATGTCTGATCCAAGAAAGGGAAGGCCATGCGGAAACGGACCATCTCCCAATTGATCGTGCTCTGCACTAAATCAGCTATGCATTGCTCAAGAAACAACCCCCAGAGGGTTTGCGTGCTCATTCCACCAGAGCAAATGCTGCCACCACTGCGTTAGCACGCCGAGTCCTGGTCCTGGACATCTGCTGGGCAACAACATGGGCTTCTCTGCAGTGGCGGCTGGTGACATTTGAAAGTGGTGAGCGTAACTGATTGGCATACTGCACCACTCAGAAACCTAAGGGGGGTTCGGAGGGGTTCTATCTCCAAGAAAATTTTGAAAAAAAAGAGTGGACAAATGGTGCATTTTCAAGCAAATTTGAGAAAGTAAAAAGGTTAATAAAGCAACTGTGAAAGTGCAGTTATTACATTAATAAAGAGATGTCATATAACATAGGTATCTGCTTATTCAAGCTTTCTTTCACCGTATAGTCCAGCAGGGTCTTGATACAAGATAGATAAGAGAAAATGCAGTGTGGTCCTTGACCAGGAAGACACTCATATTTCATTGGTAAGAAGTCAAAAGATTGGTCAAATTGAAAACCTGAAATGCAATATGCAATCCAACAATTTGCAAGTACATCTCATCTATGTTCAACAAGCCATGTTTTACCCATGATTGGAATTGTGAATCACCAAATAAACTGAGCCACTGCAATCAAAATCAACCAAAACTGCGGCTCACGGTTACATATTGGCAAAAACAGTATAAAACAGAAACACAGTCTAAATAACTATGAAAGTGACACATTAAAGTTCAAAAGTTCAAAAAGTACTTTATTCGGTTAAAAGACAATAACCATAAAAGCATCAACATGAAATTACAATTTACACAGGAATTATTAAAAGAAAACAATTATAATTCATCCAAACCAATTGTTTTCCGCAGTTTAAAAACATGTTTAAAAAAGCCTAAAACTACTGCAACAGTTAAAACAGTGTCCATTCTCTGCAATTCTAAAAATGCTGGTCGGCATCTATTTACGTTCATTTCTTTGAGGATTGGGATAATACATTTCCTACGTGGTGTATTATAAAATTTACAAAAAAATAAAACATGCATGTCAGATTGGGACGATGATTCATCACACGGGCATAGAGGCAAATCACGCAACCATGAATTCATTTCTGGGAAGGACAAAAGTCTAAAAACAATGTTCAATCTAAAACGGGTCAAGAGAAATCGATCATAATTGGACATCGACAGAGTTAAATACGGCTGTAATTTATCACCACTTAATAACAAAAGATGCGAGGTAACTGTCTTTTTCTTCACTTCCTCTTGTCTTCTTTTCTCTTCCAGGTATTCCATACACAATTTTTCAACAATTTTCTGGGTATATTAACCATTGTGAGTGGGTCATCATAATAATGTTGGCAATTGATTTCTATAGGAAAACGTTTGACATAATACAGCCATTTGAATCGACTCACATTTTCCAGATTCAAAACATCCTTCAACATAGCCCGGTTCACGGTACACTCATTTGTTGTCCATACCCTATGCCACAAGAGGATGGGTTGTGTTCTGATTATATCTGATATGTGAGGTTGTCCAAGTTCAATATGACAGATATAAGTCACAACACTTTGTGGTACTGTCAGGATGTCCCTCATGAACTTATTTTCGGCTATTTGAATTGAATTTATTTTGGAATACCCCCAAAGACCCGAGCCGTACAAAGCTACTGATATACACGTAGCATTATATATAGTTAGGATTTCTCTTATTGGTTTCTTGCCCAGCTTTTTCATAAAATTCTTTAAGGCCATTATTGTTTTTAAGAACAAAAAAGTTCTGGCCTTTACAGCACTTGTCCAAGGCCCTGATTCATGGAACAGAATACCAAGGTAGGGGAAAGTGAAAGTATTTTCCAAAGGAACTTCATTTATATACATTCCTCTCATTTGCTTCCCAGTTCTTTTACCACAGATCATGAAGAAGGTTTTACTGCAGTTGATTTTTAAATCTAAACTCAACATGAACTTATCAAATGATGTTATCAAATTCTGTAGGGCCAATGGAGTCCGGGCCAATAGGACTGCATCATCAGCATACAAGAGTGCAGGGATAGGTCTCTTGCCAACCCTAGGCATATCCCTGTACTCCTGCAACAGACGAGATTCAAGTCCATTTCTATAGACCAGATATAAAAATGGAGCCAGGACGCATCCGTGGCGTTCTCCACGTCCTACACCAAATTTTCTGGTACATTCGCCCCTTTTCCATAACGAACCGATGCTGTGGCCCCTGAATATAATTCTCTTAAAAAGCAAATGATAGAATCTTCCACACCCAGCTCTTTTTAAAATTGCCCACAATTTAACATGTGACACACAGTCGAATGCCGATGTGAGGTCGACAAATATAAGGTACAGGCGTTCACCCTTTACCCTGGTATATTTTTGATGAACAATCAGTAAATTTAAACCTTGTTCGATTGTTCCTATGCCCTTCTGGAATCCATACTGCAGGTCACTCACTATCCCATTTTCCTCTGCCCAATTTTGGAGTCTTGACAGGATGACTCTGCCAAGGATTTTTATAGACGAGTCTAGAAGGGAGATTGGTCTACAACAAGCACAATTTTGTCTATCTCCCTTCTTATATATTGGTACAATAACCGAGGTAAACCAAGACGGATTTAATCCCCTTGCTAGTGCTGCATTAAAAAGCTGTACCAGCATGAGGCCCCAGATCTCGCTGTTTGCTTTATACAAGTCTGCTGGGATCCCATCAGGACCTGCGGCCTTGCCACCCTTTGTTCCTTTCAGACCCATCATAACTTCTTCCAAAGTTACCACAAGCTTCTGGGCCCCAACCCCTATATCACCCAATGTACTAGGACCTATTATAGGTATTTCATCTTGGGACCTGTAAAGGTTAGAAAAAAGTTTGTCCTCAGAAATTGCAATCTCGATGTGCGCCTTTGTGTTATTGTAAAGAAAAGGGGCATTTACGGCCCTCCAAAATGCAGATGCATCCTTAGACTCTGACGCTGCACATAGGACTTCCAGGGCCTCCTTTTTTATGGCATTTTTCCTATGCATCATTGTATGTTTTTCTCAAACCTCTCATTTGGCAGGTATCTCGGGGTTTCTTATGAATAGCATGTCTCCAGTCAGTCAATGCCCTTGTACATGCATTATCAAACCAACTCTTATTACCCTTTGTCCGCTTATTTACCTCCACCCGCAGACTATTTTTAATTGAAGAAGCTATGATGTTAAAATGTTCTATTATCTGCTCGCTATCAGAGTCCTCACTCAGGCATATCGCGAAACTGTCAAAACAGTTTTTCAACAATTTGCCTAGGAATTTTTCTGGGACCACCTTACACCAATTAAGAGTATACCCATTTTGCTTCCCAAGAATCACATCAGGGACTGTACGCGAAAGGGTCCCATCGTTATGATGCTCAAAAAATGGGTTTTCGATCTCCATTCTTTGAGGCCAGTGGTCACTTAGTGGTAACTCTATGGTCTTAAACCTCTTAATCTTGTAGCCATAATTATTTGAGGAAATAATGAAGTCAATGGGGGTCAAGGCACCTCTGCCAATGAATGTGGGTACAAAGGGAGCTGGTTTTTGGGCAATTTCATTTACATATCCCAAGTCATACGTAAACAATATTTCATTAAGTACGTCCCCAATCAAAGAGTGGTCAAAGTGTGTTAAATTAATCTCCTGCTCTAGCATTAAACCACAGATGCCTTGTTTGCCCTTTTTGCAAAGTAGACAATTAAAATCACCCCCCAAAAAAATTATTACTTCCCTTTCATTATTGTCTATTTCATGTTGTATATCCTCCCTCAGCATTTTTAAAATGCTCAGTTTCATTTTTCGGGATATTATTATAAAAATGTATAACAACGAAATGTATTCCCTTCTTGCTATCTATCGTTACTACTTGATAGTAGCTGCACTTAGGCGCAAAACGGACTGCTCATACTTGAGCTGATTTAAGAGGTACGTAATTAACCCACCCTTTGCTCTCCCGTATTGGCCCCCCACTGCCGGTGTAAAAAAACTTCTATAGCCACTTATATGTACTGGGTCAATGGACCATGTTTCTTGCAAAGCCAAAATATCTGAACCATTTATTAAACTTTCCCAGGATGGATTTTTAATTTTCTGCCTTAATCCTGCCACATTACAGAACAAAAGAGTACAGGATTTCCTATTCTCATTTACTCCATATTCACACAAAAGGGCATTACCCGAATCCTTTGCACATGACGGGGAACTAGCTCCTCCACATTTTCCCCCCATCTTTTGGTCAAAGTTACTATTAATCTCATGACACTCCTCGTTATTTTGGCCGTTGGCCTCTATGGACAAGATTTCTATTTGGTTAATGTCATCATTACCCTCCAGCAGCATATATTCTACTATATTCCCCATAATTGTATCAGGATTCTCCCTTATTCCTAGCGTTTTAATGGGTAGAGTATCCTTTTTAAGTCAGTCCACAAAATCAAGGCCCGAAAATACATCAAACCGATTGTGGGTAGGTATATTATAGGCAGATAAGGCTATACCTCTATTATCTCACAGGTAGGGATTTTCATAATTCGGACCTAGAGTTGGAAGGTGGGTCAACCTTGGATAGAAATTAACTGATCTCTGTGGTTGGGAGAAGGTAAATTGATTACGCCCATAATATTCAAGTCCGAGCCTATTTGCAGACTGCCTTCCTGGTACACGGTCTTTCAAATAAGGAGCTGGTGTTTGCGGATAAAAATAGCTAAGATAGTGTGTGGAGATAGAATCGCTGCTTCTCACGTCATACCAATCCCCAATATGCCTCGTGGCTCTATGATCTTTAAAATTTACGATGATTACATCCCCCTTCCTGTCTTTAGGTCGTGAGCCCACCCAAATTGAACGCCTCACATTTAAAATTTCCCCATTGATATGGGCAGGCAAGGATCTATTGTTACACAACCAATGGACAACTTTATTTCATAAGGCTCGATGGTCTTCCTTAATGCCTAGAGGGAGCTCAGGGACACCTGCCATGACAATCGCATAAGGGGCAACTTCTGGCGGTAGATCTACTCTTCTGTGTAGTTGTCGATTTATATTATGCAGGTCCTTTGCCCCATTGTCCTTATCAGCCTTACTTTGCGAGTGATCCACTTCTTGTTCCGGATTTATTTTATCCCCCCTTTGATCACCTTCTTTACGTGCAGGTGGTGCTTTAGATGCAGGCTTCCTCTCTGACGTGAATGATGTCTGTACTTTTTTGGGGGAATCACAAGTTAGCTTTTTCCCTTCACAATTACGTTTTATAGAGAGACTAGGACATGATGGACATTGTTTCGTTTGTGGCATTGTATTAGCAGTTTATACACTGGGGTTTATACTAGTTAATCCTTTTGCCAAATCAGATAATAAAAGTGTATTTCTTTCAACTTTTTTATCGATCGAGTCTAAATGCGTGCTGATCCTCCTTACCCTTTCTAAAAGGGGCAATATCAATGATCTTACCAAGATTTCAATTTTTCCCAACAGACCCACCTCACTGGTAGAACGGTGAGTTGATATTAGGGGGACCGTAGGATGAGTCAATGAATCAGCAGTATTTAACACTATTGAGGTTGACCTCTTTTTTCGCATTTTAGCTTGAAGAGTCTTTAAGGGACCACCCCTTCTTTTTTTAGTTTTAACCTTGGGAGGTGTCCTCTGACTTATATTTGTAGGAGATGGAATAGATAATCTAGGGGAATTTGATAGCCCCTCGTTGTCACTACTAATGGACACACTCAGCAAAGAGTCATCAGTATTAGGACCGGCCAACCTTTCTCCTTTATCCTTAGCATCTCCGCTAGTTGGTTGTCTGTTCTGTCCTTCTGTATAGTTTGTAGGAGTTGGCGAAAGCGCAGTCCCTATTTGCCCCAAGGAAGATCGCTTTCCAATTATTAAATCCAAAGAGGGACCGCTATCTAATTTGGCTGTATCAGCTCTTTTTTTGCTATTTCTCCCCCCACGTTTTAGTAGTGCTTGTATGCATTTCCTCACCGATCTCAGTGCTGGCGTTGCCTGCTCTGTTTCCTCAATAGAGGTATCTAGCTGATCTTCAAGCCTCTCTGCATGCACCTGGACTATTTCAATTATAACACCCTTATCACTAATGGGCATGGCTGTGTCCACCACTGTGAGAGGCACCTCTTCCTGTGACGAAAAAGGGCTCCCTCGACCTAGAGAGGCCCTTCTATCGTTATTAATCTGATTGACCTTTTTAATCAAATAATTGTCCAAAGTACCTAGCCCAAAAGCATTTTTATCAATTTTATCTCTAGACATTGAATCGTCAGAAGCGGTCGCTCCTCTTCACGCTGCCTCCCCGACCTTCACTGTGGTATCGTGACCTGCTTTCAGCTGCGCCCGATTTGCAGAATTATTTATTTACATAGCGCTCCATTACCTTACTAGTTGTGCAGTTTGTCATAGCAGCGTAGCGCTAGTCCCAATTGTACTAATTAGCATATTAGCATAGCGCTAGCCCTCCATAGCGCGCTGTAACGCTCAGCTTTATTTGTTGTGCCTGCATTTCACTATTTTGATTCTTTGTGCCCAAATACAAGTATCTTAGCGTGTTATTCATACTCTGTGCCCCAACACTGCATAGAATTTGGCCGACTGCCATCTTGTTTATTATCTTGTTGTTGTTTAGCCTTCCCTCCCCGGATCTCCACCCCGCCTCCCGCCTCCCAGCTGCTCCGCCCTCGCCCCTCCCCCTCCACTATCTATATATGACCGATGTCTTTCCGCGCCGAAGGTGCACCAAAGGTAAGCCCATCTGCGCCCGTCCGCGCCTGGACCGCGCCCAGCGCCAGACCCTCTGGCCCCCGCCGTACCAAGTCCACTAGATTCACATATGATGCCGCAACACTCCACGCCCTCAACCCCGGACGCACACCACAATGCTGCGAAGCCACCCCAGGACGTACCCACGGCCCATTCGCCTGTCACACCTGCAAGTTCACCTGCTTCAGGACCCTCTCCAAATCCACTTCCTCCAAACATAGCTCCGACTCTAACCACCTGAAGTGCATCCTGCTAAACACCCGCTCGATCCACAGACACGCCACTGAACTCTGGGACCTACTCGACACTGTGTCACCGGACATCGCCTTCCTTACAGAAACATGGATGAACACATCATCAGCACCCGACATCACCATAGCCATACCGGACGCTTACAAGATCATCCGAAAAGACCGCACCGTCCAAATAGGAGGAGGCATCGCCATCATCCATAGGAACACCATCAAAATCACGACCAGCTCCGACGACAATCTTGCAACCGCCGAACATCTCCACTTCCAGATCCACACCGACCCTAGGACCACACTTAGAGGCACCCTCATCTACAGGCCTCCAGATACCCGCACTCAATTCAGCGATGACATCACTGACTTCGTCAGCCCACATGCCCTCGCCTCCGAGAACTACATTCTATTAGGAGACCTCAACTTCCACCTTGAAAACAAACACGACCGCAACACCAACTCCCTTCTGGACAACCTGGCCAATCTCGGACTCAAACAACTTTTGGACACCCCCACCCATGTAGCCGGGCACACGCTTGACCCTATCTTCACCTCCAGCAAGCACATCTCCTTCGACCGCACCACAGCTCTCCATTGGACGGACCACAGCTGTGTTCACTTCAGCTACAAAACCACCTTGACCCACAACCGCCCACAACCTATTCCTCGAAGAAACTGGAACAAAATCACCTCCCGACCAACTCCTCACATCACTCAACCAAAACCCTCCCACCCTCTCATTGGACCCAAACCAAGCGGCCACCAACCTCAAGCAATGGATCACCCACAGCGCTGACGAATTAGCACCCCTGAAAAAGCACCAGATCATTTCAGGCCGCAAAAAGGCCCCCTGGTTCAATGATGACCTTAAAAAATCTAAGAAGCTATGCCGCACCTTAGAGAAAACATGGAGAAAAAACCAAACCACCGACAACATGGCCACCCTCAAGGCGGCCACCCGCAAACACCACCAACTGATTCGTTCCACCAAGAAATCAGCTTTCAAGGATCGTCTCGACAACAACGCCCACAACAGCAAGGAACTTTTCAACATCGTCAAAGAATTCACCAACCCCGCCGCAGCATCTAACGACATCACTCCCTCCCAAGACCTCTGTGATGCGTTATCCTCCTTCTTCTACAACAAAATTGCCGACATTCACAACAGCTTCGAGAACACTCCCTGCGAACAACCCTCCCCACCCCCCTCAGATCCTACACCGCCAACTAATAACCTCAGCGGCTGGAACCCAATCACCACCGAAGACACCACCCGCTTAATGAACTCAATCCACTCTGGCTCGCCAACCGACCCCTGCCCCCACCACATCTTCAACAAAGCTGACTCCATCATCGCACCCCATCTCCGTGATGTCATCAACTGCTCTTTCAACTCTACCACCTTCCCAGAAAGCTGGAAACACGCCGAACTCAGCGCCCTCTTGAAGAAACCCACAGCAGACCCCTCTGAACTTAAAAACTACCGACCCATATCCCTCCTCCCCTTCCCCGCCAAAGTCATTGAGAAAGCCGTCAACAGCCAGCTCGCCGCCTTCCTTGAATCCAACAACTCCCTCGACCCCTCACAGTCCGGCTTCCGAGCCAAACACAGCACCGAAACCGCCCTCATCGCAGCTACAGACGACATCCGAACGCTACTGGACAATGGAGAAACAGTGGCCCTCATCCTACTCGACCTCTCCGCCGCCTTCGACACAGTCTGCCACAACACCCTTATACAACGCCTCAGCAACATCGGCATACAAGGAAAAGCCTTGGACTGGATCATCTCATTCCTCGCCGGCAGAACTCAGAGTCCGACTTCCCCCATTCAACTCAGAGGCCACTGAAGTCATCTGTGGAGTACCACAAGGATCATCACTCAGTCCCACCCTCTTCAACGTTTACATGAGTCCTCTCGCCTCCATCGCGCGTCAACACAACCTTAACATCATCTCTTACGCCGACGACACCCAGTTAATCCTTTCCCTCACCAAAGACCCTAACACCGCCAAAACCAATCTTCACGAAGGCATGAAAGAAGTAGCCGAATGGATGAAACATAGCCGCCTAAAACTCAACTCAGACAAAATGGAGGTGCTCATCCTAGGATCCTCCCCCTCTGCCTGGGACGACTCTTGGTGGCCTTCCGCTCTGGGCACAGCACCCACACCCACAAACCACGCACATAACCTGGGCTTCATCCTAGACTCCTCTCTCTCGATGTCCAGACAAGTCAACGCAGTCTCATCCTCCTGCTTCAACGTACTTCATATTCTCAAAAAGATCTTCCGCTGGATCCCCCTCGAAACAAGAAAGACTGTCACCCACGCACTGGTCACGAGCCGACTGGATTATGGTAACACACTTTACGCCGGAATCACAGCAAAATTACAGAAAAAACTCCAACGCATCCAAAACGAATCAGCGAGGCTCATATTGGACATCCCTCGCCAAGATCACATCACCGGACACCTAAAAGACCTCCACTGGCTTCCCGTCAACAAGAGAGTTACATTCCGTCTTCTCACCCACGCACACAAAGCCCTCTACAAACTAGGACCCGAATGCCTCAACACTCGACTGTCCTTCTACACACCCACCCGCCAACTTAGATCGTCCAATCAAGCCCTCGCCGCAGTCCCGCACATCCGAAAATCCACCATGGGTGGCAGATCCTTCTCCTTCCTGGCGGCCAAGACCTGGAACTCACTCCCCACTCACCTCCGCCTTACTCAAAACCACATCTCCTTCAGAAAAGAACTTAAAACCTGGCTATTCGACAAAAATTGAACCCCCCTTCCCCAAGCGCCTTGAGACCCACTGGGTGAGTAGTGCGCTGTATAAATCCCTGAACTTGAACTACACTATGGGAAGCCAATCTGATAAAAACAAACCTAAGGCTTTCGGCGCACCTTACACATACACCAGGAATTAAGTTATAAAGTCTTACTGTGAAACAAATAGTCCTTCCCTGAACATCCAGAGTCTGTGGCCCAGCCCAGTCTCTTCAGGCCTCTGAGGGTCACAGAGGGCCCGCCCTTTGCCCGGGCTTCGCCCGGCTACTCCCGCGCGCGACTCGCGGGGCGAGAGGCATTCCCCTCTTTTCAGGCGCCTCCGGGCACAATGGTGGCGTCAGAGACGCGACTTGACCGCTGGGACACCTGGGAGGTGTAGTGTGGGCCCCCTGCGGTGGCTGCAGGCGATGTTGCGGTGTCTAAATACAGCCGTTTCCCTCACGGCGTCGTCTCCCGAAGCTGGTGGCACAAAGGACAGGAGCAGTTTCCCTCACGGCAGGGTGAGTGTAGAAGTGACACATAAATATTGACCATGCAACTCAAACTCAGAAATTCCTGATCCAATTTACTGTCAAAGTAGGCCTCCCACGTGTCATTTCATGTGGGTTAAGTGCAGTCTACAAAGCATGATTTGCCTAAGCAAATTACCATTCTCTCATATTTAAAAATTCCTCTAGCAGACAACATTTTAAGTTACCCCAAAGTGGGGCAAAATTTTACATTCCAACATTCAATGGTCTGTTCCAGTGTCTGATTATAGTAGACATAACTGTGTATGTATGCTCATACCTATAACTGTCTTACTTCCTATGTCTTTTTCTCTCTCTAGCTCAACATACTCGTTATACCCCCCTCTCTTTCTGCCACAATCTCTCATTCTGGCTCTGCTCAGCTCCATCTCTCTCTGTTTCTCGCTTTGTAAAAAGTGCAAAATAAAGTGACAAACGAAAAGCAAAGCCATTGTGATCAGGAAGTCTAGCTTTGTCTTCACACAGAAGGTAATAGAAAGTAGAGTAGCCAGCAACTCACTCCCCCTTGCACGACCGCCATATTAATAAATAAAGCGCATGTGACACTAGAACTAAAGTAAAACATCGCGCACAGGACATTTTCCATATCTCGTGCAGACAAAACAAGAATGAACGTTGAACATCAAGCGCTGCGAAAGGTGCGGCCGCCATAATTACAGTTAAAAAGAAAATGCTGCGCCTTTCAAGCTCCATTAATCTTCTTGACGAGATTACGTGCAGTAAATGATCCCTCTTTCCTGACATGGGACATTGGGAAGCACCATCTTAAAGGCTGCCCGCTTTGACAGCAGCACCTCCGCACCTATGAATCCGCCTTATTTATTGGACGTGTGCAGAGCTGCAGCCGGGCCTGTGCGCACAGGGGTGGCGCGGCCAGGCGGTGTACTCCGAGTACTCTTCAGGGTTCAATGGCATCCTATGCCGCCTGACGCAGAGAGGCCTGCCTGGGAGAACCAGGCCCAGGGTGCGACAGCCCAGCTTCAGGCACACACACACAAGCACAGCACATTGCACCAAGGGCTCTTAAAAGCGACGGAAGAGTCCAGCACAATCACACACTACACCAAGGACAAATAAGCACTTGCAAGGCGAGTGGCACGTTGGCATACACTCACTTATCATACTGCACAAACAGGTACGCATAGGTATAGTGACACAATCGTAGACAGAGGTTATGTTCTGCATAACTCTGATGCCACGGAAGGCAACGGCCATGAGCCAGTGTTGGGTGGGTGATGTGGGCCTGAAGGGCGGGTGGTCCCTTGCTGGGGAATGATGCTGCTCCCTTGGCAGGATGGTCCCATCGAAGTTAGCAAGGTCAGGTGGCTGGCATGCGCCTCTTAAGCATGTGAAAAGGATTCACTTCAGGCCGCACTCTCCAAATGAGCTGGGCCGACATCTGAGCAGAGGTTGAAGAATATTAAACTGGAATAAAAGTCATTGGTTTATTACATTATTTAACTGCACTTCACGTCATGAATCAGCGGTCTTCGCCGGGTTAAATATGTGGAAGCACAAAAGTGTAGGAAAGCTGTATTACAGCCTCACTAAAGAGAGCACTTCAGTGCTCCCTTCATTCAGAGATGTGGGGCTGGCATGGAGGCTCCGTGCTCCTCCGGCCATAAGATGGCTAAGGCTGGTCCCATCCATCAGCCGCCCCACAACTGGCACTTCATCCTACTGGCCCCTCATTTTACCGGTCCTATTGTATAGGCTCAGAGCTTCCGTACAATTCTGTTGCGGCAATTTGGAGGTCCATTCTGGTACACACACTCGCCCAGAAGCTGCTCACAGCTGCACTAAGCATTTTAAAATGTGAAACATAAAATAAAGTGTGGCAAAAATAAAAATAAAAAATTCGTTTGTTAGGCATAAATGCATGTAAATCAAGTGGAAAACGAAACATACAATTTTGGCCATAAGGGAATGCAGATTAACGCCTGGCATGAACGCTTGAGTGGCGCTTTTTGCACACATGAATCATGAACAGTTGGAAAAGGTAAACTAGGCCAGACTGGAGCTTTGTGGAGTTAGATAACCGCACCAGCCAGCCCGCTTATTGCTGACCCACGCAGTTATTATGAACTGGGCTTGGATCGAAGACATCTGTCTCCTTAGTCCTTTGCTATGGAAATTGGCGTAGGCCCGGCTAATTTGTTTACTTTATGCAGTGCAGTTAATAAAGAGTTTTTTTCTTTGGTTGCCTGTCACCAACCCATAAAGTTGTTTGACTTACATGTTCATACAAACTGTACCCTCTGACGGAGCAACTAATTACTATTCTGTGTTCAGGAGGTACATTGATAACCTATTGAAAGGAAATGCTGTATTTACCGACATTGCAACAGTGTGTGTGTGTAAGAGAGAGCATGGTGAAGTGAGTGATGCAAAGAAGTACAAGCAGAAAGGAGATTGAAGAGGAAGGACCTGTTATGTTAGATATGGAGATAGAAGATTTCAGAAAGATGTCAGGCGGAAAGTGTCACCACGAGAGACTGCAGATGAAAAGCATATAAAGGTGAGAACATTAGTGAGGAACTCCAAACAAAGCCAGTCGCGGTTCATGGGGGGAGGGGGAAATGCAGCGGGGGTTTAAAACAAAATAAAAGCACTCCTACCTGACCAAGTCTGCGCCGCCTCTGGTATGTTGGCGCCTACTTATTAATTAAGCAAGTAGTTCAGTGCGGGCAAAATCATGTAGAACATCTGTCAGGGGGCTCGCAATAGGGTGCGCATCTCAGGAAAACATAGCGGGTTCGTTAAAATGAGGAGCAGGAAGCAAAGCCTCGTGAACGCTGAGCAAAGAACTTTTGTATCTAAACATCTACAATGCAACGACAACCTCAACCGTTCGAAATGCGGAAACCAGCGTGATACATGTTATTACAACCCTCAGAAGTAAACAGCACGCGCTTTACAGAGAGCCCATATACCACAATTGAGCTTCAAAGACTCCGTAAACACAATGGGCATCAACTCTGTGTCCGCCTGCCGTACATTCAGGACTGGGAAGCGGGGCTCTGCTGGGATGGCCGGAAGTCCTTCCACAGGTCTGCCCAAGCGCGTCTGACGCGCACTGGCATGGACTCAGGCTAGGAAGAACAGCCGCTGGTAACCCCTCTCAGCCAATCCTGGCGCTGCTCAGCGCCAGGATTGACTAAGGGCACTGTTACTCTCTGCCCGCCTGCCCATTAGGAGACGAGGTTTGAGCCTTTGCTCAACCCTCGCTCTCCCAAAGAGCATGCGCAAGGCAGTGCAAACACAAGTGCACATGACTGGGCATGGCTGAAAAATTTGCCGACCTTGCCCACTCATGCGCACTTGTGCTGCTTCCTGCCCATGACAATGCCTGTCAGTCAACACGACGCCGGACCGCCCATGCCCTTCAGACTCTGAAGGGGGTGGGCGGTCCGATGTCATGCTGACTTACATGATTGGCATTTTTCCCTCAGCGTCTCAGAACTTAAGTAAACTGAGAGTTTACTTAAGTTTTGAGACGCTGAGGGAGCCGAGCTGCAGGCACGGGCAGGGGGGCAAAGCCCCCAATGGGTGCACCGCCACTGCTTCTCTGCACACGTTCATGAAGTACTACTGCCTGGATAGTCTGGTCCATCTGGACAGGTACTTTGCCCATTCAGTTCTGCAGGACATTTTGTTGTGAAATAGTTTCGCAAACCTACCTCCGGGGAGGTATTGCATGGATACCTATTCTAAGGTTAGGATTCTGCGGCTAGAAATCTTTATTAGATGAACAAGTTGCTTACCTTCAGTAACACCAAATTTGTTCGAGACTATCAAGCTGTAAATTCCTTACCGACTCACCCATCCTCCCCACTCTTCGAACAGATTTTGATGGGCAGGGCAGTTCCCCTTTCAGGGCCCTAGTTTTACATACCAGTGGTCACTGTTCTTCGTGGCTTGGTGCTCCTGATGTGGAAATTCCTAGAAAGAAACTCACATCAGTGCGCTGGGGTGGCACCAATATAGGCACCGCGTATGTTTCTGCTGGCGCAGGCGACACCGATGATAGCAAGTGAAGCTGAAGGACGCTACCTACCGGCGTGCAGGGGTACTGCTCATGAAAATTTTCTGAATCCAGTGTGACGTCTGGGGGATAATACTAAGATCAAGAATCTGCAGCTAGATAGATTTTCTACAAGATATGGTGTTATCGAAGGTCAGTAATCCACCTCCACCTTCTCCAACATTAACTTAAAACCCTCCCTCAATGGCTGTTAATTTTTTTTAATTGTTTTATTTTTGTGTGAGGTCCTTGCTGCTTGAGTTTTCCACTGGGCCGCTCCTTTCTCTTTATTGCATGTTGTACTCATTTTTGTTCATAATTTACCCCCAAAAGATTTGTATCTGCCACCTTGTACCCGTAAATAATCAATTAAAAGAAACAAATGGCAACCATATCATGACACACAGAAATGGTGACTCATGCTCACATATAAGTCATCACAATGAGGCATTCTATTTTTTTTGCTTTTCCGCTTAAGCATGCAAACATATATTCTTCCCAATGGGAATAGCACTGGCAAGGCCAAAAGTTGAAAAGGGGGAGACCTTTTGGCTTTGCTAAGGCTTGTTAATTAGTGGAAGGGTAAGTGTTTGTAATTTGGAAAGAAAATACGAATAGTTAACCACACTGTACTTTCCTTCTTAGTCTGGTACCCTAAAATGTCCTCGAATCGTATATAAAGTTGGACTGACATTTTTGTCAGAAGCTAATTGTCATATTTTTCTTTTTAAGAGTCTGGTTCAGACTTCCCGGACAGTAACCAGATTCCCTCAGAAGATGTCGGCTTTGCTACTGGAGAGGATAATGGAAGGTAAATGTTTGTTTTCTGAAAATCATATTTGAACGGATTTTTAAGACATTGAAACGTGAAAGAGAACATATCCTGTTCTGAGAGAAGAGTTGTGGATATTCGAACTAAAAAGAGATTTTCTAAACGTGACTTGTCTTTTCTGTTGCTAGGTAATGTGCTGGAGAGAAGTTAACTTGTGATTTATAGAACCGGAAAACAACACTAAACTACGTGCATGTGCGAGGAGGGCCTGCACAAGAGGTGTGCTCGTTTGTGTGTCTTTCCATTCCAAAGCCCGGTTGCAAAGTGCTGAATAGTACATAAGTGTGTCATGTGAACATGTCTAACGCAGCTTCTATCGAACTCGGATTGGAAAAAATACAAATGAAACAGAAATAGATTTGTCATTGCATTGAATTCAATATTTATGTTTTAGCTGAAGTATTTGCTTCAGTTATAACGTTTGAAACCGCCACGTTTGAAGCTCCACTAAGACGGATTGTTTGCACCTTTTAACAGTGTCAGTTATGCCTTCCATTTGGAGTGAAAAGCAAAACATACCTATAATTACTTGATTAAGGCCACACTAACTCGTTCTAATTTCGAAATGGCCTCATTCATCAGTACAACTGCTATGTTTTGGGGTGCTTCACTAACTCACATTTTGGGGTATACATTGATGCAGGTTTTTGTCTTTTGCCCTATTTTAGTCATTTGAAAATTTATACAAATGCTCTTCATACCATATAAGCTGAGACTATAGTAGCTCCGTTGGCAAATCACTCCTGAAAGCTTATGGTTTTTTATTGAATGAATAGATTAATAATATAGAAGGTCTGGAGTTGAGTACATGTATATATTTGCCTTTAAATGTAAGATATAAGTTGGGCAATCACTAAAATGACCACAGAAACCTACGTGTTTAATATATTGGTGTTGAAATCAAACTTTTAGTTCCAGCCATATGATGTCTGTAATTCATACTGTAGTAGAAATAAATTGACATAGCCCTCATTAAAAGTATATTTTTACAAAAACATTCTACGATTGGAACCCCCTTTTATTTTAATTGTTTAAACCTCAATGGCGAACCACATGTCCCTTTTTCATTTGTGTTTATTTTGGACCAACAAAAATAATTTGCTATCCCTATATTGCATTCATGAAGCTGCTCTAAAGTATTCTGAAAACAGATTGAAATATACAACCTGGCTATTCATCTAATTGCTTGAATTTTAATTGGTGGTAAGAGTTACATGCTGTCATGCCAATGTTTGTCATCTCACAGTTTCTGTATGTGTAAAGATAAAAAATGTCACTTATATATGTAATTTGTGTGTTTTAATTTAATCCTCTGTATTGATATAGTTTGTTTGCACTTTTTGTTAATAAATTGAACAAAAAATCTGTATTTGTGGTTTTGTCCATCCTTAAAGCGATGCAAACAGGAAAAGTATGCCTTGTATGGGTTCAGATGGAAACTGTTTCTTCTGTTCTTATGGACAACAACTTCCTTCAGGTGGACCCAGCTCCTTCATGATGGGCTTACATCCATTTCTTATATCTCAACAAAATGCAATATGGTATGCCACTCATATGGCCCATCTGACCACAGGAGATCCAGCATAAAAATAACAAAGATGTGATCATCAAAATAGCCCCAATAGGCAAAAGTCCAAAAACAACTTTGGTCTTCCTGAGGAGCCATGGGGTAAGAATGGGAAAGCAGAGAACGAACGAGAAATCTAAAGCAATTAACAATACTTAAGGGACTGCCTCCTCTAGTTCTCTCTGCCACCTCTTACCTAAAGACAGGGGCGGCCTTAGGCATGTGCAAGCTGTGCACCTGCACAGGGCCACCGAACCCCAGGGGCCACCACGCCAATATATATCTTTAATATATTAATCCTCTGAGGATGGATACATATTTGCGTGGTGGCCCCTTACAGGGATTTGGCGGCCTCCGGCTCTGTTCCACTTCAAAACACCTTCCTGAGGGGGGCTCCGCCCTGCCTGGACCCCCTCTTCCGGGGCCCCCTACCTACGCTCCCTGCCCAGGGCCACCATGAGCCTAGAGCCGCCCCTGCTAAAGAGCACCCCTTAGCCCTACCCCTCCTATCCTGTATCGACTCCCATCTTCCCAGGACGCCCTCTGCAATAGACTAAAGCCTGTCAACATAGGATTAACTCAGTATCAAGTTGCAGACCCTCTAGAAAAGTACTGGGCAAGTCTGCATGTATGAATTCAGATCTTTTACCTTGGTGTTTCACTCTAATTAGGAAGTCTTACAGTCCACTTGAAGTCAAGTCTCTATCGATATCTAGCAAATCTCAATTTCTTGGCGGGATGCAAGTGCTCCAATCCAAGTAGAAAAATATTCAAGACTTACTCATCAAAAGCACCTTCGCTTGTGAAGCTGTGCTTCTCTTCTGGTCCCTCCAGTTTTGTGACTACACCACCACTATTACAGTTTCCATAAACGTTTACACCATCCAGGTTCCTAACCGACATCTGCCAATTGATTACATTCGTTTTGTATGACCAGCGACTCTCAAAGCACTCACTATTCATTCATAAACGTCTTCAGCCAAGGCTTCGTTTAAGATACATTCCATACTAGTTTAACTGTAATCACTGCAGCCCTGTTTTTTCTTGTTCATGCTAGCTGTGCTAAAACTGATGACCAAGCAGAGCCTCTCTTTCACATCTTGACTTCGAGTCATGTGAGCTACATTGAAAGCGTGTTTGTAAAACACTATGTTTTCACTTCTGAAGGATACTTTTAAGTCCAAATTCCTCATCTTTTGAATAATCCCCGGCACCAGACTGAATGTAGAAAATTTCAGCTGCAGTGCTCCAGCATTCCAACAGGTTTCATACTGCCCCACAATTGGCGTGTGGAGCCAAATGTAAGAACCACCCCCATCCCTTGCGCACTGACTTTATTTCCTTTCTTTCTTCACCTATCGCTAAAAGCAGAGATCTGCTTTCAATTTTATTGCTCTTCCAAATGCTAGTGTACTATTTCCATTCCAAAACTACAGCTCTCAAACTGTCCCTGGACTAGAAGAAGCAGATGTAAGTAATGGACCTGCATGAGGTGTCTGGGCTCCTGTTATTTAAGTTGTGCAACATATGTGCCCTCATGCACCCAAATACAATTTGGAACCCATAGGCAAAACTCTGAGCACAAATAGAGGTCATGGTTAAAACTCAGGACACTGGCTTGGTCCCTTTAATGAGGATATTCCAGCTAATAATCTTATTCCACCTTGAAGTGTTCAGGTAAGTCAAAGTCCAAGCGTAAATGCAAAAAAGATGCAGGAATCAACCCCCTCACTCTAGCTCAAAATAGAAGGGGCGTGGCACCAAGATAAACATTGCACTTCTTCAAAGTCCTCAGTTTAAGAACTGATTCCTCAGCTGGAAAAAATCAGATATCAATCAATAAACTCTGATGTGTAGAGCCCTGCTAATCACCCGCAAAGGTATCCTAGCCCTGGGTTCTTGCAGAGATCATTTGAAAAGCCAGGTCTTGAGTCCCTTTCTGAATTCCAGGAGGGAGGATGATGTTTGGAGTTGCAGGGGAAGGTCGTTCCAGGACTTGGAGGCGAGGTAGGAGAAGGAACCTTCTCCATTTTGTCTCCGGTGGATGCAGGGAGTGTGAGTGAGGGTGAGGCAGGTGGAGTGCAAGTGTCTGAAGGTATGGTGGAAATTCATGCAGTTGTAGATGCTTGCTAATCCTTGATTGTAAGGGGAGCCAGTGAAGGTTCTTGAGTTGGGTGTGATGTGGGTCGGTTTGGGGAGGTCGAGGATGAGTCTGGCAGACGAGTTCTGTATGGTCTGTAGTCTCTTTAGAAGTTGGGTGGTGAGTACTGTGTAGAGTGCATTGCCATAGTCCCGTTGACTGGTGACTAGTGCTTGAATGACGGTTTTCAAGGTGTTGATGGAGAGCCAGTCATCTGAAGATCGTTCGTAACATGCAAAGGGTGTGAAAGCAGGTGGAGGAGACTGCGTTGAGCTGGGTTTTTTTGGTGCGTTTGCTCTTCAGAATGATGCCAAGGCTGCGGACGTGATCTGTCAGTGTAGATGTGAGTCGGAGTTTGAAGGGCCACCAGGTGTAGTTTCATGGGTAGGTGTTCCCAAGTATCAGCACTTCCTTCTTGTCCGTGTTGAGCTTTAGGCAGTTTTGCTCTTCTTCCAGACTGCGACACTTGTCATGCAGTCGTAGAATTTGATCCTAGAAGGGTGTGGGCTCTTATAAGAGCGAGAGGATGAGCTACGTGTCTGCATAGGATATGATTTTGAGGCCATAGGGGCTGACTATGTTGGCCAGGTGTATCATGTACATGTTAAACAGGGTGAGGCTGAGGTATGTTAACTTTGAGGGACGCCACAGATGATGCTCTTGGATTCTGAAGTGAAGGGTGGTAGGCGGATTCTCTGGGTTCATTCTGTGAGGAAGGATAGAAAGGATAGGAGGAGGGCTTGGCCAAGATGGCGGCGAGGTAGGACGCGTTCTTCCGAGCTCCTGCCCGCCATCCGCCCCAAATATAATCTAATGGCATCTAGGAGACGGGGGAAGCGCCGAACTCAGCGGCGCGGACCCACTCTGCCAATGAGAGCACCGGCGGCCGGCAGCAGATGTCGAAACCGACAAAAGGCATTGGGCCTAGAGGTGACATCACCGGTGCGACGGAGGCCTCTCTACAGGGGCGGTCCTTGATTGGGACCTCCGAGGCCAACTCTCATTACCGCGGCCTCTATCTGACACGTCCACTGCTGTACAGAAGGGAACGAGTGGCCGGAAGCAAGAAGAACCCTGCTGTGCCCACGACGTCCGGAGAGTACCGCGCGGCCCGGGTGGCCTGCCGAACCGGCGGCGCCGACCGGGAGAGGAGGTGAGGCCCTTCCCCTCTTTGCCTAGTTTGTGCCGACCTGCCTTCTGCTGCGATACGACCAGTCGGCTGAGGAGACACGGCTGTCTGTATGCCTTCACGACCGGCGCAAATATCTAAAGGGGGCCGCAGAGAGTCGGACTCAACGCCCGCCCTGGTTCAGTGACCGGCGCGGCCCCCTGCTGGGCCCGGCCTTGCGACGCTATAGATCACAGGCATGCAGATATTCTGGGCCGCAGCCTTTCAGCGCTGGGGTCGGCGGCCATCCGGAGCGGGGGAGACACACCCGGGCACCATCTAACTGAGGCCTCCACTCTGTGAGGGCCGAGACCAGAGTGACGGAGAACCGCCTGCCTTGGGACCTGAGGCCTGGGCCCGACAGGAATCGCAGCCACCAGCAACAGAGGTTGGAGACGTCGCCCTACAGTGCAGATTGCAGGTGAGGATGCTGAGGGCCGCTGGCGCCTAGTGCGGTTGACTGTGGGCATTTGCTAAACTTGCCCTACCCTCGCCCTACACATACAGGCGATACAAAAGGGGATGATGGACGCAGCGTTTGAGCAAATCAAACACTCACCCCATGTCAACTGATCTGGGTTTAATCCATCACCATTCTTTTGCTCACTCAGCCACCCCAGTTCAGACATGGCCATATGTAAATCAGTCTGACCCTGTGCCTCATGGGAACAGTCGAGCTCGAACTGCCAAGCCATGTCTTCCCTGGACCAGAAGCAAGCATCCTGGGACCGGTTTCGGATTCATAATCCTCATCAGCCAAGCTATCTTGAATCCAGTGGCCAAGTGAGCAAGGGACTCACGTCTGAGCATACCCTGCCAACTTAGGGCGAACAAAGCGATACAAAAGGGGATGATGGATGGCAGGGTATGCTCAGACGTGAGTCCCTTGCTCACTTTGCCACTGGATTCAAGGAAGCCTGGCTGAAGATGGCTGTAATGCCAGAAACCGGTCCTAGGAAACTTGTTTCCGGTCCAGGGAAGGCATGGCTTGGCAGTTCGGGCTGGACTGTTCCCATGAGGCACAGGGTCAGACTGATTTGCATATGGCCATGTCTGAACTGGGGTGGCAGAGTGGGCTAAAGAACGTTATGGATTAAACCCAGATCTGTTGACTGGGTCTGAGTGTTTGATTGGTTCAGATGCTCCGTCCATCACCACCCACTTTTGTACCACTTTGTTCGCCTTAAGTTGGCAGGGTATGCTCAGACGGGAGTCCCTTGCTCACTTTGCCACTGGATTCAAGGAAGCCTGGCTGAAGACGGCTGTAATGCCAGAAACCGGTCCTAGGAAACTTGTTTCCGGTCCAGGGAAGGCATGGCTTGGCAGTTCGGGCTGGACTGTTCCCATGAGGCACAGTGTCAGACTGATTTGCATATGGCCATGTCTGAACGGAGGTGGCAGAGTAGGCTAAAGAACGGTGATGGATTAAACCCAGATCTGTTGACTGGGTCTGAGTGTTTGATTGGTTCAGAGGCTCCGTCCATCACCACCCACTTTTGTACCGCTTTGTTCGCCTTAAATTGGCAGGGTATGCTCAGACGTGAGTCCTATGCTCACTTTGCCACTGGATTCAAGGAAGCCTGGCTGAAGACGGCTGTAATGCCAGCAACCGGTCCTAGGAAACTTGTTTCCAGTCCAGGGAAGGCATGGCTTGGCAGTTCGGGCTGGACTGTTCCCATCAGGCACAGGGTCAGACTGATTTGCATATGGCCATGTCTGAACTGGGGTGGCAGAGTGGGCTAAAGAACGTTGATGGATTAAACCCAGATCTGTTGACTGGGTCTGAGTGTTTGATTGGTTCAGATGCTCCGTCCATCACCACCCACTTTTGTACCGCTACACACACAGGCAGCAGGGGACACTGGGAGCGGCCAAGGTCTGAAGAGGTGCAGCTGCTGGCCTGCTGCGAGCACCGGAGAGGGGGTAGGACGCTCAGATGCCGCCCAACGGAGGCCTCTACACTGTGTGGACCGGGTCCGGAGTGACACAGAGCCGCTTGGCTGGTTCATTGGAGGCACACCCGGCAGCAGCAGATCGGGCTGGAAGCCCGGACACACATCAGCTCAGCTCCTTTTATGCACAAACGTGTCACCGCCTCTAGCTCGCATGGGCAGACTTCCAGCTGGGGGCGCGCACCTTATTCTGCCCTGGTACTTACCGTCATCTTTGCCGCAGAGGGTTCCCGAAGAGGAATTTACCAGTGACTGTGAGCTGTGGGTGGAGGACGTGGAACCCCGGAGCTCGCTGGGTGGGAGGTGCCCCACTGTCCTGAAGCTACTTGCCCTGCACATCCCCAAACAAAGGGGGAGGGCCTCTCCTGGTGGGACTGCACCCTAACTATTTTGGAAGCTGTAGGAGAGCCCCCACTGCCTGCAGGGTCGCACCTCACACCGCCTGTCGATCCCCCACGGTCGGAGGCGGGTTCCGGTGGGTGTGGGTTCTTCACCCTGGGCTTGGACAGCGGCGATCCATCGGAGCAACTGGGGCGCAGGGGTGCTTAAGAGAAACAAGAAAGGGCATCCTCCCATAGAGTTTGGCTGGGATCAACATATCGGGGCTGCTGTTGCACCGTGGAGGGGGGGGGCGGCGGTGCCCCTGCATTAGCTCCACACCGAGGGCCCTACGACTATGTCCTCGGCCAGAACGAAGAAACAGAAGTCCTTGAAGTATATCTTCGGGAGAACGCAATCCAACCCCGACTTACCAGCCGCATTATCTCCGATGACGACCCCCCAGACCCGGCCCACGGCCAGAGACTAACTCATTACCAAAGCTTTCCTGGAATCGCTCTTCAATACCCTCAGGGCAGATATACAAACGGTGAAGACAGAATTAACTGCGAAGTTGAGAGAAATCTGCAGGGATGTGGATAGCGTGGGAGAGCGGGTCGCAAACCTAGAAGACAAGAGCGATACTGTGACAACAGAAGTGGCCATGCTCCAACAAGAGATTCTCCGTCTGCAAGATCAGCACCTGGATGTCCAAACGCACCTGGAAGACTTAGAAAATAGATCACATCGGCACAACATCAGGATCCGGGGGTGAAGGTATCGGAGGACACCTGTTTGCTTTCACAGAAGGTCTCTTCAGCCACATCTTGGCAGTTTCGGCGGACACTGCCAATGTCCTGAACAGAGCACACAAGAGTCTCCCCGCCTCGGGCGCCCAACGACCCCCCCCCCCCCCCAGGCTGACATTCTGGTCTGTTTGCAAGACTTCAAAACTAAGGAGGCTATCCTTTCAAAAGCAAGGACCCTCCACCCTTTCTCCTATCAAGGACACTCTGTGGTGCTATTCCAGGACCTGGCCCTGATCACTCTGCAGGGCAGACGACAGTTCCGACCAGTGACGGAGCACTTTCAGTGACAAAATATTACGTACTCCTGGGGGCATCCGTTTCACCTTATTTTTCGCTTCACCTGTAAGCTCCATCAGATGCGCTCCCTCATCGAAACCGGTCAACTGTTAGGCCTGGCAGTACCCAGCGAGGAAGAAGAACGGCAGAGCGCTGGGTCAGAACCGGAAGCCTCTCCTCAGGGTGAAAGCGACCCAAACAACGACGCTGATTCCGAAAACCGGACAAGCAGGAAATAGTGAAAGGCCAACAAGAAGCACTCACCTCTGCTGCTGATGCTCTAGCGGAACCGAGCCCTACAACTGAATGAGCACCTGACGCCTGTCTGCCCCTTGCAGCGGCTCTCTACCTTCAGGTGGGCAGTGGGGGGGCTCGGTCCTTCCCCCTTGGTCACACCACGAGCCCCACCTTGACTACTTTCCGGCTCCTCCAGGAGGGAGACTTTTTTCCAGAACTAAGTTATCCTACATGGACTGGTTTTGGTGTTCTCTTTTGGGACTTTTGATCTGTTGACCGTTTTTTTTGGGGGGGATTTGAATTGGGGTTCCCTCGTCCACCTTACCCAGTTGCCCCTTTGAGATGCTTCCCCATACGATTTATCGGTCTGGCCCCTGGCACTGGCGCTCAGCTACACACACACCAACGCACCACTATTGAGTCCCTCTGATGCAGTCTGACTACCTCACAGTCCTCACCCTCAGTGTGAGAGGTTTAAATAACCCAATCAACCGCAGGGCAGTTCCGAATTATTTGGAACAATCCAAAGCGTACATCTGCCTTCTCCAAGAAACTCACATTCTCTCTAAAGACCACCATAGGCTCAGATCTGAATTCTTCCCCACGGAACTATTCTCCTCTAGCACCATGAAGTCTGCATGGGTAGCCATTCTAGTCTCCTGTTCATTCGCCGGTAGGGTCCTACAGAAGGAGGCGGATATTAGGGGCTGACTGCTCACGTATCAATTCCTATGGGTGGTATGAAATTTGTTGTTGGGTCTGTTTACGCGCCCAACGAAGGGCAGGTCAAGTTTCTCCTCACCACCCTCTGCGAAGCGGCCGCAGCTTCAGACCGACACTTGTTACTAGGTGGAGACCGTAAAATTGTTTTTGATAATGTCCTAGAACGTTCATGCCAGAGGACGACACAAGTAGGCGTACTTTGACACACAGGGCAGGCACACCTCCGCGACTTGGGGCTTTTGGACCTCTGGCAACACTTCCACCCACGCACTCGCAGCTACACCTTTTACTACCTCACTCCAGGCATATGCGGTGGATGCTGAAATACTGATGGCCTCACTCTCAGATCACTCCCCAGTCCTGGCCACCTTCCAGCTGCCGCGCTCCTCCCAACCCCTTCGACACTGGCGATTGCGGGACACATTACTACACCACTCCACGGTGGTCAAGCAAATTCTGGGGGCTATCACTAACTTTACCACCCTTAATGCTAATGCGGACACCTCCATGGCGACCCAATGGACGGCACTGAAGGCGGTCCTCAGAAGGGAATTTATAGCCATATGTTCTGCTCAGAACAAGGAGAGGAGCCGCAAGAGAGCGGAACTCACTCAGAAGGTCTCGGAGCTTGAGCAGCTACACCAGAAAACGGGGGCATCTCGTGCTTGGCGGCAGCTCTGTGTAGACAGGAAGCAACTCGCAGCCTTAGATCAGGACAGAGATGAGTATGCAGCTTTCATGCTCCGACACTCCTAATATACGGCGGGGGGCGGATGCGGTCGCCTCCTCGCCAATAAACTACGAGAAGTCCGACAGTGTCAGGGAGTGCAGACCATTCGGACATTAGGAGGTGAATCGGTTTCGGACGACGCAGCGATAGCTGAAGTGTTTCAAGACTTTTACGCTGACCTCTATACTGGAGATTCCCTTGATATTCGACATACATAGCGCTGAGTATCTAGCTACGGCTCACATGCCCGCCCTGTCCCAATCCCAGGCCGACTATCTAGATAGAGCTATACAGACTGATGAGGTTATTTCAGCGGTTTCTCGCCTCAAATTAGGTAAATCACCCAGCCCAGACGGCTATACAGCCGCCTTATACAAAATATTCTGTAGCCAATTGGCTCCCATCTTGACAGGTCTTTTCAACTCCTTCTAGCAAACTGGCGCCATACCTGGGGAGATGTTAGAGGCGGCGATAGTGGTTATCCCGAAGCCGGGGTAAGACAAGACGACATGCAGCGCCTATAGGTCTATTTCTTTACTAAATGTGGATATTAAACTATACACCAGTATCCAAGCTGCTCGCCTGGCGCCATATATGGCCCGATTAGTTGAGCCCGACCAAGCCGGTTTAATACCGCAGTGGCAGACTAGCGACAACACCAAGTGCATTTTGCACCTGATAGAAAAGGCATCTCATACCCAAGGCACGTATATTCTTCTGGCCATTGATGCAGAGAAAGCCTTTAATGGGGTGCATTGGCCCTATCTAGAGATTGTTCTGATGGCTGCTGGTTTCGGCTAGAGGTTTCGTACTCGAGTCTTGAATTGCTGTCGCTCCCCCATGGCGACGGTTCGAGTCAATGGCCACACATCCTCGGGCTTTCACATCAGGAGGGGCACAAGGCAGGGGGGCCCTCTTTCACCTCTCCTTTTTGCACTTTATATGGAGCCTCTGGTGCTTCGAGTTCGACTGCACCCTCTCATAACAGGGATTAAATTTGGGGGAGACATTCATACCATTAGCTTATATGCCGACGACATCTTGCTCTCTTTATCAGAACCGGTTACAGCCCTACGTGCCCTCTTTATTGAGTTAGACAGCTTCACACGAGGGTCGGGGTTTGAAATCAACATGGACAAATCCATGGCACTTGACATTTCTCTATCCCCGCACACCCTTACATTTCTCCAAGAGGAACACCCGGTGCAATGGGCAACAGATGCGAACCCCTACTTAGATATCCAATTGGCCCCCACTATCCAAGCTACCGCTGCCGTCAATTACTCTAAACTCCGTTCTCAAATACGCGCCGAATTAAATAGGTGGAAACATTGCTCAATGTCTTGGTTGGGTAGGATGGCTGCTACCAAAATGACTATCCTTCCCCACATCCTATACCTTTTCCAGACCCTTCCCCTCTGGCCCCCATCGAGCTGGATTCAACAGACCCAAGCCGACCTATCTTGTTTCATCTGGCACGGGCGTAAACCCCGCTTTCGACACCTGGTCGCAGTTCTTCGGCCAGAGGGAGGGGGAGTGGGGGTACCAGACATCCAACTATACGATCATGCTGTTCAGCTTCGATATAAGGTGGAATGGCCACTGTTGGATTCAGAGAAGCACTGGCTTTTCCAGGATCAGGCGGAAACGGGTAGGCCTTTGCAAGGTGTCCCTTTCCTCCGCAAACGTCAACGGCCTCCTAACTTGTATGCTTCATTAATCACGGGGACCATCATGGACTTGTGGGACCGCACCAACGTGTCCTCACATCTGACCACGTTTCCGTCGCCCCTCACACCATTGTTCGACAATCCGGACTTCCAGCCCGGCACAGACGCTCGGTCCTTTCAGGACTGGCACTCTTCTCCTTGCAGGTCCCTAGGTCATCTCTGTCATCTGGAGGGATCATTCCTTTCCAGCAGCTCAAAGAACACTACGTTATCCCAGAAACAATGCTACACCCACAAGTCAAACCGCAGACACAGCGTCTATTAACCCCTTATGAGAAATGGCTGGTAACGCGCACCTCTGATAAGATCATTTCTGACCTCTATAAAATACTTTTAGCCAACACTACTTACACATAATGCGGACCGCACCTGATGGAAAAGGGACTTGGGGCGATCACTAAGTAACAAGGAATGGGAAGGTATATACCACAGGGCACGACACTCGACCTACCAAATGGGCCTCACAGAAACCCTGACCAAGATTGTCACCTATTGGTACTACACGCCAGAACGCTTACATCGCTTTGGCCTTCGCCGAAGCGACCTATGTTGGAGGGAATGTGAGGAGGTGGGTTCATTGGAACACGTTCTATGGAGCTGGAGCTGCACCTGCATACAACTGTATTGGTCCCAAGTACTTGACGAAATTGACTTACACTTCGAGACGCTGCTCCCACGATTCCCTTCCTATATTCTCCTAGGCTTACCTAACCCATTGACATATCCACTTAAATCCCAGAAAGGTCTGCAGATCGCGATCACCCTGGCGTCGGCAGTACAGAATATCCTGATACACTTGCCCTCCACCCAGCTCCCTACACATATTGGCTGGTTCCAGAGACTCTGGCTGGTGTTTGGTATGGAGAAGCTCACTCTTACGTTGGCCGGCGGTGGTCAGAGTTTCCTGAGTTATGGCCGCCCTTTCTGACATTGCTGTTATCTGAGTTTCGGGAGTTAACATGCCCCTGATATCTTTGTCTAATTCGCTTCCCAGACATAGATTCCAAGTGGTACTCCCGCAAAAGTTCGCAAGAAAAGTCACTAAATGCTTAGCTGCCTTCACTCCTTTTCCCTCTTTCCTGTTTTCCCTTTTTTAGTTGAAGGTGGACGAGTGGTGGGTGGGGATGGTGTGGGGTAGGGTGGGGAGGTTGGTTGGGGGAAGGGGTTCTTTTCTCTTTCTTCACTTGTTCCCTTACCTGTTCATTTGGGGGCCCGCTCCATGCCTATTACCTACTTTACCGATGCAACGCAAAATTGTTGTCTTTTTGCCTATCACTGAGGGGCTGAGGGTCTTGGTTTATCCCTTGTTGTGAAATCAGTAAAAAGATTTAAACCAGAAAGGATAGGAGGAGGAACTCTCAAATAAACAACTATTATTCTAGCCTTCACATGCACCAGTATTCATTCAGCTGTGGATTTTTAACCATCCATGGGTCATGTTGCCTAGATGACCAAATCAACTGAATAAAATACCAGAAAGGTGGAGTAAGCACATAATAGGTGTGTTATTATTATGTATTTTTCTCCTTATTTAAGTCATTGTAGACTTTATTGAAAAATTACTTGATCAGCCCAGCCCAATTTCTCGGCTGGTCCTGCCGCACCGAGTTCTCTGGTCTGTAGTCAACCTCGCAGCAGATAGTGGCCTTGTAGGACTCCATGCTACATAACTTTAGTTTGATAATGACTCTCCTGGTTCCTATTTGGGCAGAGTGGCAGGGACCTCTAGTTTGGTTACTGCCAGTGAATTGTCTTCTATGATGCCTGTCCCTTTGGGGCCCATTACTGCTTAAGACTTCCACACTATGATCCATGCCACTTCCTGTCACACCCATACCAACTAAGTCAGTACTAGTGGAGGGCCCAGTGCTAACAATCATGTTGGATCCCGAACCTACATTGGCTCGAGGTCGACAGATGTGTGGTTACAAGATCATGAAAGCACAATCGGTTATCCTCAAGCATTGTATTTTTTAAATACATTTATTTGCTTGAATCGGTCTTTGTCGTCAGGCTAGGAATCCCCAGTGCACTTAAATAGCCGTTACTAGTGTTAACATGACCATAGACCTGAAACAACAGTGTTTGTTTAGTAGCACATGCAACTCAGTAGAAACAACACAAACTTCAACTAATAAGGTGAAAGAATCAGCTCTCCTACTAACCCAGTAGGCCACCATAGCTCAGATGTCTACTGTGCGTTGCGAGTCGCCAGGTAAGGCTCTGCTCTAACGTTTCAGTGAAATCTAAAGTGATACTTTCCTAGTCTACACTGGGACTGATCCAGCCCGATCTTCAGCTTCCACAGTTATTTTTCTTTATGGAAATTTACTATTTTCTGAATCAGGTGGACGCTTTGCCTTGCAAACTACTGCATCCAGTTGTCACCAAGGCTGACAAAGACAAAATATCCCTTCATACCCTGTTCATTTTGTGGATAAGAGAAGATTTACAGCAATGATTCACATTCCCAGTGCATTTATTGCCTTTATCCTGATCATATGATTACAAGCTGTGACATTTGTAAAATCTTTACTTCTAAGAACCTAAAGAATACTGAGAGGAGGTTGGCACTGTATGGACTAGATAAGGAGTATTTCCCCCTTCTAAGGGCAATGCAGCTTCTTCAGGTGACGATTCTGTGAAAAGTGCCCCCAACCTCTTCTACAAAGACTGCGCAGAAAAAGAGGCTTCTACAGTTTCCTGACCTGGATTTATTTGGTCTGGTGCTTTCAGCCACTTCCTTACACACTAAACCTGGAGCTGGTAAAATACTCTAGAAAAGAAGGTTCTCTGTCTGAGCAAAACACTGCACAAAAATGTTACTCAAATTGATGTTCAACTGAAAGAAAGAGACCCTCAGAATACACTTTCCGAGAATGTTCACAAAAACACCCCATTGACTACGAGACATTTGACTGCAGCATTGTGCATGTCTCCCTTATCCCCATCATCATTGCAGATGGTTTTAATACCATCAACTAAACTCTTGACGGCAAGTTTCTTGATAGCGTCACCAACCACACCTTCAACACCAACAGCTGCATCGATGGTGATGCCCTTGTTGTCAATACTGTCAACGACAACCCCGTTGATGACATTTTTTGCAGTACATGTATTTTCACCTTGAAGGGTGACAACTTCTCCTCCTTTCCAAATTGTGAAGTCAGAACAAGATGAAGATGGAAATGACCTTGCATCACAGACTGTGTACAGTCCAACACAATTAGATGTAGGCTACATTCCATATTCTGAGAATAGAATGAATGAGGGTGAACCTCACCATGAATATGACTACCAGCAAGATCATGTTCCTCATAATTTACCCACGTATGGACCTCCCAGATGCAGCAGGGAGCCAGAAGTGGTCCAAGTGCATGTGGCTGCCATCTTTACATCAAATGATGGACACTTTAAAAATACTTTTACCATAACACCCCAAGGGTCAGCCTGTACCTGTACCTCCACCTCCCACCTTACAGGTTATGCCTTCCCATCAACCATCAATGGCACTGCCTCCCCTACCTCTAAGGTAAACCTCTCCAAGACCAGTCTATAGACCTCTTGTCTCACCAGCTCCTGAACACAAGGAGGACTACAGCAATAGGGTGAATTCTATATATTCTGATGTAGAGGAGGAAGTGAAACTTCTGCAAGGAGATGATGGAGGCATCAGTAACTGAAATGATCCTCATCATTCCAAAAGAAGAAGATAACCTGCCCAATCCTCCAATTTCATCAGATGATATATCCCGTTTTCATTTATTAATGGAAAGAGCTGCCAAGAAATTCAATCTCCCAATGAAATCAGCGTAACTGTATATTTCCTTAATTTTAAGGAATAACCATAAAAGTTTATAAAAAACATACCAATCTTGGGTTCTGTTTAGTCTGAAGCGCTAAAGCTAATGCAGACATCTGCAGCTGTTCCAGCTGTCATACCATGCCTGAAAAAAAGTAATACAAAATGCCTGATTCAGCTGCAGCTTGTTTGATGGAATATCCAAAGCGACGCTCTCTAATACATCCTCTCACCTTCCAGATAGCAGCCGTATAGACAGTCTGGACCAAAAGATTAGTTCAATAACAGCAAGTGCTATTAAGGCAGCCAACACTCTGGCAGTCCTAGGAAGTTAATCTTGTCAGATGTGGCATGCCATATGTTAGACGGGACCTGGAGGGTCGGCCGAGGACAAGGGGAGAGGTCTCCGGGGAGAGCCGTCTCCAGCGATCGTACAGACAAGTAACTTCCCCCCCACAGATGGACACCACACAAAGATAAGGTTTAACGTTCTTTATAAGCAATCTTGAAGTACGGTAGACTGGTACAAGGAGGTCAGGACTCAGGGGTCCCCTCGATTCTAGTCTCTTGGATGGGAAAAGGGGGTAGCGGGACAGTCTTGTTACCAATCTGGTAGTTGCGATGAAATGATGGTCAGCTCACAATCCTCGAGCTCGGCGTTCTAGGAGGACGGGCCGCGGCAGCGCCAGCAGGTCCCGAGGAGATCGTAGGCGGCAACGGGCCGCGGCAGCGCCAACAGGTCCCGACGAAGATGGTGGTTGCAACGGGCCGCTGCAGCGCCAGCAGGTCCCGACGAGGATGAAGGTTGCAGAGGGCTGCGCAGCGCCAGCAGGCAGGACGACAGTTCACAAGGCAGGGCTGCGGCAGCGCCAGCAGTCCGTCAAGGATGAGTTCTTCACGGTGTCTCTCGACTCCAGGATACAACTGTCTTCCTGCTCTGGAGCTGCCTCAGTTATAGGTCTGGCCCCCTTTGATGTCCGGACCCTCGCACTTGGAGGTCGGGAGGTCCGGGATGAGGGAGTCCAGACACCCAGCAGGGGGGTGGAGCCAGCGCCCGGTGAGGCTGGGGGCGATCGGCACCTGGCGGGGGAGAGCCATCGACACTTCTTCCTCCCATTGACCTGCCAAGTGGTCCGTTCACCTCCTGGGTAGATGGTGGTGCCGGGATGTCGGGGCCTGGCCAGGCCCAGGGTTGGGGTCGAGCTGAGGCCATGCGGCCTCGTGGTGCAGTGTCTAAGATGGCGGCTGGGCCGGGCAATGGTGCTGACGGTGGCCCGGGCCCTGTCATGCGGGGAGGGAGCGAGCCCTTCATGTGGCCTGTCCAACATGCGTCCCCCCCAGCTGAAGGCGGGGAGAGTCACCCATCCTCTTGGGGACTTTCCTCGTCGAGGCGGAAAAAGCGTGACAGGCCATCCGCGTTGGCGTGATCCTGGCCAGGGCGGTGCTCCACAGTGAAGTCCATCCCCTGCAGGGAGATGGACCATCGCAATAGCTTGGGATTTTCCCCCCGCATCTGCATTAGCCATTGCAGGGGGCGATGATCTGTTTGCACCCGAAAGTGGGTACCGAAGAGGTAGGGCCGGAGCTTCTTGAGGGCCCACACTACTGCGAAGGCCTCCCTCTCGATGGTGCTCCAGCGCTGTTCCCGGGCCAGTAGGCGTCTGCTGATGAAGGCCACTGGTTGGTCGACTCCCTCGGGGTTCAGTTGGGAGAGGACAGCCCCAATGCCATGGTCGGAGGCATCAGTCTGGACGATGAACTCCCGGCTGTAGTCGGGAGCCTGGAGTACCGGGGCGGTGCACATGGCGGCCTTCAGCTTCTCGAAGGCCGCTTGACAGTCGGGAGTCCAGTCGACTCTTTTTGGCTGGTTCTTGGAGGCAAGTGCCGTGAGGGGCCCCACAATGCTGCCATAGTCCTTCACAAACCGCCGGTAGTATCCGGTGAGCCCCAGGAAGGCTCGGACCTCGGTTTGGGTTACGGGGGGCTGCCAGGACTGGATGGCGGCGATCTTGAGCTGAAGGGGGGCCACTAGACCGCTTCCCACTTGGTGTCCGAGGTAGGTCACGGACCCCTGGCCAATCTGGCATTTGCTGGCCTTGATTGTGAGGCCGGCCTGTTGGAGGGCCTGCAGGACCTCTCGGAGGTGGCGGAGGTGGTCTGACCAGTGGCGGCTATACACAGCAAAATCGTCCAGGTAGGCGGCGCTGAACTCTTCGAGGCCCGCCAATACCTGGTTCACAGGTCGTTGAAAGGTTGCTGGAGCGTTTTTCATGCCGAATGGCATCACTTTGAAATGGTAGTGGCCATCCGGGGTGGAGAAAGCGGATCGTTCTTGGGCCCTGGGGGTGAGGCCGATCTGCCAGTAGCCCGCTGTCAGGTCGAAGATGCTGAGGTAGCGGGCAGCCCCCATGCGGTCGATCAGTTCATCTGCTCGGGGAATGGGGTGAGCGTCGGTTCGGGTGACAGCGTTCAGCCCCCGATAGTCGACGCAGAATCGTAGCTCAGGGGTGGTGCCTGGGCCAGCAGCCTTGGCGACCAGCACGACTGGGCTGGCCCAGGGGCTGTCCGAGGGTTCGATGACTCCGAGTGTGAGCATTTTCGATACTTCTTCTTGGATGCAGGCACGTACCCGATCTGGTACGCGGTACGCCCGATGTCTGATAGGGGGACTGTCCCCAGTGTCCATGTCGTGCAAGCACCAGGGTGTGACCCCTGGGGTGAGGGAAAATAGGGTGTCAAATTGCAGCAGGAGAGCCTGACAGTCTTGGCGCTGCTCCGGGGTTAGGGCATCTGAGAGTCGGACCCCGTCTACTGAGCCATCTTTTTCACGGGTCCTCAGTAGGTCAGGGAGGGGCTCGGAGTCTTCTTCCGCTCCACTGTCTGTAGCCATCAGTAGGCTGAGCTCCGAGCGCACAAAGTGGGGTTTGAGTCTGTTGGCGTGGAGGACCCGGAGGGGGTTCCGGGGAGATTCCATGTCGATGAGATAGGTGAAGGGGCTCTTGCGCTCGACCACTTTGAAGGGCCCCGTCCACTTGTCCTGCAAGGCACAAGGTTCGGTGGGGGACATCACCCATACCTGCTGGCCAGGTTCGAACTCTATGGAGGAGGCGTTCTGATCGTACCATTTCTTCATGTCCTCCTGACTGGCCTCCAGATTGGCTTTGGCGATCTCTCTGAATCGTCTGGTCTGATTGCGTAGGGTCAGGAGGTACTTGTAGACGTCTGGAGGGGTTTTCAGGGGGGCCATCTTCCAACCTTCTTTGACTAGGCTGAGGGGCCCTCGAACAGGGTGTCCGTACAAGAGTTCGAAGGGGCTGAAGCCGAGGGACTTCTGGGGGACTTCTCGGTAGGCGAAGAGGAGGCGCACGGGAGTAGCACATCCCACTGGCGGCGGAGGGGCTCTTCCAACCCCATAATCATTCCCTTGAGTGTGCGGTTGAACCGCTCAACCAGTCCGTTTCCTTGCGGGTGGTAGGGGGTTGTGAATCGGTAGGTGACCCCGCACTGCTGCCAGAGGGATTTCATATATTTTGAAATAAAGTTCGTGCCTCTGTCGCTGACGACTTCCCGGGGGAAGCCCACCCGGGAGAAGATCCCCATTAAGGCTCGGCCGACCACCGGTGCTGTTACAGTTCGAAGGGGGACGGCCTCGGGATAGCGGGTGGCGTGGTCCACCAGTACCAGGATGAATCGATGCCCTTGTGCTGTTCGGGGGTCCAGGGGCCCCACAATGTCTATTCCCACCTTTTCGAACGGGGTGGTGACAACCGGGAAGGGTTGCAGGGGTGCCTTGAGTTTGCGGCCGCTCTTCCCGCTGGCCTGATAAGTGGGGCAGGACCGGCAGTGGTTGAGGACGTCGTTTCTCATTTTCGGCCAGTAAAAGTGGGTCACCAGGCGGTTGTAGGTTTTGTCCTGTCCCAAGTGTCCCGCCAGGGGGACATCGTGGGCCAAGTTCAACAGGAAGTCTCTAAAACGGAGGGGCACCACCAACACTCGACTGGCCCCCAACTCCGCGATTCTTTGTTCGCTGTACAATAGGTCATTGTCCCAATAGATCCAGTGGGCCCCGGCGGTATCTCCCGCGCTCTGGGCGAGGGCTTGCTGTCGTAGTCCCTCGAAGGAGGGACAGGTCTTTTGCTCTTGACGGAATTGTTCCTGGGTGGGTCCCCCTTCTTGACGCCACTGAGCCAGGTCTGGAAGATCCTGGGGCTGAGCGAGCCCTTCTTGGGTTTGTCCCGGGGGGTCGGCGTGGTCGGCGTCCCCCACTGGAGCTATCGGAGGAGGAGGTGCTGGCCATTCGGGTTCTTCGGGTTGGGGGATGGCGCGGGCTGCCATGGACCGGGTGGTTACGCACGTCCAGTCCGGGAGGCCCAACATCCCCAGGTGCTCTCTTCTTTCCACGGCGGCCCACGGGGAACTCTCGAGATCGTTCCCCAGGAGACAGTCCACGGGGGCATCATCGCGGACCGTCACCTTCAGCATGCCGGATACTCCTCCCCATTCGAATGGGACGCAGGCCATCCGACACAGGCTCTCGGAATTGTCGGCTGAACGGACGGGGCAGAGAATGTTCGGTAGGATTTGTTCCGGGGTTACCAGGTGACAGCGGACGGCCGTCACACTGGCCCTCGTGTCACGTAGGGCTTCAGCCTTGCGCCCATTTATGTTCACCCACTGACTGTATTTTCTGGTGTTGGCGGGTAGGGGAGCCCGCGGGATCATGTCTCTTCCCCCTAGGCACGCCAGGACCATGGCGGCCGGTTCCCACTCTTGTTGCTCCTGCTCGTATTCTTCATGCTCTTCGGAGACTTGCGCTTCTCCTAGGGCGGCGGCAGCTACCTGGCGGGACCCCGGAGTCTGGTTCTTTGGGCAGTTCGGGTCATTGGCGTAGTGACCGACTCGCTGGCATCGGTGACAAGTGACATTGGCTCTGAATCCTGGGCGCATCGGGGGGTTGCCCCGGCCGGTCGGGGGCGGGGTGCTGGTAGCGGGAGCGGCCGGGACGGCGTCCTTCCCCCGGCCCTGGCCTCCTCCTCCTCCTCGGGGACGATGATGACCTTGGTTGTTCCTGTTCTGCTCGTTCGGCCCACCCCGGCCCACTCGGGTGCTTTCCCATCGGTCAGCCTCGGCGGCGAGCTGCCGTGGATCAGTCAATTTACTGTCGAGGAGGTGCTGCCTGAGCTCGACGAAGCAGTTGTTGGAGAGATGCTCCCACACGATGAGGTTAAAAAGCTGCTCGTAGGTCGTTACGCTTCTCCCCTTTATCCATCCCTCGAAGGCTCGGCTGAAATAGTTTACGTATTCCACCCAAGTTGTACCCGGGATTCGGGTGCAGTCGCGGAACCTCTGGCGGTACATTTCGGGTGTCAGCCCATATCGAGTGAGGAGGGCGGCCTTCATGTGGTCATAGGACGTCATTTGATGGTCCGGGAGCTGTAACAGGGCATCGCGGCCTTCATTGACGAACCTCCCCCATAGACCGGCTCCCCAGTCGCTTCGATCGATCCGGTGGGAGGTCATGGCGATCTCGTAGGCCTTGAACCACTGTTGTATGTCGTTGTTTCGGTAATACTCTCGGACGACATCTTTGGGAATGTGGACCTTTGGTTCTGTAGCTCCTGGGGTGCGCGGTGGCTCGGGCACCCCCAGATCTTTGTTTTGCTTCCGTAGTTCTATCTCTGCCAGTTTGCGCTCGTGTTCGTATGCCAGTCTTTTTTCTTCGAGCTCTCTTTGTCTTTGCCTTTCTTCCCGCTCTTCTCGGAGCCGTAAGTGTTCCAGGTTAATTTTTTGTTCCGCTAGTTTTAGTTCTCCATCCAACTTGAGCCGTGCCAACTCTAATTCGTGCAGTCTGCTTTTTTCTCGCTCTTGGATCTCTTCCCGGGAGAGACCCGCTCTCCTTTCTTCGGAAAGAGCGGTGCTCGTCTCCGGTGCTTCGATGTGTTGGTCCCGGGGACCGGCGGTATTTGCTTCCGCCCACGATTCTAGGGCGTGTTTAAAGTCATCTTTTGTGCTCAGACCGGTGGTAGCAATGCCAAGTTCCATACAAAATTGTTTTAATTCTCGATGGCTGTACTCCTCCAGTTTTTCCATTTGGAATTTCTCTGTAGATCCGCTCTCTTGGGTCGACATTGTGGTTTAGTCGTGGGGTGAGTTGCTTTCTGTACGATTACGCGTTGGTTCGGATCCCGCCGCTGGCCACCAATGTTAGACGGGACCTGGAGGGTCGGCCGAGGACAAGGGGAGAGGTCTCCGGGGAGAGCCGTCTCCAGCGATCGTACAGACAAGTAACTTCCCCCCCCCCACAGATGGACACCACACAAAGATAAGGTTTAACGTTCTTTATAAGCAATCTTGAAGTACGGTAGACTGGTACAAGGAGGTCAGGACTCGGTGGTCCCCTCGATTCTAGTCTCTTGGATGGGAAAAGGGGGTAGCGGGACAGTCTTGTTACCAATCTGGTAGTTGCGATGAAATGATGGTCAGCTCACAATCCTCGAGCTCGGCGTTCTAGGAGGACGGGCCGCGGCAGCGCCAGCAGGTCCCGAGGAGATCGTAGGCGGCAACGGGCCGCGGCAGCGCCAGCAGGTCCCGACGAAGATGGTGGTTGCAACGGGCCGCTGCAGCGCCAGCAGGTCCCGACGAGGATGAAGGTTGCAGAGGGCTGCGCAGCGCCAGCAGGCAGGACGACAGTTCACAAGGCAGGGCTGCGGCAGCGCCAGCAGTCCGTCAAGGATGAGTTCTTCATGGTGTCTCTCGACTCCAGGATACAACTGTCTTCCTGCTCTGGAGCTGCCTCAGTTATAGGTCTGGCCCCCTTTGATGTCCGGACCCTCGCACTTGGAGGTCGGGAGGTCGGGGATGAGGGAGTCCAGACACCCAGCAGGGGGGTGGAGCCAGCGCCCGGGGAAGCTGGGGGCGATCGGCACCTGGCGGGGGAGAGCCATCGACACTTCTTCCTCCCATTGACCTGCCAAGTGGTCCGTTCACCTCCTGGGTAGATGGTGGTGCCGGGATGTCGGGGCCTGGCCAGGCCCAGGGTTGGGGTCGAGCTGAGGCCATGCGGCCTCGTGGTGCAGTGTCTAAGATGGCGGCTGGGCCGGGCAATGGTGCTGACGGTGGCCCGGGCCCTGTCATGCGGGGAGAAAGCGAGCCCTTCATGTGGCCTGTCCAACACCATAGCACCATTATTGATCTCATCCCAGAAGATAAAATAGACTGCTAAAAATATCCCCAAAAATTGAGAAGTTACCACAACAGATTTAGTTGTTACAGCAATGGATGCATCAAACACATGTATTCATCAGCTTGCAGGAAGAGGTCTTTTGAGAAGACAAGGCTGGCAGAGATTCTCCGCGTTCTTTTCTGATGTTTGGTCAGAATTTTGAACTTGCCTTTCGATAGCTTGATTTGATTTTAAAGCATGTGGATGAGGCCGTCCATAGCCTTAAAACTGACACAGATATTGCAAGGCATTAGGTCTTTCATGGTACGGTATGTTTAATTCATCCAGTTTTCTTAGCTCATGAAAATGATAGAATCTGCCATTGCAAAGAGTATGTCTACAAAAAATCATTTACGGTCTGACAATACAAATCCCTGTACAGCCTCTTGTCATCCTGTATAGGCCTAGTTCCCTATCGCAGACTTCAAATGAGGCCTGCAAACAAAAACTGGTTGTGCAATGGAAGCAAATCGAAGAATCATGGGACGACACGGTCCAAGTCACAAAAAGGCTCAAACAAACACTTCTGTGTTAAAGATTTACAACAAACCTAACTTCTGTTATTATTTTTTGTCCGCAGATTCCTCACATTTTGAATATTCCCCAGGTGTCAGATGGCAGTGTCTTGTTGCTCTTCACGAACGCTGTTCCGCTCTGTAAATGAGGTGCAGGGCCTACCAGACGCAGATCCGGAGCTTCCTGTCGTCTCTCAGAGACACTGAGACTTTCAACAAATGTTCTAGTGTGCAAAAGATGTCACCTTCTAAACCAATATATTTTATACCCTTTGGAGACTGTTGTAAACAGATGTCCGTAAGAAATGCCTGTCTGCTGTTCCTGTAGTGTCAAGCCATCACTCCCAAGTCCTGTGTATCGATTAACCCAAAGCTCATCAGGAAACGCATGGCAAAACTTTGTCTCAAACCATAAGAAGAGACAGTGTCAGTACCACTGCAAGTCTAAGTCTCCATCCCACTTCCAGAGCTCTTCTAGACTGTCAGTCTTTGTCACATTCCAAATCCTCAGGTAAGCACAAAAAGTCAAAGCGGACTTCTGTTCCTTCTCACCATTCCCATTCACCAGGCGAAGCACGTAGGTAGTGCCTACAGCACAGCTTTCCAAACTTTTCATGTTGGGTACACACTTTTTGGAGATGCATCACTTTGGGACACAGTAAGGCAGTGTGGCAAGCGAGCGTAGCATAGCGAGCCCGAAACACCTAAGGGGAGTTCGGGGGGTTCTCACTCACTCTGTCTCGCTCTCTCTCTCTCTCTCTCTCTCTCTCTAACTGTCTCTCTCTAACTGTCTCTCTCCCTCTGTCTCCCTTCCTCTGTCTCCCTCCCTCTGTCTCCCTCTGTATGTCTACCTCTTTCTGTCTATCTCTCTGTCTCCCGCTCTCTGTCTCTCGCTCTCTGTCTACCGCTCTCTGTCTCCCGCTCTCTGTCTCCCTCTGTTTCCATCCCTCTGTCTCCCTGCCTCTATCTCTGTTCCTCTGTCTCCCTCACTCCATCTCCCTCCCGCTCTCTGTCTCCCTCCCTCTGTCTGTCTCCCTCTGTCTCCCTCCCTCTGTCTCCCTCTCTGTCACCCCCTGTCTCCCTCTCTCTCCCTCCCTCTCCTCTCTGTCTCCCTCTCTGTCTCAGTCTCTGCCTGTCCCTGTCTCTATCTGTCTGTCTGTCCCTGGCTGTCCCTCTCTCCCTCTCCCTGTCTCCTTATCTGTCTGTCTCTGCCTGTCTGCCCCTGTCCCTGCCTCTATTTGTCTCTGTCTGTCCCTGTCTTCCTGCCTCTGTCTCCTTCTCCGTCTCTGTCTGTCTCTGGCTGCCCCTGTCCCTGCCTCTATTTGTCTCTGTCTGTCCCTGTCTGTCTCTATCTGTCTCTGTCTCCTTCCCTCTGTCTCCCTCCCTCTCTCGCTGTCTCCCTCCCTCTCTCTATCTCTCTCCCTCTCTCTCCCGCCCTCTCCCTCCCTCTGTCTCACTCACTCTGTCTGTCTCCCTCTCTCTCTCGCTGTCTACCTCTCTCTGTCTCCCTTCCTCTCTCTCTCTCTCTCTCCCTCCCTCTCTCCCCCTCTTGTCTTTCTCCCTCTTGTCTTTCTCCCTCCCTCTGTCTTCCTCTATCTGTCTCAATCTATCGCCCTCCCTCTGTCGCCCTTCTCCCTCTGTCTGTCTCCCTCCCTCTGTCTCCTTCCCTCTGTTTCTGTCCCTCTGTCTCTGTCCCACTGTCTCCCTCCTACTCTGTCTCCCTCTCCCTGTCTCCCTCTCTCTCTCTCTCTCTGTCTTCCTCCCTCTATCTCCCCCTGTCTCCCTCCCTCTGCCCGTCACCCTCTGTCACCTCACCCCAGCTTACAGGGCACATATCTATATCATAGACTACTTTGACTCCAAATTCTCCTCTTCAAAACTCGTTCACTCCCCCACCCTCTTCTGAGACCCAACAAGCATCCCTCAAGCGCATTTCTAGGTAAATAAACACCCCGCCAAATTCATATTTTAGTGCTTCAGCACTGACATGCCACCTTTCTCAAGGACCTGGATTCCAACTTTATAACAGCTCTGGCCGTTAGACCACCTCCTCTGCCTTGTGGTAGTTACTGACTTTGTAAGCATCCTCCAAATCCGGCCTGTATGCATTAGCCATTGTTCGCATCGTATACATTTTACATACGTTTACCATATGTCGTGTTCCTTTAAATATAGTGCTTGCCTAAGGACGGTCCCTTGGGCCGTGTGCATAAAATCATCGTTAAGGTAACGCAGGAAGACTATTGTCCCAAGGGAATAAATATTTTTAATAGGGTCCGCCTGGATGACTGATTGTCTCAAGTGAAATTAAGCCTACTGTAAAACCGTTCAGAGGACTGTGTATAATCTGAAAGTCAATGGTAGAACCTTTCCTCCACCTTCGATCTCAGGCGATATCGAATCTCCGCAAAACCGGATAAGCCTTTCATCCTTCCAGAGTCGGTTGAATGAATATAACATTAAAGTGCGTAATAGTAGCACCTCTTTTTTACATAGCTTAGAAATGGCTAAAGTTGGGAATGATACGAGAAAAAAAAATGCTTAATATTAGTTAAAGACCCAAGAAGAAAATTTATTTTTGGGGGGATACATGCTATAAATTGTCCAGCGTAACTATAATTATCATTCTCTTTATATCTGAATGAAGAGTGGAAGTGGTAATAGGGAAACAGGAAGAAAAGTAGCTTGTGAGGGAACTTCCGGGACGGGGCACCTGGTTCCGGATGCAGGGCGCCGAGACCGACCCCTACTTAGAAATGTCTGACATAGCAGCTGCGCCGGTCCGCATACGTTTGAGGTGCCAAAATGCGTGACATACGGGCTCAGAGGGACTGTGGGAGAACCCACAGTTAAGGGAATGCACAGCTGTAAGACAAAATGTCTAAATCACAATTTTACAACAAAAGTATATTATTCATGAGAAATGCTCAAAGGCAATCGATTATTCATTTCATCTGCAATTTTTACTGGTATAGCATTATGCAAATCACATTTGGTAAGGCAATATAGACATATGCAAAAACAATGTAGACAGTCCCTGTCTATTTTCAAAATAATATTAAACAAACACTATATTTTAATCATCTCCATTTGACTCCAATAACATATCATTCTTTGTTTCATAAGTCCCAATGCATTTCGGGTTGCGAAAACCCTTCGTCAGGGGAATGAGTTTAGATGGATATGGAGATCTTCACATTCAATGTCGCCACTGAAATCCAAAACACAACAACATGCAGTAAGATTACTGCTAAGCTAATAGGATTTGCACCCCAGAGTGTGCACTGAGAGGAAAAGTGTAGACTAATGTCCCAAAGTAGATGCATGCTGTGGCTAAAAAGAAATGTGCTCTGGAGTATATAAAGTGAAAAGGTAAAGAACCTTAACCAGTAGAGTGAGGCTGTAGTGCCTTGCCTGTACCTTCCAATATGCGTGGACCTGGACAGGAAGTTTGATACTGAATCCAGCTGAGTAATGGGCAATATCTATAGTAAAATCAAAAATAAAGCTAAGAAATACGCAATAATAAATTAGCTGGTCCTGAGCGGGAAAAGGCTGAATAATGTAAAGCTTACCGGAAAAGACCGGGGACAAATAGAGGTGGATCCTGAAAGCGATCGTTCTACCGCTAACCAAAAAATAGGGGGGCGTTCCTCTGTCCTTTCAAAAGACGAAGCTCAAGGCTGTAAGGTAAACAAGGACGGACGCGGGGTTAGTGTCCTCCGTGTTGACGGCTGTAACTAAGACCGAAGTCTAAAGAGAAGTGGAGTGAACGTACCCGAAACATGCTGCATCCTTGTAGTACTCGCTCCGTACACCGCGTAGTAACGGGACGGTTCCCAGAATACTTAGCGCGAAGGGGGAAGGTTCTAACAAAATAAAAAGAGGTCTGCATGTGGCGAAAAATGACCCTAATGTTAGAAACGATGATGAAAACGGACTATAAAGAAGTTAGCAAAAAGGAAAAAGAAAAGGGGTCCCGAGTAATTAATTAATTCAAAATACCGAAGAGTGAAGCAAAAATAACCAGCAAAAAAAATAAGAATTAAAAATACAGAAGTTAAAGAAATGAGCGTGTGCCCCAAAAGTTAATTAAAGCGAGGGGTGCCCAGGCATGAAAATGAAGAGGTAGATAAAATAGCTGAGGTGGGTGCAAATCCTGTACAATGCTGAACTGTACAAAATACGTTATATAAAACATAACATCTCGTAATGGTCATTGAGCCCATTTGGGGCCAGCGTTCTCAAAGTTTTTATCCAATGTGTTTCCCTTCGAGCCAGTGTGATATTAATGTCTGTGCCTGACACCTTTTTGACTCTTTCTAAGATTGTGAACCGTATCTGCGGTATAGTGTGTCCCGCCTTATCCCAGTGTGTTGCCAATGGGGATGTGGTGTTTTTATTCCTAATTCTGCTCTTGTGTTCTATGATGCGTGTCTTAATCTTTCTGCTGGTTCTGCCTACGTACACTAGGCCACATGGGCATTTGATTGCATATATCACTTCTTCAGTGTTGCAATTTGATGTGTGGTGAAGTTTAAGTTTTTTGCCCGTTTGTGGGTGCATGAAAATGTCTCCTTGGATTACATTACTGCATTGGCCGCAGTTATGACATTTTGTCATTCCCTTGAAACCTCCTGTGGGTTTTTCTTCTTGCGGTTTCAAGATTTCCTGAAGATTCTTTGCTCTTTGGTGGGCAAATAATGGAGGATCTAAAAAAATGCCTCGGAAATCCGGTTCGTTTTCAATAATCTCCCATCTTTTCTTGATAATGGTTTTTATGAGAGGAGCTTGAGTGGAATGTTTCAGTACAAATACTTCTCTGCGTGATGATGCTTTTGCGGAGGCTTGTAATAAGTCCTTCCTCAGTTTCTTTTCCACTTGTTCCTCAGCTTGATCAAGTATTTCTACTGGGTATCCTCTTGTTTGGTATCTGCGTTTTTGTTCTTGAATCTTGACTCGGCATTGTTGATTATCAGAGGTGATCCTTTTTATGCGCATAAACTGGGAGATAGGTAGGTGTTTCTTAAGAGAGAATGGATGTGCACTTGTAAAGTGCAGTGCACTGTTTACATCTGTGGGTTTTGTATAAACAGATGTACTTAAGCCTGTGGCAGTCTTCCAGATTTCGATATCCAAGAAGTGTATCTTGTTTTCTTGGATATTATGAGTGAATTGAATCCTTGGATTGTGCGAGTTTAGAGTCTTTATAGAGTCTTCAAGTGTATGTTTATGGCCGTTCCATATGACAAGAATGTCATCGATGTATCGAAAGATAGATACTGTATTGTTAATCCATGTGGGGTTAGTCAGCATGTGTTGGTGTTCAAAGTGAGCCATGTAGGTGTTTGCATACGAGGGGGCTCCAGGAAAGCCCATGGATGTACCCGTCTTCTGTAAATAAAATTGATTCTGCCAAAGAAAATAACTGTGGTATAACGAAACGTGTAATAGTTCAAGAAGAAAGATAGACAATTCAGGTGGTGTGGATGAAGTCAGCAACCTCCACTCCACTGCCTCTAGACCTTCATTGTGTGCTATAGAAGTGTAGAGAGCCACGACGTCTATTGTACACAGTAGGGTGTCCTGGTTCACTTTGTGTTCGATTGCTTGCAACTTCGTGAGACAATCCGTGGTGTCACGTATGTACGTGTCCCAGGTTTGTACTAATGGCTGTAAATGATGATCCACAAAATACCCAATGGCTTCATGTATCGAATTGCACCCCGCCACTATGGGCCTGAAGGGTGGTCTCAAGGAATCCTTATGCATCTTCGGAAGCATGTATATATGTTGAACTTTAGGTGTCTGGTTTACGAGGAATTTTCCAGTAGGTGTGTCTATTGTACCATCTTCTACAGCTTTTGTAACTACAGAAGTCAATAGAGCAAACAGTCCTACTGTTGGGTCTTTATCCAGTACCAGGTAGGTGTCTGTGTCAGATAGGTGTGTCTCCACACTCATGTTGTAGAATGTCGTGTCTAGTACCACTAGGGCACCGCCCTTGTCTGCTGGTTGAAAAGTGATTGACTTGTCTTTTTGTAAAGATCTCAAGATTTTATGTTCTTTTTCAGTCAGATTGGAATGAGAGGGTTTAGTGTATTGGATCATTTCAAGGTCTTTCTTAACCAAAAGTTCAAAGGTATCAAGTGATTTATGGGTGATGGGAGCCATAAATTTACTTTTGGGACGAAATTTCCTTGATTCTTGACTGGGCTCTTCGAGGTTGGGCAAGGTTGAGAAGAACCATCTCAGGCGTAATTTGCGCATAAATTTGAACAATGCTGTCTCAGTTTCTAATTCACTCGATGAGTATGTTGGCACAAAAGAGATGCCTTTGTTCAATACTTTCATTTCCACTGGATTGAGAATTCTGTGGGAAATGTTCATCACTAGGGATTCGGTTTCTTTACAGTTCTCTGTGGTCTGCCTGTGTCGGGGGCTTTTTTTGTTTTGTCCCCTTCGGGTGCGGGTTCTGATTGCGGTGTTGTTTTGTCTGGGGGTCCCTTGGTCTTTTCCGGTAAGCTTTACATTATTCAGCCTTTTCCCGCTCAGGACCAGCTAATTTATTATTGCGTATTTCTTAGCTTTATTTTTGATTTTACTATAGATATTGCCCATTACTCAGCTGGATTCAGTATCAAACTTCCTGTCCAGGTCCACGCATATTGGAAGGTACAGGCAAGGCACTACAGCCTCACTCTACTGGTTAAGGTTCTTTACCTTTTCACTTTATATACTCCAGAGCACATTTCTTTTTAGCCACAGCATGCATCTACTTTGGGACATTAGTCTACACTTTTCCTCTCAGTGCACACTCTGGGGTGCAAATCCTATTAGCTTAGCAGTAATCTTACTGCATGTTGTTGTGTTTTGGATTTCAGTGGCGACATTGAATGTGAAGATCTCCATATCCATCTAAACTCATTCCCCTGACGAAGGGTTTTCGCAACCCGAAATGCATTGGGACTTATGAAACAAAGAATGATATGTTATTGGAGTCAAATGGAGATGATTAAAATATAGTGTTTGTTTAATATTATTTTGAAAATAGACAGGGACAGTCTACATTGTTTTTGCATATGTCTATATTGCCTTACCAAATGTGATTTGCATAATGCAATACCAGTAAAAATTGCAGATGAAATGAATAATCGATTGCCTTTGAGCATTTCTCATGAATAATATACTTTTGTTGTAAAATTGTGATTTGGACATTTTGTCTTACAGCTGTGCATTCCCTTAACTGTGGGTTCTCCCACAGTCCCTCTGATGTCTTAACATGGGAAACTAGGGTCGTTTTCCCACTGGGAATAGCACGCACCTTCCTTACATACCTACAAAATACCCTACCTTAAACCCAGAATCTAATAACTGTTTATAATATAGGTGTGCACCTGCACCCCCTTAGTATTGACTTTATACCTGACCCACTCACTTGCAGGGTTGCACCCATATAAAATATTCAACATGTCTTGGAAAGAGATTGCGGATATCACTACTAATCAAGCTACTACCAAAGCATATACCACAGAGGAAGCGGAGTCAATATACTCACTTATAAAAGAAGCACGCAATTTTGGTGCCTCCACAGGAAACATTTCACAACAACTAAAACAACTTGAATATTTACTGAAGAAAGAAATCAATCAGCGCCTCCACGCCACCACTCTGATTGAGTACCACAAAGTTAAAAGAATCCCAAGAGGTTTACGCATTGCTTTAAAACCTATGCTATTCAAATTTAATAAAGACTTTATGTCTCGCTGGTATGCTATACTGAACAAATGTTCACTTGACTTGATACTTCTCATCATAGAAGAAATTTCTACTATACTTGTTGATTTGACGCAAGACATCAGCAGACTTAAAGATGATCTCTCACAAAAAATGGACACCGAAGATTGGGACAAAGTATTGGAGAATATCAATACTAATTTGGACAAACATGCGAAAGAGGTGCACGAACGAAAGACCAGGAAGTTTCGAAGGGACACCATAGACTATAAACTAGACGAGGTCTATTCCTGGGCAGAAACCTACGCCTAAAAACGTTTCTTTAAAAAACCAAACACCAACTCTTCTGAGGAAAGTCTGGTACCCGATCAGGATCTAACAGTTCAACGTCCAAAACCACCCTCTACTACAACGCAGGTGATGACAACAGAAGGAGAGGCATCTACATCTAGTAACTAACAATCTTTTTTAGAGGCTGGCCCACTGACCAAGGGACCCCCAGACAAAACAACACTGCAATCAGAACCCGCACCCGAAGGGGACAAAACAAAAAAAGCCCCCGACACAGGCAGACCACAGAGAACTGTAAAGAAACCGAATCCCTAGTGATGAACATTTCCCACAGAATTCTCAATCCAGTGGAAATGAAAGTATTGAACAAAGGCATCTCTTTTGTGCCAACATACTCATCGAGTGAATTAGAAACTGAGACAGCATTGTTCAGATTTATGCGCAAATTACGCCTGAGATGGTTCTTCTCAACCTTGCCCAACCTCGAAGAGCCCAGTCAAGAATCAAGGAAATTTCGTCCCAAAAGTAAATTTATGGCTCCCATCACCCATAAATCACTTGATACCTTTGAACTTTTGGTTAAGAAAGACCTTGAAATGATCCAATACACTAAACCCTCTCATTCCAATCTGACTGAAAAAGAACATAAAATCTTGAGATCTTTACAAAAAGACAAGTCAATCACTTTTCAACCAGCAGACAAGGGCGGTGCCCTAGTGGTACTAGACACGACATTCTACAACATGAGTGTGGAGACACACCTATCTGACACAGACACCTACCTGGTACTGGATAAAGACCCAACAGTAGAACTGATTGCTCTATTGACTTCTGTAGTTACAAAAGCTGTAGAAGATGGTACAATAGACACACCTACTGGAAAATTCCTCGTAAACCAGACACCTAAAGTTCAACATATATACATGCTTCCGAAGATGCATAAGGATTCCTTGAGACCACCCTTCAGGCCCATAGTGGCGGGGTGCAATTCGATACATGAAGCCATTGGGTATTTTGTGGATCATCATTTACAGCCATTAGTACAAACCTGGGACACGTACATACGTGACACCACGGATTGTCTCACGAAGTTGCAAGCAATCGAACACAAAGTGAACCAGGACACCCTACTGTGTACAATAGACGTCGTGGCTCTCTACACTTCTATAGCACACAATGAAGGTCTAGAGGCAGTGGAGTGGAGGTTGCTGACTTCATCCACACCACCTGAATTGTCTATCTTTCTTCTTGAACTATTACACGTTTCGTTATACCACAGTTATTTTCTTTGGCAGAATCAATTTTATTTACAGAAGACGGGTACATCCATGGGCTTTCCTGGAGCCCCCTCGTATGCAAACACCTACATGGCTCACTTTGAACACCAACACATGCTGACTAACCCCACATTGATTAACAATGCAGTATCTATCTTTCGATACATCGATGACATTCTTGTCATATGGAACGGCCATAAACATACACTTGAAGACTCTATAAAGACTCTAAACTCGCAAAATCCAAGGATTCAATTCACTCATAATATCCAAGAAAACAAGATACACTTCTTGGATATTGAAATCTGGAAGACTGCCACAGGCTTAAGTACATCTGTTTATACAAAACCCACAGATGTAAACAGTGCACTGCACTTTACAAGTGCACATCCATTCTCTCTTAAGAAACACCTACCTATCTCCCAGTTTATGCGCATAAAAAGGATCACCTCTGATAATCAACAATGCCGAGTCAAGATTCAAGAACAAAAACGCAGATACCAAACAAGAGGATACCCAGTAGAAATACTTGATCAAGCTGAGGAACAAGTGGAAAAGAAACTGAGGAAGGACTTATTACAAGCCTCCGCAAAAGCATCATCACGCAGAGAAGTATTTGTACTGAAACATTCCACTCAAGCTCCTCTCATAAAAACCATTATCAAGAAAAGATGGGAGATTATTGAAAACAAACCGGATTTCCGAGGCATTTTTTTAGATCATCCATTATTTGCCCACCAAAGAGCAAAGAATCTTCAGGAAATCTTGAAACCGCAAGAAGAAAAACCCACAGGAGGTTTCAAGGGAATGACAAAATGTCATAACTGCGGCCAACGCAGTAATGTAATCCAAGGAGACATTTTCATGCACCCACAAACGGGCAAAAAACTTAAACTTCACCACACATCAAATTGCAACACTGAAGAAGTGATATATGCAATCAAATGCCCATGTGGCCTAGTGTACGTAGGCAGAACCAGCAGAAAGATTAAGACACGCATCATAGAACACAAGAGCAGAATTAGGAATAAAAACACCACATCCCCATTGGCAACACACTGGGATAAGGCGGGACACACTATACCGCAGATACGGTTCACAATCTTAGAAAGAGTCAAAAAGGTGTCAGGCACAGACATTAATATCACACTGGCTCGAAGGGAAACACATTGGATAAAAACTTTGAGAACGCTGGCCCCAAATGGGCTCAATGACCATTACGAGATGTTATGTTTTATATAACGTATTTTGTACAGTTCAGCATTGTACAGGATTTGCACCCACCTCAGCTATTTTATCTACCCCTTCATTTTCATGCCTGGGCACCCCTCGCTTTAATTAACTTTTGGCGCACACGCTCATTTCTTTAACTTCTGTATTTTTAATTCTTATTTTTTTTGCTGGTTATTTTTGCTTCACTCTTCGGTATTTTGAATTAATTAATTACTCGGGACCCCTTTTCTTTTTCCTTTTTGCTAACTTCTTTATAGTCCGTTTTCATCATCGTTTCTAACATTAGGGTCATTTTTCGCCACATGCAGACCTCCTCTTTTTATTTTGTTAGAACCTTCCCCCTTCGCGCTAAGTATTCTGGGAACCGTCCCGTTACTACGCGGTGTACGGAGCAAGTACTACAAGGATGCAGCATGTTTCGGGTACGTTCACTCCACTTCTCTTTAGACTTCGGTCTTAGTTACAGCCGTCAACACGGAGGACACTAACCCCGCGTCCGTCCTTGTTTACCTTACAGCCTTGAGCTTCGTCTTTTGAAAGGACAGAGGAACGCCCCCCTATTTTTTGGTTAGCGGTAGAACGATCGCTTTCAGGATCCACCTCTATTTGTCCCCGGTCTTTTCCGGTAAGCTTTACATTATTCAGCCTTTTCCCGCTCAGGACCAGCTAATTTATTATTGCGTATTTCTTAGCTTTATTTTTGATTTTACTATAGATATTGCCCATTACTCAGCTGGATTCAGTATCAAACTTCCTGTCCAGGTCCACGCATATTGGAAGGTACAGGCAAGGCACTACAGCCTCACTCTACTGGTTAAGGTTCTTTACCTTTTCACTTTATATACTCCAGAGCACATTTCTTTTTAGCCACAGCATGCATCTACTTTGGGACATTAGTCTACACTTTTCCTCTCAGTGCACACTCTGGGGTGCAAATCTTATTAGCTTAGCAGTAATCTTACTGCATGTTGTTGTGTTTTGGATTTCAGTGGCGACATTGAATGTGAAGATCTCCATATCCATCTAAACTCATTCCCCTGACGAAGGGTTTTCGCAACCCGAAATGCATTGGGACTTATGAAACAAAGAATGATATGTTATTGGAGTCAAATGGAGATGATTAAAATATAGTGTTTGTTTAATATTATTTTGAAAATAGACAGGGACAGTCTACATTGTTTTTGCATATGTCTATATTGCCTTACCAAATGTGATTTGCATAATGCTATACCAGTAAAAATTGCAGATGAAATGAATAATCGATTGCCTTTGAGCATTTCTCATGAATAATATACTTTTGTTGTAAAATTGTGATTTAGACATTTTGTCTTACAGCTGTGCATTCCCTTAACTGTGGGTTCTCCCACAGTCCCTCTGATGTCTTAACATGGGAAACTAGGGTCGTTTTCCCACTGGGAATAGCACGCACCTTCCTTACATACCTACAAAATACCCTACCTTAAACCCAGAATCTAATAACTGTTTATAATATAGGTGTGCACCTGCACCCCCTTAGTATTGACTCTCCAGAGGGCCGCCAGCAGTCTGTCGACCCCCCCACCCCCGATCATCCACCACCTGTCATCCCTCCGCGTCCCAGAAAAATGCCTTTTATTTTCATCTATATTTTTGAGCGGCAGCTGCAGACTCCGAGGCACTCTTTCAAAGGAATGCCTTTTAATTAGCAGCATCCAGCGACACACCCACCATTTGCAGGCGACACAGTACTGTGTCGGGATACACCGTTTGGAAAGCTCTGGCTTACAGTCTTGGTCCTGCTCCCAAAGCCACTGACTTCGGAGCTAATCCTGCAGCTGGTTGTTCTAGTACAATCCGAGTTTCTGGGGCCTTCAGCCATGCCTCGTCAGTTCAAAGAGCACCGCATAGCTATGCTCCGACTCTTTGAAATTCTGCCGACTCCCTCTGGCATGCTTTTGGTCCCCATGGAGTCGAGAGGCCCTCCTCCTGGATTACCGCGGGCAGGTTCACCCTCAGTGCCAGCAAGACCTATTAAGCTGCTTCTGCCCTCGGCTCCAGTTGCGATGCCGCCCCAATCGCCCACTACCACATCAAGCCCATGTATGTCAACGCTCATACCAACTCTGCCACCAGACTAATTGGCTATCATTGTCCCACCGGACTCTGACTCAATGCCAGTCTGACTTTTACAAACATCAGAACAAAATCTGACCAAGGTCTCGGAATTAGCATTATCACAAGGCAGACAAAATTCTCTTACACTCCCTTTTTCTGATGGATACATCTGCCAGTGTATTCCTCACCTTGTGAATATTCCCTGTGCCAGCAGCATTCGGAAATTTTTTGTAGCTCTCCACGCTGACGAGGACGACGTCACAGAAGCCGGGCTTCACTCGTGACTCCGCTGATGTCACTGGAGCCTCGTCGGCGTGATGACGTCAGTTCCCTTTTTTCCGCGCCTTCGATGCTAGCGGTTTTTCTAGGACTCTCCGTTGTTACGCTTGATACTTTGTGTTTCTGGCTTGTTCCTGTGCTTCTTCTTGTTTCTTGCCAAGAATGTCGACGAGGAAGTCCGGGTTCAAGCCTTGCAGGGAATGCGGGGGGCATTTATCCATTAGTGATCCACACAAAGACTGTGTTTGGTGTTTATCGTTGGATCACGACATCGAGGGATGTGACTGCTGCAGGAAAATTAATCTGAAGGCACTGAAGGAGAGGGAAGCGAAGCTCTTCATGGCGAAGATAAGAAAGGAAAAAAGAGGTAGGAGAAGGTTGAGGTCGGGTTCGAAGTCGACGTTGGGGCATTCACAAGGTGAGGAATCCACAGGCAGATACTGTATCCACCAGAAAAAGCGTTACCGAAGGTAAGTAACTTGTTCTTTGGGATGGATTCTGATAATGGTGACAACCAGGTTGATGAATTCACTCAGCTGTAAACAGACGAGAATCGGTATGAGAGCTTGCAAGAAACTAGTGGATTGGATACCTCCCCAAAATCAGCCCTTTTCTCTCCTCCAGGAGCAGCAATAAAAGAATCTGCCTTCCATGCTATGGATATGCATAGGGCGGCAGAAGTTCTTGACCTCCAGCTCCCCACCATGGAGGTGAAAACAAATATACTGACCGAAGTCCTGCAGCCAGGCCACTCTGCTTTTTTGCCTCTCCTCCCATCCAGTGAGGCCTTGACAGATAATTTTCTAGAGGCTTGGGCTAAGGCTTTTACGGTCCTCTGGTTAACCTTCAGATTGCTAGGCAACACTGTTCTGCTCCGGCCATCCTGGCTTTTTTGTCCTACTACCCCTTTCCCAACAGTCTTGTGGTGGAGACTTCCACTAGCTGGGCCAGCCCCATCAATTTCCTGACCACTCGCCCTGATTTGGAGTCAAAGAGAGAAGAGATGTTTGGGAAGAGATTATTCTTCTCAGCCAGTTTGGACTTCCGTTCAATTAATGACTCCTGTTTGCTAGGCCGCTACACACAGTGGCGGTGTGGCGCCAGTCCTCTCTGGTGTTCCGTAAGTTCTCTATCCTGTCCTTTAACAGGCAATTTGGGATGGTCGTGATGTGGGCAAGTTCACAATTCATTGTAGCTTGGACACCACCATCTCCGTTGGCCATAGGCACAAGTGTTGTAATTTGCCACCATGCATGGCAACAGTCCACTGGGTTTTCAGGCGATGTCCATGCCGTTCAATGCAAATTCGTTTGTTTGGGAACAAGGCTGACTCTGCCCTTGAGCACTAAAAGGAGGGTAGGACTACGGTTCTTTCTCTGGGCCTTTCTACTCCGCGTCGCCAGCAGTAGCAATTGCACCATTCCTTCTGCGGCTTCAAACGAACTGTACCTTACCGCTAGCCTATTCTACCCCACCCAGGAGCCCAGCAGATGGGCGGGCGTGGCTGTGGTGCTCAGTGCCCCCGCTGCCAAGGTCAGCATGCCACCCAGTTAATCCCAACCCCACCTGCCAAACCTTTATAGTATCACAGCCACTCGGTGGTAGGCAGAATCCACTGAGTCTGTCGGGGATGTCCCACAGGTGGGTTCTTCATATTGTTGTCAAAGGTTTTGCCTTGCCCTTCCATTTGACACTATATCGCATTCCACCATCCATCCAGCGACTGACAGAGGACCATCTCTCCATTATGCAACAGGAAGTGCTATCCTTTTTAGCAAGTGGACTATAGAGAGGGTACCAGCAATAGAAGTTCAACCAATTGAGAACGCGTGTGTTTGGCCACACTGCAGCCATTTTCGCACCCGGGATTGCCACGGAACCCAACTACTCGAACCCGGGCCAAGTAGTCCAAGTACACCTCGGAACTAACCGCTTGCCATCTACATAATCAGAAGCTCAACATACAATCTGGCAGCTGTGGACCTCCGGCGATTGATTGCCATTAAATCGGCCCCCAGCACTGCCCACGACCCAGTCCTGATGAAGATCCTATAGTAACCTGGATCGAAACGCCGTCGACCTTTCAGCGAAAATATTGGCACGAAATACGAAGCGGTTGAACATATTGAATACTTTTAAAATGAACTTCTAATCCATCTTGAACCGCCGTGTATCAAGGAATACACTGTATATTTACTCACCAGTCACCTTGCGCCACCCACGCTGTTTCACATTGTCACCTGCGTCGCTATATTGGTTTTCACTGTCACACCTAGAGCACCACGTACAATTTGGGTTGTTTTTTCAGTTGTTTTGATTTATATATTGCAGTGTTACTATAACTTTTAACTATATTTCTGTTCCTTTTCCTAAAAATCTTTTATACATAAAATGATGCTTTTAGCACATGTCAGAATTATATAGTCTCCTTGTTTCCTTTCAGATAATGTATTTACATATCTTTACTAATTTTTTACTAATTGTCTTTAATTAATACCAGTTGGGACATTGTTGTTCTTATACTATTACGCCCCAATCCCAACACGGTTGACGGGTACCCTACTCCTGTTTTATCTACAAGCAAAAGAAGTAGGACATGGTTGCTATTCCTGCTACTTTTTGGTGCCCATAATGGATGGAAGTCTTCGACTAATTTTGAATATGCATATCTGAAATCCCAGTGGGCCCAACTACCAGGGGACCCCTCCGACCATGTCAAAACTTCAGATGAGACTCCTCCAAAAGACCTGCAGAGGTGGCTACTGGACATTGACTGGGACGACCCAGAGCTGACAGTGGTGATCGATGCATCACTTGTGGATCGGAACAGCCATCTAAAACGGGTGGAGGTCAGTGACCTCCGGTTTTTTGGTGGAGTGCTGGCTCCATATCACCCTTCTGAAGCTGAAGGCTAAGCTGGCAGGGCGCTAAAAGCCTTCCTAACATCCATCAAGGGGAGGCTGGTACAAACATTCATGGACAACAGACAACACCACACCTTATGGTACTGCAACAAACTAGCACGGGTGGGGTTGCAGACCCTGTGCCAGGAAACTTGTGCCTATGGAAATGACTAGACCACCAAAGAATTCTCCTGCTGGCAAACCATCAGGGCAGACGAGTTCAGCCATTGGCACCCCGTCGATCACGAATGGCAGCTACATCTGTAGGTGGCACAAGATCTTGGCTCGATCTATTAGCCATCACTGAGTACGTGCTATGTCTGCACTTCTGCATGTTGGTGTCTCTTGCTCCAAGACTTGTTGCTCCTTGAGTGCAACTCAGGACTCCTGTATGCCCTCCTGCCAATACCAATACTGTCCCAAGTTCTCAAGTAGGTCAGAACGGCCCAGACCCAAGTCATCCTAGTGATTATGGACCTAGCACAGAGAGCATGATATCCAGAACTCCTGTGCTTGAGCATATGTTTTCAAATCAGGCTGCAATTCCTATAGGATCTGCTGTTGCAGAAGAGAGGTCAGGTTCTCCACCCCAGCCTACGCAATCTCCACCTTCATGCATGGAGATTGAGCTGCAGCAACTGAATACCTTTGACTTTCCCTTGGAAGTAGTTGATGTCATCTTGGCAGCCAGGCGTGCCTGAACAAAACCTGTAGACATGGGTCATTGGGGCAGATTTGTGGTTTGGTGTGGCACTCATTTATTATTTGTTCTTTGCCTCGTCCGGCAGTGCCTGGCTTTGGACACAGTCAAGGGTTATCTTACGGCCATCTCAGCCTTCTTACGGTTGCCTGGTCAGCACTTTTTCTTTAAATCACCTTTGTGATGCATTTTTGAAAGGGCTACAACATATGTTTCACCCTTCTCCTTTTGTGATGTCCAGAGAGATCTCGACCCCATCCTTAACTATCTGAGCCCCTCCATACTTGTCCCTTCCGGCTCCTTAACATCAAAACTGTGTTCCTTATTGCCATTACCTTGGCAGAGCAGGCGAGTGAGCTCCAGGTTCTGTGTTCATCCACCATACCCCATGTTCTTCCCCAAAAAGCTGGTTCTGTGTACTAGAGCATCGTTTCTCCTGAAAGTTGTGAAGCCATTACACGTCGGCTAAAACATAACAATGCTCGCATTCTATGCTCCAACTCACCCTGCTAAGGAGAAGGGGATGCTCCATCGATTGAACCCTGAGAGGGCACTCAGATTGTACATCAATTGCACCAAAGACCACCCAAATGATGATCAGCTCTTTCTGGAGTTTGCCGGAGCGCATAAAAGGCACGACTGTAGTGAAGTGTAAAACCTACAGCTGGATCGCACTCTGCATTCAAAGCTGTGCACTGGTGAAGAAGCAGCCTCCAGTAGGACTGCATGCCCATTCAACCAGGACCAAAGCTGCTACCACAGCAGTAGTTCGCAGCGCCTATGCCCTAGATATGTGCCGTTCAGCTCCATGAGAACCCTTCTATACGTTGGCAAAGTACCATAGATTGGACAGCCAAGACTGCACAGAAGGCAGTTTTACCGCTCTGTCTTGCATAACTTTCTGGTTTGAGTCCATCCACAGCCCTGCTCCCCTTAGGTACTGCTATAGCATCTATTCATAGGGTGAGGAATCTGCGGTTAGAAGTCTGTCAGAAGAACAAGTTACTTACCTTTGGCGTAATACCTTATCTGGTAGAGGCTATATCTAGCTACAGATTTTTTACCGTCCCTCCCATTCTCCCCATTCTTTGTTTTGCTTCTTCCTATCAAGTCTAGGAATCTGCCCACTGTCTACCAATTTGCTTTTGGGGCTCCGCGTCTTAGGGCACGAAGAATCTTGAAAGCAGCTAACAATGCACAGAGTGGTACCTATATAGCTCCCCGTGTCATTTCTGGAGTGGGACAGCATCAGTGTGAAGTGAAGCCTCAAGGCCCCCACCTTCTGGCTCACAGACGTACTATGGAAAAGTTTCTAGATTCAATCTGAAGCCTGGGAAATATTTGAAAGGTAAGGAATCTGCTGCTAGAGTTTCTCCAGAAAGGGATTTACCGAAGGAAAGTATTTCTCTTTCTAACCTGTAGCAAAAAGGATTGTACATCCTAATTGGGGAACTCGCCTACAGTAACTTTTAACCAGAAGTCTCTGCTCAGATGCAGAAAGAAGCATTCACATCAAATTTGTTGGAGCTCCGAGCCATACGATTTGGTCTTAAAGTATTCCTCCCAAGGATAGCAGGTCAAGAAGTTCAAATCAGAACAGACAACACAACATCAATGTTTTACTTAGCCAAACAAGGGGTAACAGGGTCCCAACCTCTTTCAGATATGGTTCAATTTCAGTGAGACTGGGTCATTTGTCACTTGATCAACTTCGCCATGGAACACTTGCCATGTTGCCAAAGCGATCATGAAGATGCACTCAGTCAACAACTTGCAGATAACCAAGAGTGGGAGCTACTCCAGGACTAAGTGGATGTCATATTCCGTTAGTGGGGTCAGCCCATGATCAATCTCTTCGCTACACAAACAATAAGAAATGCCAGTACATAGTAAACAGCTTCTGGCATCCAGAGACAATGGGTGACACCCTCTTGTGTAGTTACTACAAAATCTTTGCCTAAGCCTTTCCTCTGTTTGCCTTGATGCCAAGGGTGTTGAAGAAGGTGACAATGGAAAGTTGCACCTTGATTCTAATTGCTCCGGCATGGCCACGCCAATAATAATACAGTGCACTTTTACGGCAGTCCAGCCATTTGTCTAAAATTATACCCCAATTGCTTTTTGAGACATCACAGAGATACCACACCATAAGCCCAGGCTGAACCTGACAGCATGGTATCTAACCACTTAGACTTTGGCCATTTGAATCTACCACAAGACACATGCTTTGTCAGCTACAAAACTCTAGTGCTAAGTGGAGATGTTTCTTTGTCTGGTGCAAGAGCAAAGACTTTCATCCACTTCAAATACTACCTTATCAAATGCTCTCATGTTTGTTAGATCAGGCCTAGAGTGGGCTCAACTGTTCTTCATTTCCAGTGCATCTAGTTGCAATATCTGGATTTAGAATCACAGATGAACCATCATCTTCTCTGTTCTTTAATCGGATCATAAAACAATTCATAAAGGGACTTTTGAATGCACTTCCATCTGTTCATTTCCCTCCGATTGTTTGGATGCTCAATATTGTCCTGAGCCAGTTAATGTAACATGTCTTTGAACCAATACACAAGGAACATTTAAAATTCATCTCATGGAAGACCGGGCTTCTCCTAGCATTAACATGAGCAAGGAATTAGGGAAAATGCAAGCTTTCACCATCAATTAACTGTTCCTCTGTTTCACTAAAGACAGAGTCGGCCTAAAAACTGGTCCCAGATTTATACCTAAAGTTTCTACTTTCAATTGAATTAATCAGTAATTCTACTATTTTTTTTCCTAACCCATCCACATCGGAAGAAAGATCATTGCATCCTTTGAACTTACGTAGATGCCTCAAGTTCTCCATTTAGAAAACCAAGGACATAGGCTAATGAGATCAACTGTTCATGTCATTTAGACAGCCAGGGATAGGCCGTTCCCAATCTAAACAGGGGATAGCACTTTGGCTCTCACCCTGTATTACGTTCTCACACCAATGCCAGGATCTACTCCAAGGAACAGTGAGAGCACATTCCATCTGGAGCATCTCATTAACTGTGACACTCAATGCCGGTGTGCCCTTAAGAGATATCTACGATGCAGCCAGCTTGGAGAGCAGGTACACTTTCACGAAGCACTACTGTCTTGACGTGGATGCAGAAGTTGATGTAACAGTGGGACAGGCAGTCCTCAGAAACCTGAGCTTCCCACATTTGTTATAGATTATAATATTTACTGTCGTACAGTTCCTACTAATTCAGTCACACTTTGCGTTTGGGCAACATAAGCCTCAAAACTATGGGGGACTGAGTACACTCATACCATCAGAATATGTTGACCTAGTTCTTGGTTAACACACAGGGCACCATCTGGAACTCTAAAACTTACAAGGTACCGTAACATGACACTCCTGATTTCCCCAAGGAAACTGTGGAAACAGATCTACCCTTTCATTGTTAACGCAAGCATGCCCAAAGGGAGACACAAGAAATACTCTAATTGGCATTTCAAACATTTATTGAAGCAGTTGGATTTTTGAGTAAAATACATGTGCTGCTATAATGAGTAGAATATAACTTAGTATAGTAACCAGCATTACGAGAATGGTGAATAGGATAAACAATTCAACCATGTTGCACTTACATTGATTATATGCATAAATATAATTTTACTCCTACCTACCATTGCCTATCCTAGAATGGATAGGGGTCTGCAGGTCTGCCAGAATACCTTGGATTGATCTACCTCCCCATCTACCTGTGTGCGTGGGTCATCTAGTGGCCAGTCTTCATGTAGAGCAGGCCGCCATCCAGCTCAGGACAGTGATGGAATTCAGGTGGGCTAGCGCACGGTCGACTGCTCCAATCCATCTAAACAAAGGCTTTGTGCAGCTTATGTGATCAAACTGAACCCATTCGTACTGTGTCTGGGTTCTAGTACAGTTGTTATGTTGCTTCTACCCAACCAGAGCTGTCACCGAAACAGACAACAGCAAACAATGTTAATTTTGCATAGTGTCCCCAGTCCTTGAACAGAATGTTCTAAGGTATGATAATGTGCCTACGAGGAAATGTAATTGTAAGCAAACCTTTTCTGAGTACACTATCTCATACGGGCGCAAAAGCAAATGTGTGTTAAAAGTCACTGTTAAAAAAATGGGAACTTCAAAAATGAAAATGCAAAATGGAGTGTGTGTGCACAGGGCATACTAACCTCATGAGAGTACTGCTTGCTTTCGTGATTTAAGCATATAAATATATAAAAGAGCCAAAGAAATAAGCTGATTACCAGTAACTTCAGTTCTCCGCATATTCTGATGATCATGCTTCTTCCCAGTCAGAGGCTCATTTACTGTATACTCCTCTTACACAGCAGCTTTGAAATATGAGCTATGGTTGGGGGAGGGGAGAATTGATGCGGTGGATGTTGTACTAAACAAACAATCTTGTTTCATGCCTATGGCCATGTTAACAATGTCTACTGCTATTTAAATGTACCAGAAATTCCCAGCCTGATAAAAGGGAATGATTTATGAATGTGAATATATAAAATATTCTGGTGTTCGAGGACGAGAGTTACAGGCAAGTAACTAATTCCTTTAGCAGCCAAACTAACCCAGTGCTTCTAACCCCTGTCAGTAGACAATTATCTTTTTTATCTTTGATCCTATACAACAAATACATAGGGTCCCCCGGAACACTGATGATGTTGAGGTGCATGATGGTGTACTCCCCCCTCACTATACTTCAATTTACAAAATACTAGTGGGCTAGACATCTCCGCGAAACAGAGCTTAACATGCCATTCAGCTAATAAAGGAAGAAAGTGCTTCCTTTCTTTTGCAGCTGTGATCTGGGAAGCAGCTGAATTTGTAGTTACCCTCTATTGATCCAAAAAAACATTCTTCAACTAGGGCTGACATCCTTAGAGCCCTTGCTGCCATTTAATGATGCCCTCTCTAATGCTCTGATGACTACGTGGTCCAAACCTTGTTCTTGCCCGCCTATCAGCTGGCCAAAAGTCCCTATAAAATTGACCTGTGCACCATGATCCAAACTTCCTAACTAAGCACCCTACACTGGAGAGCTTAATTGTGCAGGCCTCGACTAGCAAGGTTAGTTCTAATTTTGTCCCTCCAACTCCTCTATATAATGTATACAAAAGAATTGATGCTTTTGATAAGACAATGTTTTCTTTTCCAAAGCTTAACTCTTATGCCAATAAATGCGATTTGCATACTGAGCAGGAACACAAATGCTCTGAGGTACATGGCCAGTGAAATCTTTCTGATGGTCCCGGTGGACCTTAAAACTTCTCTGGCTCAGGCAATACATGATGGACTAGATGCAGCAAAGTATCTAAGTTGTACATTCCTGGATTGTACCAGTTGCCTTAGCATGGCTTTTGGCACCAGTGACGTTCTCCGAAGGCATGCATGAATGAGGTTAACTAGGTATCCCTAATGGATATGCCCTTCAGTGGATCAAGACTCTTTAAGAGGAACAAGCAAATGGAGAGGTTTAAAGACTCCTCAGCGAATGCACGTTCTTTGGGGCCAATGATGAAAGCAAAACAATTCCCTCATCAATTCAGAAGCTATTCCTAGGGGCTAGTTTTTGGCAAAATCAGCCTTCACAACCAGTGGAAGAGCAGACAGTTCAATCCTTTTGAAGCCACGGACGTGGTTCCGGCAGACACTGCACAGGGCAGCAGGGTTAACAGTCCATCCTCCCACTCTGCACTGACTGCCAAGTTGCTTCTGATAGAGACATCTAGCCGCAGATTCCTTACCTTTGACTTGCTGGGCTGAGCGATTGCCATGACGGTGGCTGTACGTCACAACGCCTGGCTGAGAACATCTGTCTTTTCGGGGGATGTCCAAGGTAACGTCATGGACATGCCCTGTGATGTCTTTGGTGACAAAACAGATGCTGCCTTTGAGCGTTTCAAGGATTCGCAGGCCCTAGCGAAGTCCTTGGGCCTCACCACAACTTCTCAGCCTGCATCTACTTTTCGCTGTGTTCTGTGGCTTCAGAAGGGGCTATCAATCTCGCCAACCTTATTCCGGCCAGTGTGCCCCGCAAGCTCAGCAGCCTCTGGGTGGCCGTGGACATGGTTCATTCGACCCTGTGAGTTGGGAGGCCAGAGGTTGAACCAAGCCACAATTCTCTCCTCTACTGCAAAACCTTCCTAGTCTGATACCCCAGGATCATTCTCAGACATTCAAAGGCAGAGTACACCATCCTCTCCATCAATGGCAGAACATAACGTCAGACAAGTGGGTGTTGCAAATAGTTCAAAGAGGGTATTCCCTCCCATTTGAGACTACCACTCGATCTATGCCTCCAGTGTACGATTGACTGACTGAGGATCACCTTGCCCTGTTCTGCGAGTGTTGGAAGCCGGAGTCCCAGTCCCACACCTCTGTCATCAAAAGCGAGACCCGAGACTCCTCACTCAATGTTAGGCCAAGTAAGGACACGTTTGAGATAGCCCTGCTCCCCCCTTGGTAGCTAGGCACGATCAGCCAGGCCTATCTCCAAGGCACGAGTGTACAGTATGTGCAACCACGCTCACAGCAGCCCATTAGTGACACCACAAATGGACTCCACACAAGTTTGATAAAACAAGTATAAACTTTATATGAAAAAAAATACTATCAGACCACACGATACAAAAGCCAACATATAATAAAGGGTAATATTTGTTCCGGCTGGCTGGTAGGTTTAAATCCCAACGACCGCTTTCAAAATGCTATGCTGGTCGCAATGCTAGAATCACAAACATTGCAATGGAAAAACAATAGTGCACTGTATATCTGAAAAAGACAAGTTAGTGATAGATTCCTTACCTTAGAATATCCCCAGGCATCAGACAAGATCCGGAAAGTTTTCGCTTAGCAGTACCCCTGCGTGCCGGTATGTGGCGTCGTGCGGCTCCGTGTCCATCACTGGCGTCATAAGCGCCAGGATGACGTCGCGAAGACTACTTAGGGACCACCATGTGCGCTGACGTCCAGTCTTTCTCTTTCTGCGCCGAAAGCGCAGATCCGGATTGAGCACGTACCTCGGTAATTTTTTTACCACTTTTTTGGAACATTTTTGTCTCCTTTTCTTGTCTCCTGGTGCACGTAGGGATGCTGGGCTTTTAGTCTTGCGGGCCGTGCCACCGTAATATGTCGGTGGCGGACCCCCACGATGCCTGCCTCTACTGCCTGCAGACCAACCATGACTCCCGGGACTGTCCGAACTGCCGAGAGCGGCGTCGGAAGTTGCTGGAGGTCCAGCACTCCTCTAACTGCTGCTTTGTGTCAAGGGGCCGCTCGCTGGACCGCTCGCTGGACCGGACACGTCACTCCTCTGGCTCTAAATCTTCTACTTCGGATTCCGGTAAGCGACGCCATAAGAAGAAGTCGAAGAAGTGTGTACACTCTCTGACGTCCCCCCGTCGCTTCTCAGAGGTGGACGAGGGGGACAGGGGCTCCGCCCCTGCGGCTCCTCCAGAGCCTGGGAGTCTTGCAGCATACCCGGGTCCGTCGGCAACTCCTGAACAGATACAAGAGTTTCTTGCTGCCTTGGACCGCCTTATTAGGCCTCGGGTTCCCGCCTGCGGGCCCGCGGTCCCGTGTCCAGATCCTGTTGGCCCGGCAGTACGACCTCCGCATAAGCCCCGGAGCCACTGGATCCAGCGCCTTCGGCTCCTATGGCACAACAAGGTGCAGCGCCGCTGGCTCTGCCGCTGCCCTTGACTCCGGCCCCAGCACCGCTCCTGGCTCCCCCACAGGCACCGCACTGGGTGCTGTTTATCCCGCCTCTGCCCTGGTTCTCGGATAATTTCGTTCCGGCCTGGGATCCGCATTGGGACGTGTTTCCGGCGCCGCTTACCCCCTCTCTGGCTCCAGCCTTGCTGCCGCGGCCGGCACCTTCTACTCCATAGCCAGACGAGGACTGGGATGGCTCCGAGGACCCCCTTGCACGGCAGTGTGACTCCGAGCAGGATTGTGTAGATGACCTTCAAGATGCGGGCGAACTTGATGTGTCTTCTGACCCAGGGTTTGCCTCCCCTCCACCTACTATGGAGGAGGTCGCTTCCTACACTATAGTGGTGCGTCGGGCTGCGGAGGCTCTCCATCTTGACCTCCCTACGGTAGTCCTTAAGACCAACCTCCTTACGGAGGTGTTCCAGGCGGCGTCTAGGTAGTCATAGCCGCTGCTCCCTTTCAATGAGGCCCTTACCGAAGTCTTCTTGCGCACTTGGTTGTTGCCGGCCTCGGGAGCGCCGGTAGATAAGAACCTCTCTAGGTGTCATCGCCCGGCGCCTGGTGATCCTGCCTTCTTGACTACTCTGACAGCCTGGTCATTCAGGCCTCGACGTCGCAGAGTGCCTTTCCCATGGCTTCGCCGGATAAGGACTCTAAGCGGCTGGACCAATATGACAAGAGGTTGTTCTCCTCAGCCAGTTTGGGGTTGCAGTCGGTTAACACCGCCTGCTTATTGGGTTGTTACTCTCACGTGATGTGGGATTCAGTGGCCGAGGTCTTGCCTCAGTGTTCTGAGGAGGTCCAGGCTGTCCTTTCCCAAGCAATTGCGGAAGGCAAGGATGCAGCGAAGTTTGCCATCAGGTAAGGTCAGGACTCCGCTGATTCATTGGGCAGGGCGATTTCCACGCCATGCCTGATTGCGGTCTACCGGGTTCTCGCCTGTTGTCCAGGGCTCACTCATGGACATGCCCTTTGACGATTCCCGCCTCTTTGACGACAAAACTGACAATGCCCATAAGCGATTTAAAGACTCGCGGGCCACGGCCAAGTCTTTGGGTCTTTCTGCAAAGAACTCTGCCACGCCTGGGTTTCGTTCCTTTCGTGGCCAGGGCAAAAGCAACCAAGCATACTCCTCCACAAAACCTGTGCAGACTCAGCCTCAACGCGACCGCAGACGTGGCTTCCGCAGTTGCGGGACTGTTAACCACTGAGTGGGTCAGTCCACCTCTACCCCGCTGCTTCCACCTCTAAGCCTTCCTAATCCGAGCTTCAGGGAGCACCGCACGCCGGTGGATGGCAGGGTCCGCCGCCACTTCCACCACTGGCGTAACATTACATAGGACAAGTGGGTGCTGCAGATAATCTGCCACTGTTACTCGCTCCCCTTTCTGTCCCCCCCTCCAGCCATGCCACCTCGGTACCTCCGCATGTCGTGAGATCATTTGGCTCTTCTCCGTTAAGAAGTCCCGGCCCTCATGGCCAAGGGGGCCATCAAGTGTGTTCCCGATCAGGAAGTAGGCAGTGGTTGCTATTCCCACTACTTTCTGGTCCCCAAGAAGGACAAGGGGGGCCTGCGCCACATCTTGGACCTCCGGGACGTCAATCGCTTCCTTCGGAAGGAGAAGTTCAATATGCTCACTCTGGCTCAGGTCCTGACTGCCCTGGAGACTGGATGATAGCGTTGGACTTGCAGGATGCATATTTTCATATCCCCATCCTGCCGGCGTTCCCTTCGGTTCATGGTAGACAAAGAGCATTTTCAATTTGCTGTGCTCCCCTTTGGCCTTACCAGTGCCACTCATTTGTTCATGAAGGTGATGGCGGTGGTCGCAGCTCATCTGCGACGGTTAGAGGTGTCAGTCTTCCCCTACCTCAACGACTGGCTGTTGAAGGCGGGCTCGCCCCAGGCCGTCGTCAACCACCTACAGACTACGGCCGACCTCCTGCGTTCGCTGGGGTTCTCCATCAACGTGCCGTAGTAGCACCAGAGTCCCTCTCAAAAGCTCCTCTTCATCGGAGCGGTTCTGGATTCAACGCAGTTTCGGGTTTATCCTCCCGAGCAGCGAGTCCGGGATATTCAGGCTATGATTCCGCTCTTTCAGCCTCTATCCTGGGTTTCAGTCAGGATGACCCTCCTGCTTCTGGGCCTGATGGCCTCCTGCATCCTACTGGTGACACATGCCAGATGGCATAGGCGGGCTCTGGAGTGGGACCTGAAGTTCCAGTGGGCACAGCATCAGGGCAACATGTCCGATCACATCCAGATCTCGGAGGGCACTGCACGACAGTTGCAGTGGTAACTCACGAATCACGATTGGGTCAGGGGCAGATCCCTCTCCCTTCCCCAACGGGAGCACACAGTAGTGACGGACGCGTCCCTCCTGGGATGGGGAGGCCCACATGGGAGAGGCGGAGATCAGAGGCCTCTGGTCTCCGGCGGAGTCCCGGCTCCATATCAACCTTCTGGAGCTGCGGGCGATGCAGCTTGCCCTGAAGGCATTCCTTCCCTCTGTCTGGGGAAGTGAAGTGCAGGTGTTCACGGACAACATCACCGCCATGTGGTATTGCAACAAACAGGGCTGGGTGGGGTCGTGGCCCCTATGTCAGGAGGCTCTGCGCCTCTGGACATGAGTGGAACATCAAGGCATTACCTTGGTGGTTCAACACCTGGCAGGTTATCTGAACACCAGAGCACACGGTCTCAGCCACAGGTGCATGATGGATCACAAATGGCGTCTGCACTCGGACGTGGCGCAAGGTCTCTTTCTGCAGTAGGGAAAGCCTTGGTTAGATCTATTCGCCACCGAAGAGAACGCGCAGTGACATCAGTTCTGTGCGTTGGAATTTCCATGGCGGCACTTGCTCGGAGACGCTTTTCGTCGCGAGTGGAGCTGCGGTCTATTGTACGCCTTTCCTCCTATACCACTTCTGCCCAGAGTGCTGAAGAAAATCAGGCGCGACTGGGCCCAAGTGATTCTTGTGGCTCAGGACTGGGCTCGAAGAGTATGGTATCACAAGCTACTCAGTATGAGCATTGATCCCCCGATCCGTCTGCCTCTTTGGGAGGATCTTCTATCGCAGAAGCAGGGGACGGTCCTCCACCCGAACCTGTCCAGCTTCCACCTCCATGTGTGAAGATTGAGCGGCGACAGTTGACACCTTTCGATCTTCCTCCCGAAGTCTGTAATGTCATTCTGGCAGCCATGTGTCCCTCCACCAAATTGGTATACGCCTGCAGGTGGAACAAGTTTGTGGTATGGTGCACAGCGAAGGCTGTGGATCCCCTTTCTGCCCCTCTTTCTGAGGTTCTTCTGTTCCTTCTCTCTTTGGCCCAGCAGGGCTCTGCTCTGCGCACTATCAAAGGTTATCTTTCGGCCATCTCCGCCTTTCTATGGCTTCCAGATCAGCCTTCTCTTTTTAAGTCCCCGGTTGTTAACCGTTTTCTTAAAGGCATTACGCATACGTTTACACTTGTACTTTTCATAATGCTTCAGTGGGACTTGAATCTTGTCTTGAATTTTCTGATGTGCGCTCCCTTTGAGCCCATTCATAACTGTTCCTTACGTCTTCTCACTCTAAAGACGGCTTTCCTGGTTGCTATCACCTCTGCCAGAAGAGTGAGTGAGCTTCTGGCCCTCACTTCCAAACCTCCTTTGCTTTCTTTTCATTTGGCCAAGGTGGTTTTAAGGACCCTTCGTTTCGACCATAGGTTGTCACACCCTCCCACATCGGCGGACCATCGCTTTGCCCACCTTCTTTCCGCCTCTGCATCCTTCAAGGGAAGAGGAGAGGCTCCACCATCTGTACCAAAACGGGCGCTTGTGTTCTATCTGCAAAATCCACAGTTGATGGACAGAATGCAGGACTGTTCCTATGAGGCACAGGGTCAAGTCTGATTTGCATATGGCCATGTCTGAACTGGGTTGGTGTGGAGTGCAAAAAAACGATGGATTTTGGCCCATATCTCTGTACTGGGGCGAATGTATGACATTGTTCTGCATTCTGTCCATCAACTGTGGTTTTTGCATTTGTCACCCCGAATGGGATGGGTATGCTCAGACGTGAGTCCCATGCTCTCCACACCACTGGAGTCAAGCTATCCTGGCTGAAGACGGCTGATAGCCAGAAACCGGTCCTAGGATGCTCGATTCCGGTCCAGGAAAGACTTGGCTTGGCAGTTCGGGCTGGACTGTTCCCATGAGGCACCGGGTCAAGGCTGATTTGCATATGGCCATGTCTGAACTGGGTTGGTGTGGAGTGCAAAAAAATGATGGATTTAGGCCCAGATCTCTGTACTGGGGTGAATGTATGACATTGTTCTGCATTCTGTCCATCAACTGTGGTTTTTGCATTTGTCACCCCGAGTGGGATGGGTATGCTCAGACATGAGTCCCATGCTCTCCACACCACTGTAGTCAAGCTATCCTGGCTGAAGACGGCTAATAGCCAGAAACCTGTCCTAGGATGCTTGATTCCGGTCCAGGAAAGACATGGCTTGGTAGTTCGGGCTGGACTCTTCCCATGAGGCACAGTGTCAAGGCTGATTTGCATATGGCCATGTCTGAACTGGGGTGGTGTGGTGTGCAAAAAAACGATGGATTTAGGCCCAGATCTCTGTACTGGGGTGAATGTATGACATTGTTCTGCATTCTGTCCATCAACTGTGGTTTTTGCATTTGTCACCCCGAGTGGGATGGGTATGCTCAGACGTGAGTCCCATGCTTTCCACACCACTGGAGTCAAGCTATCCTGGCTGAAGACGGCTGATAGCCAGAAACCGGTCCTAGGATGCTTGATTCCGGTCCAGGAAAGACATGGCTTTGCAGTTCGGGCTGGACTGTTCCCATGAGGCACAGGGTCAAGGCTGATTTGCAAATGGCCATGTCTGAACTGGGGTGGTGTGGAGTGCAAAAAAACGATGGATTTAGGCCCAGATCTTTGTACTGGGGTGAATGTATGACATTGTTCTGCATTCTGTCCATCAACTGTGGTTTTTGCATTTGTCACCCCGAGTGGGATGGGTATGCTCAGACGTGAATCCCATGCTCTCCACACCACTGGAGTCAAGCTATCCTGGCTGAAGACGGCTGATAGCCAGAAACTGGTCCTAGGATGCTTGATTCCGGGCCAGGAAAGACATGGCTTGGCAGTTCGGGCTGGACTGTTCCCATGAGGCACAGGGTCAAGGCTGATTTACATATGGCCATGTCTGAACTGGGGTGGTGTGGAGTGCATAAAAACGATGGATTTAGGCCCAGATCTCTGTAGTAAGGTGAATGTATGACATTGTTCTGCATTCTGTCCATCAACTGTGGTTTTTGCATTTGCGTTCTATCTGCAGTGTACACAGAAGTTCTGGGTGTATGATCAGCTTTTTGTTGGCTACGTGGGCGCCAAAAAAGGTTAGGCTGAGCACCAACAGACCATCTCCCAGTGGGCCGTTCAGTGCATCAAAGCATGTTACTCCTTGGCCAAGAAGGAGCCTCCTGTCGGGCTGCGGGCACATTTGACCAGGGCGACTGGACCCACTACTGCCTTGGGACGCAGTGCTCCCATGCAGGACATTTGTCAGGCAGCTACGTGGGCCTCGTTGCACAAGTTTACCAAGCATTACTGCCTTGACAGTCAAGTCTGGAGAGACGGCTTCTTTGGCCGTTTTGTTCTCTGAAACATTTTGGTGTAATCTTGTTCGCAGACCCACCACCAGGGTTGGTATTGCTGGGGTATCTGTTCTAAGGTAAGGAATCTATCACTAACCTGTCTCTTTCAGATGCTCAAGTTACTACTTGTGTAATTGATAGATCTGTAAGAGACATTAGTTAGTGATAGATTCCTTATCGCCCCGCCCATCCTCCCCATTCCGCAAACTGATTACTAGGGTGAAGGTCATTCCCTTTTAGGGCCCTAATTTTATGCACCATTGGTCGGTATCTTGCATGGCTCTGCATTTCGGCGCGGAAAGTTGTGTACAGAACTGACATCCGCGCGCTTCGTGGCGCCTAAGTAGTCTCGGTGACGTCATCCCTGCGCTTACGACGGCAGTGGTGGACGCGGAGCCGCACGACGCCACCCACCGGGGTGCAGGGGTACTTCTAAGCGAAAACTTTCCGGATCCAGTCTGACGCCTGGGGATATTCTAAGGTAAGGAATCTATCACTAACTAATGTCTCTTAGAGATATATCATTACACAAGTAGTAACTTGTGCAACAATACAGTCCTGTGCTGGGCGAAGGAAAAATAATACAATGCATAACAATACACCCCGTACCCTGCAATGGGAGAAATAATGCAATGTGTACCGCTACAATCATGTACTGCGCAATGCAGGAATAATGCAATGCTTCACACCCCAATCACGTACTTTGGCATGAAGAAAAAATGCAGTGCGCACCGCTACAATCAAGTAATTTGCAATTAAAGAATAATGCAATGCGTAGCTACAATCATGTACTTTGCAATAAAGTAATAATGCAATGCGGGTCGCTACAGTCCTGTACTTTGCAATGGAGAAATATTGCGATGCGTAGCGCTACAATCAATCGTGTACTTCGTTATGCAGATATAATGTCAGGTGTCATAAGACAGTCCGGCAGTTCGTTAGCAGCAATATTGGCAAATGGTATTATAACAGTCAGCCTCTTCAATAACATTTGCCCTCTACACTTATCAACGATGACATAACGTACAGCTTCTCACCCTGGCCCCAGTACTACCACTCCTTTGGTCAATACGGGCCCCAATCTGAGCTGAAGCAAAGGCTCACATCGCCAGAAGGACTGAGAGGCCGAGAGAGTGTCCCTCTGAGCCCGCACCGTGCCCAGGTAGTGATCCACGTTACCTGGGGGTGCGACCCCACTTTCCTCTCCTCATTCAGCGAACTGGGCCATCCGTGCAGAACTTTCTCAATGGGCCTCAGCTGCTCGACCTGGCAGCTCAGCTCCTCCGGTGCTGCCGGTCCGGGCCGCGACTGTTAGGAAGGTCTAAGGCGGCCTCAGGGCACACATACCCATGCCTCGGAGATTACGTTACTACGGGTGCACGTTCACCACAGCACCCTCCAGGTCTCCTCTGGCACGAAGTCACACACACACGGCTGATGGGACTTCACGTCGACTCCGAGTGCACGTTCACCAGGCACTCCTTCCTGCGGTCTCAGTTGGCACCAAGACACGCACACCGTGCTGCAGAGACTCACTTCCTTCCGGTGCATACGATGACCAGCCAACCATCTCCACAGTCCCAGGTTGCACCAAAGCACGCACACTGCTTCACTGAGCCTTACTCCAACGTCCCGATATCCAGGCACTCTGCACCAATGCCTTCGGCCGCACCCTGACATGCTCACCGTGTCCGAACCTCACTTTTCCGGTGCACTCGATGACCAGGCGCTCTTCACCAGCGCCACCGGTGCACCCCAACACGCACCCTGCGCTTCCGAGACTCAATCCACTTCCGATGCACACGTTGACCAGACGCTCCTCACCAACGCTTCCTGTGCACCGCGACACGCACCCTCGCGTCCGAGATTCCCTTCAGTTCCGATGCACACGCTGGCCAGGTGCTCTTTACCACCGCCAGAGGTGCACCATGACACGCACCCTGCTCGTCCGAGTCTCACTTCACCTCTGATGCACACGCTGACCAGGTGCTCTTCACCAACGCCTGCGGTGCACCACAACACGCACCTAGCGCGTCCGAGACTCACTTCACCTTTGATGCACACGTTGACCAGGCGCTCTTCACCAACGCCTCCTGTGCACCACGAAACGCACCCAGCACGTCCGAGTCTCACTTCGTGTCCAAGATCATAGGGCACACCTTCCGAGGGTCTCGAGCTGCTACAACACGCACCCACCATGTCGCTTGAAACTTCTCTGTAAACTTTTATGTTCCTGTGTTTCCAAACAGGGAGCCAGCTCACCTTGGGCCCTTGAGATAACAAGACACAACACAAAGCACAGTCTTCTTCAAGCAGGGTGACCCAGTGCACAAAGCACAGTCCCAACAGCATCTTCCTTGGTTAAAACAGCAAACTGCAGATCAGCCCCAGATCACGAAGAAAGGTTTCGGTATTCCCAGCAGTCTCTTCAGTTGCTCCTTCCTTAGCAGAGGTTCCTCATGACCACGCAATGGGTCCAAGCCTTTTCAGTCTCAATCCATTTCTATTCCAATGTACAGGGGTCTCAGCTCACATAGTTATACCCCTAAATGTCTTTGAAGTTCGTTGTGCTCGGAGTCCCTGACCCCTTCCTAAATCAGTTCTGGGTGTCTCCCTCCCAGGGTCACCTTACTCCCCTTGATACTGGGGGTCTGGATCCTTAATCACCCAACAGGAGATGGGTCAATTGCTTTATAGCAGCAACCCAGGCCTCTTCACCTCCCGGGGCTTCTCCTCTGCCTACTCTCCAGATGCAGGTCAGCCTGGTGCCATCTCAGCTCCTCCCTGGGTCAAGACCTCTCCCCCAGCTCCTCTCACCTCTCAGATCCAGACAGTCAATCCACATTCAGCAGAGACACAGAAATGTTTAAAGCACAAAACTCAGCCAATTTCTAAAAGAGTGGTTTCTGAATACACAGTGACAAAACCACTTTCATAGAAAGATGTGTTATGACGCTAACAAACAATAATAATATCAATCAATATGGGGAGGAGGGATTCAGTTGTCCATTCAATTCCCCCTTACAGTATATATAATCAAAATGAAGAATGGACACTTGTAACCGCGTTACAAACGGATTTTATGGATCACCCTCATAAACGCTATGTTACTTGTGCGGTTTATATAGTTTTTCCGCCCCACAAATTCGTTGTGGCATTATCATTGGGTGTTCCAAATTTGTGCTATATGCCAGCCTCAAGCCTGAGGCAATCTCTGGTGTAGCGTGGTAGTGTCCAGAGATAAAAATGTGGGGGGGGGCCAAAAAAGTGGGAAAATGTTCACTAAAACATTCGTCAGGACAGTGCTATATCGTACCCCCATACTCCTTAATGTTTCCTTTTATTACAGGTGCAACAAGCCTCTTTGGATACTGAGTGATAACTAAATCACTTTATACCACACAAATTGTGTGCACATACATACTTTTCTAATATTTTTCTAATTCTGTGTGTTTGTCCTGACGAATGTCCCTCAGACCCGGCTGGGCAAGATGGGACAGAAACATGTCGACCTTTTTTAAAGTGATATAAAGAGATTCATTAACATGATCTTCTACTATACCCCTTGCTTTTAAACTAGAAAATTCACACCTGATAATTAAAAGTCAAAATCGGGTGAGATCTTGTTTTAGTGAACATTTTCCACTTTTTTGGGGGTCCACCCCCCTTTTTATCTCTGGACACTACCACGCTACACCAGAGATTACCTCAGGCTTGAGGCTGGCATATAGCACAAATTTGGAACACCCAATGATAATGCCACAACGCATTTGTGGGGCGTAAAAACGATATAAACCGCACAAGTAACATAGCGTTTATGAGGGTGATCCATAAAATCCGTTTGTAACGAAGTTACAAGCTAACAAACAATACTCAGCCTCCCCCATTCTGTCCTTTGGGCTGGATGGCCCTTCACCAGTGAAAAACGAAATGGAGTATTTTTCACTGTCGGGTTATAGCACACACCTCAGTATATGTCCTGCCTTTTACTTACACTGCATCCTACCTAGGGGTTACCCGGGACCTACCACAGGGTTGCCCACTGTGTACGCAAAAGTGAAAGTAAGACCTGACAAGTGGTTGCTCTTGTCAGGACAACATGATAACTTAGCAAACTGCGCGAAGCCCCTCTACTGCAGTTCTGAGTTCCCTTCTCCGCGCACCTTTACATTACTAGCCCTTGCACACATAGTGCACATCCCTAGGGAATTTTTCTAATTACCATTACACTTTACACAAGGAACACTTGTACTTTGACACTGATCAGCAGTGGCAAAATACCTAAAGCATCTAAATTGGCAACTCTATGTCAGGAAAACAGTCTAGGGGGAAAGCAAAAAGTTTAGAGAACTTTAGCCAAAAAGGCCAAGTCCTACAGCGAGGAAGTCAAGACTCTCTTGGTCAATGGGAGCTATAGAGAGGGTTGCCGGGCCACAATTAGGCTGTGGTTGTTATTACCGCTATTTTCTGGTCCCAAAGAAGGACGGAGGCCTTTGTGCTATCCTAGACCGCAGAACCCTCAACTACTTCCTCAAACAGGAGTTCAATATGCTCACCCTAGCTCAGGTCCTGTCTGCCCTTGACCCAGGAGACTGGATGGTAGCACCGGACTTGCAAAATGCCTATTTTCATATCCCTGTCCTGCCTGCCCATCATTGCTACCAGCTGTTTACGGTGGGCCATGAGCACTTTCAATTTGCAGTGCCCACCTTTGGCCTCACTAGCACCCCTTGGTGTTCACAAAGGTGATGGTGGTGGTCCCAGCCCATCTTTGAAGATAAGGGGCTCCAGTCTTTCCCTATCTTGACGACTGGTTGTTGAAGGGAGGCTTGTCCCAAACAGTTGTCTCCCACTTCCAGACTACGGCGAGCCTCCTGCATTAGCTGAGATTCACTATCAACGTGCCGAAGTCACACCAGACCCCCTCTCAGCTGTTCCCTTTCATTGGAGCAGTTCTGAACACAGTGCTGTTTCGGGCCTATCTCCCGAACGGTGAGCCCAGGATATTCAGGCTATGATACCGATGTTTCAACCTCTATCTTGAATTTGGTGAGAATGTCTCTGAGGCTGTAGGGCCTCATGGCGTCCTGCATCCTGCTAGTGAACTATGCATGGTGGCACATGCGGGATCTGCAGTGGGACTTGAAGTACCAATGGGCACAGCAATGAGAAAATCTCGCCGACCTGGTTCAGATTTCAGAGGGCACTGGGAAAGACCTGAAGTGGTGGCTAACAGACCGCGATTGCATCAAGGGCAGACCCCTCTCCCTTCCCCACCTAGATATGGCAGTAGTGACAGATGCTTCCCTTCTGGGATGGGTGGCTATCTGGGGTAGATGAAGATCAGAGGACTGTGGTCTCTGGCGGACGTCAATCTCCTTCTGCATTTACCATAACGCTATACGGGCCTACCATTTATAGAACAATTGATTCTACTGTTCACTGGGACATATCATTTTATACTGTTATTGCCCTGCACCTATGACTTCTCCATATCGAGAAAAAATGGGTTGCACTCTCTGATTGTTGTGCACGTACAAGTTTATGGACTGAAGCCTTGAGAAAGTGGTCCCACAACAAAACACGTGTCGGCTGTTCTTCAATACCTACGCGTCAATTACATCTGAAAGAAACACGTTAGTATTAGATTCCTTACCTTAGAATATCCCCAGGCATCAGACTGGATCCGGAAATATTTGCGTAGCAATACCCCTGCCCGTCGTTAGGCGTCGTCTCTGGCTCCGCGTCCGTCATCAGCGTCGTCTGCGCGGGAATGACGTCGTCGGAGTACTTAAACGCCGCCCATGCGCGCTGACGTCAGTTCTTCTTTTTTCCACACCAGCTAGCGCAGATCCGGAGAAGCTCTACCCCTTGGTCACTTTTTGACTAAAACTTTTTTGATCATTTTGATCTTCTTCAAGTCGTTCTCGACTCTTCAGGTGCCGGTAGGGATGCCCGGGTTCAAACCCTGCTCGAAGTGTAGTCGACTGATGTCGAATACCGACCCCCATCGCCGGTGTCTGCAATGCCTAGGCCTCGACCACGACGACCGTTCCTGTTCCGACTGTCGAGCTCTGACGTCGAAGGCTAGGCGGGAGCGGTCCCGCAAGCGGCTCGAGCTCCGGCAGTCGGACCGGCGCCATTCGAGGTCGCGGTCCCATGGGAGCTCGAGGGATCGGTCGCGGGGACGGAGCCCTCGCAGCTCCGGAAGTCGGCATCGGTCTTCTGGTTCCTCCTCAGGTAAGAGGCATGAGAGGTCAGAGCGGCGTCATCGCTCCTCCGACCGCCCCCGACGCTCGCCCGACGCGGCCGGGGTTTTGGGTGGCACCACCCACACGGCTCCGCAGAAGTCGCTAGCGCTGCGTTCCTGCCCCACACCTTCGGGTCCCTGAGCAGGATGCGACGCCAGAGGAGATCGAGCGGTACCTCATGTCTATGAGGTCGCTCTCTTCTCCACCGGACCCCACGGCGCCTTCGGGCCCAGTGGGTCCGGCTCCGGGGCCTAGCGGGTTGCGTGCTTCCTCGGCACCGACGCCGCAGGCGGCTTTGGCCCCGGCAGCGACTTCGGTCCCGGCGCCGCAGGCCCCGGCCGGATCCGGCCCTGGATCCTGGTCGATGCCGGTGGACCTTACGACCTCTCCGGCGCCGCCCCCAAGGGTGTCACCACCAGCGCCGACTTCGGTCGACGCCGGCTCCAGTCCTTCTATCGATCCCGTTCAGCCGTCGACACGGCCCCGTTGGGCGCCGTACGAGACAGCATTGGGTACATTCTACTTTAACGAACGGGCCCCGATTGTTGATCCTGGCTAACAGGCATTGGGTGACGAAAAGGACTTAGAGGGGTCTGAGGACCCTCTGACACGGGAGTGTCAGGACCAAGTGGACTGGACAGAGGAGCTTGGGGAGGCCAGCGGCCTGGATCTCTCTCCAGATACTGGTTATGTCTCCCCTCCAACCGTGGCTACGGAGGAGGGGGCAGCCTATAGCGTAGTACTGATGCGGGCGGCTAAGGCCTTAAACCTTACGCTCCCCTCAGCGGCCGTGAGGACTAATCTCCTCACCGAGGTCCTCAAACCGCAGTCAAGCTCGGTCGAGCCTCTGCTGCCGTTCAATGAGGCCTTATCTGATGTTCTGCTGGGCACCTGGTCCAAGCCCGCCGCAGGACAGCCTGTGGACAGGAACGTGGCCAGGCGCTACTGCCCGGCTCCGGGCGACCCAAGCTTCCTGTCGACCCATCCAACCCCCGAGAGCCTGGTTATCCAGGCCTCTAACTCCCAGACCGCGTTCCCGTCGGCCCCTCCCGGCTGGGAATCCAAGAGGTTTGAACAATTTGGCAAGAAAGTGTTCTCGTCCCTTAGTCTGGGACTGCGGTCAGTCAACACCGTATGCCTCTTGGGCCGCTACACCCACACCCTGAGGAGGTCAGGGCTAAACTCGCCCAAGCCCTAGTGGAGGGTCGAGAGCGGCACGGTACTCTATACGGTGCGGACTGGATACCACCGATACGCTAGGCAGAGCGATGGCCACGAAAGTGGCGGTCAGACGCCACGCCTGGCTACTGTGCGCCAATTTTTCGGCCGATGTCCAGGCTACACTTCTGGACATGCCGTTTGATGGCCGTCGCCTGTTTGGCGACCAGGCAGACCACGCGCTTGAGCGCTTTAAGGACTCCAGGTCTACGGCCAAGTCCTTGGGCCTCTCGGGCTGCACCAGCAAATGGGTGCCTTTCGCTCCTTTCGTGGCCAAGGAAGGGGCGTCCCCACATGGACCGTCAGCCAAACGCCGCAACAGAATCTTCAGCGCGGTGGCGGCCGTGGAAACCGCCGAGGAGGCGGTCGGGGTCCAAGGCGAGGCCAGTCCACACCCGCTCCCGCAGCATCCGCCTAAAAACCTTCCTAGCCCGAGTTTTCAGGCCCATGTGACACCAGTGGGGAGCAGGGTCTGCCATCACCTCTTCCACTGGCGCACAGTCACATCGGACAGGTGGGTGCTGCAAATCGTCCGAAGGGACTACTCCCTCCCCTTCGAGGCGACCCCTCCAGCCATGCCACCGCAGTACCACCGCGTGTCGGGGGACCACTTGCAACTTCTGCAGGAGGAAGTTACGGCCCTCTTGGCTAAGGGGGCCATTGAGCGCGTTCCTGGGCCAGAAGTAGGGTGTGGTTGCTACTCCCACTACTTTCTGGTACCCAAGAAGGGCAAAGGGGGCCTACGCCCTATCTTGGACCGAAGGAACGTCAACGGTTTCCTCCGGAAGGAGAAGTTCAAGATGTTGACTTTGGCTCAGGTCTTGGCTGCCCTAGACCCGCAAGACTGGATGGTGGCGTTGGACTTGCAGGACGCCTACTTTCACATCCCCGTCCTGTAGGCCCACCGACGTTACCTGCAGTTCACGGTAGGCCTCGATCACTTTCAGTTCACCGTGCTCCCCTTTGGCCTTACCAGCGCCCCACGGGTGTTCACGAAAGTGATGGCGGTGGTCGCAGCTCATCTGCGCAGATTAGGGGTTTCAGTCTTCCCCTACCTCGACGACTGGTTGTTGAAGGCGGGCTCGCCCCAAACTGTCGTCAACCACCTCCAGATTACGGCGGATCTCCTGCACCTGCTGGGGTTTTTCCATCAACGTGCCGAAATCACACCTGTGCCCCTCCCAAAAGCTCCTCTTCATCAGAGCTGTTCTGGACTCGGCGCAGTTTCGGGTTTATCCTCCCGAGCAGCGAGTCCGGGATATTCAGGTTCTGATTCCGATCTTTCAGCGGTTATCCCGGGTTTCGGTCAGGTTGACGCTGCGGCTCCTGGGGCTGATGGCTTCCTGCATCCTTCTGGTGCATCACGCCCGGTGGCGGATGCGGGCTCTGCAGTGGGACCTGAAGTTTCAGTGGGCCCAGCATCAGGGCAACCTGTCCGACCATGTCCTGATCTCGGAGGGCGCTGCGAGACAGCTGCAGTGGTGGCTCACGGACCGCGATTGGGTCAACGGCAGATCCCTCTCCCTTCCCCACCCGGAGCACGTGGTTGTGATGGACTCGTCCCTCCAAGGCTGGGGAGGCCACATGGAGAGGCGGAGATCAGAGGCCTCTGGTCTCCGGCGGAGTCCCAGCTCCATATCAACCTTCTGGAGCTGCAGGTGATTCGTCTGGCACTGAAGGCATTCCTCCCCTCTGTCCGAGGGAGTGCAGTGCAGGTGTTCACGGACAACACTACCGCCATGTGGTACTGCAACAAATAGGGCGGTGTGGGGTCCTGGACCCTCTGTCAAGAGGCTCTGCGGCTCTGGCAGTGGCTGGAACATCAGGGCGTGACCCTGGTGGTTCACCACCTGGCGGGTTCTCTGAACGCCAGGGCGGACAAACTCAGCCGACGGTGCTTGATAGATCACGAATGGCGTCTGAACTCGGACGTGGCGCAATGCATCTTTCTGCAGTGGGGAGATCCTTGGTTAGATCTATTCGCCACCAAAGAGAACGCGCAATGTCATCAGTTCTGCGCGTTGAAATTTCCAAGGCGGCACTCGCTCGGCGACGCATTTCGTCGCGAGTGGAGTTGCGGTCTGTTATATGCCTTTCCGCCTATACCACTTCTGCCCAGAGTGCTGAAGAAGATCAGGCGCGACCGGGCCCAAGTCTTCCTTGTGGCTCCGGACTGGGCTCGAAGGTTCTGGTATCCCGAGCTACTCAATATGTCAGTCGGTCCCCCGATCCGTCTGCCTCTTCAGGAGGACCTTCTGTCGCAGCAGCAGGGGACGGTCCTCCACCCGAACCTGTCCAGTCTCCACCTCCATGCTTGGAGATTGAGGGGCGGCAGTTGAGGCCATTTGACTTGCCTCCTGAAGTTTGTAATGTTATTCTGGCAGCCAGGCGTCCCTCCACTAAGTCAGTATACGCCTGCAGATGGAACAAATTTGTGGCATGGTGCACAGCAAAGGCTGTGGATCCCCTTCTGCCCCTCTTTCTGAAGTTCTTCTCTGCCTTCTTTCTCTTGCCCAGCAGGGCTCTGCTCTGGGCACTATCAAGGGCTACCTTTCTGCCCTTTCGGCCTTGATCAGTGAGGATTTCCCAAGGGAAAACCACACGAGAAAACAACTCCAGCAGTTTTTCACAGATGGTAGTGGCATTCGGGGTTCGCAATAGAAAAGCTTTGGGATATCGGGTGGCATAATCAATCAGGACTAGGGCATATTGGTTCCCTTTCCTGGATTTAGGTAGTGGTCCTATTAGGTCCCTTCCTACACGTTCAAAGGGTTTCCCAATGGTTGGATGGGGTTGTAGGGGGACCAGAGGAGGCGATAGGGATTCTTTTTTTGGCACACTTGACATTCTTGGCAATACTTAGTGATGTGTGCTTATATATCAGGCCAATGGAAATGCTCAAGGATGTTTTGACTGGTCTTGTGTGCTCCGAATGGTCGGCCACCAGATGACTATGTGCAAAAAACATTACCTGTTCCCGCAACCCCTGAGGGACAAGCAGCTGAAGCAGCTGTTTAGGACCGGAAGGGCTCACTTTTCTGTAGCGCAGGTCATCCTCAACTGGGAATGATGGGTAAGTATCAGGGGAGGGGGCCACCTGTTGCCATGCTGTTTTAAATGTGGGGTCATTCTTTTGGGCGTATCTGAAGTTTTTCTCGTTTTGCCAAGGTGCCTGAGAGAGGAGGATGTATCCGTAATACCCTTCACCTTACTTCAGAGAAGCTGTATGAACTCTTGATTATCAATCCCTAAGATGAGTTTCTCCGGGAAATTAGGTAATACCCCTACTTTGACCTGTATGTTCTTCCCGTCTGGTAACCTCACCCCTACTCAAGCGATTGGATACGATTTGATATCCCCATGTACACATTGGATGGGCACTCGTTGATGTCTGATAATGTTCTCCGGTCTGAAGAACCGGAATAACCCACTTACAGGGTCTCGGCGGCAGGGGAACCGCCCAAATCTTCCATACCCTACATACGTAGTAAAAAGAGAAACAGGAGCCTTCGTCTGCAGGAGGAACCCAGATTTATTCAATAGCCCGGGCTATGGAACAGAGTCCCAAGCTAGTCAGATACAAAACCCAGGAGGCTGCTACTTTACTCTGTAGCTTACAAGCCTTTTATACATTTCTCATACCATTCTTTTGGCTGTCAGTCCATTGTCCAATCAGGGCAGTGTTTGTAGTTGATAGCTTGATCAAGGCGATGCTTTAAGTTGATGACCTGGTCAAGGCTTGGTACACAGAGCATTGTCCACTCTGCTTTGATCAGGGCTCTTTCTTTCAATTCATTGTTCAATTGCCTGATCAAAGCCTGGTTTCTCAAGTCATTTGTTTATTTACCCTGATTAGAGTCCAGCAGGCAGACCATTGTCTAGATAACCTGATCACTGTGTCAAGGATGTTTTATCAGGCTGGGAGCAGGAGAGGAAAAATGAATCATTCACTCGGGGTGAGGGCCATGTGGCTTTCTGATGAACTGAAGAGAACAGGGGGTTGGGCGGGTGACAGTTCCTGGGCAGAAATTCAGGCCTGCAAAAAATGGATTTTTGTCGTGCTGATAGAATTTTCCTCGTTCATCAGGAAAAACTACCAGGTGGGTCGTGAGGAAAGTGTTTGCCACGAGATGGCAATGTAAAAATCAATGGAGTCCTGGAAAAATGATTGTCGTTAAAAAAAAAAACATTTCCTCAGACCCTCCTTTTGCCATAGAGTGGCAAATACTTCATGAAATGTCAATGTTCATAAGCCCATCTGTTTCTTGCTGGCCCATTACCATCATATTAGTGTTGTGAATGCTTGATGGCGGTGGCTTGATGGTCTGGGCACACATAGTACAGAGCACTGACAGGCACTGAAAACATAGACAGCAGGAGACCAGGACAGCTACCTCTAAGGCAAGGAAAATGAGGACCCTCCAACCCCACTGGGAAAGAAGTCCCCAGATCCAGCCGGTGAGGGACCAGTTGCCTTCATCCAGATGCACTTCGGAAGAGAGACGATGCAGACGTTGGGCTGGTAAGGAATAGAACTGATGTTCTGCGGTAGTCTGGATAGGAGTTGGTGATGTAGCCGGATGGTAGATCAGTAAAAGCCAACCAAGGATTGATAGGAGGAGGGAGACAAACAGCGTCACCACGGTGACCAGGAAGCATCTGCTATGTCGGAGACTGGCATCTCATTTCTGGATACGGGTGTTTGGGAAGGCGGCCATTCTGCTAAGCCAGGGACCCCTAGTGGCTGTCTGTGATTGGTGGTTGTTTCACCAGATGCAGTGTCGAGGGCCCTTATGGTTTATCTCAGTCTTACAAATGGCACTACTCTCAGACTGGGAGGATCATATCATATCATATGACATTTATAAAGCGCACTACTCACCCGGAAGGGTCTTAAGCGCTGGGGGAGAGGAGTCCGCTACTGCTCGAAAAGCCAGGTCTTCAGTAGCTTCCTGAAGGTGAGATGGTCCTGGGTTAGCCGAAGGTGGATGGGGAGGGAGTTTCCATATCTTGGCTGCCAGGTAAGAGAAGGATCTTCCTCCGGCGGTGGCTCTGCGGATGCGTGGAATGGCGGTGAGGGCCCTACAACCTTTGGCACCTGGCGAAGTCAAGGGCAAGCCTTCCCTCTGGAACGTAGATTATACCTGTCGGAAGCAGGGACGGTATGATCAGGAAACAGTTGTTCTTGATGCTGAGCAGTGTTAAGGGAGGGCTCCACCTTTCCTCTTAGGACGTTGTCACTCTCCGCTTCAGTGGATGTGAAATGCAGCCTGGCATCGCTGAATGGGACAAAGGTTGGAACTGTCTCTGTCTCTGTGTCTCCCAGTCCTTCCCTCACCCACTGATCGTAGGGGAGAGGCAGAAGAACACGCCGGCAGTGGGTAGAGTGGACCCAGTTTTTTTGACCATCCACTTTGACAGCGATGCGGGTGGCCAATAGGACTTGGCGGGGTTGTGTCCAGCGGGGCTCGAGGCTCTTGGTCCGCTGGAAGTTCCTCACCAGGACCTAGTCGCCAGGTTGGATGACGTGTCCTGGGCCCTCTCTTTTGTCCGGTATGGCCTCGTGCACTTGGTGATAAAGAGTACGAAAGTTGTTGGTTAGATTGTACAGGTAATCAGTCAATACAGAGTATTCAACATCTGACAGTTTCTTAGGTCGAGGGACACCCCAGAAATTGGCAGGCCTTCTCGAACACAATCTCATGTGGTGATAATCCTATCCTGGTGTGGACCGTTGTTCTGGTGGACAGTAGGGCCAAGGGCAGAGCATCAACCCAAGTGACACCTGTCTCCGCTACTATTTTGGCCATTTTAGTTTTTAGGATGCCATTGTATACCTCCACTAGGCCTGCTGACTGGGGGTGGTTGGCGGTGTGAAACTTTTGTTTTATGCCTAATGCTGTACAGACATGGTCCATGATTTGAGCTGTAAAGTGTGTCCCGTTGTCGCTCCAGACCAAGCGGGGCAAACTGAAGCGTGGGAAGTACTCCTTGAGTAGTACTTTGGAGGTAGTGATAGCAGTGCAGTCTTTGACGGGGTAGGCTTCCACCCATCGACTGAATGCACAGACCATAACCAGGACATATTTTAAGTTAACGCACCTGTCCATCTGGATGTAGTCCATTTGGAGGACTTCAAATGGGAAGTAGGAGGAGAGAATCCTTTCTTAGGAGTAACGGTGCCTTTTCCGGGGTTGTACATTAGGCAAACCATACATGTTTTAACCAGCTTTTCAGCATATGCTGGTATTTTGGAGGTGTACCATGTAGGTTCCAACAGTTTGCAAATTCCTTTCGCGCTAATGTGGGCGGGACTATGCACCATTGTAACTACTGCCAGCACGTGACTATCAGGCAACATCCATTGTCTCTCTGTGGTTGTACGGACCCAGCCACCATCACTTCCCTCCTTTGCTAAGTGATCTTCCCACACTCTTAGTTCTTCAGGAGTAGTATGGGACTGAATGTCAAGCACACTTTGTACTGTATTTTCAACCATGCCCCCTTCTGTAATCCACCTAGCGGGACTTCCTACATACATTCCTTCCCTCTTCCTCAGCGCTGTTTGTCTGGCCGTCTGATCAGCCTGAGCATTGCCTTTCCCGACATCGTCTGTCACCTTCTGATGGGCTGGACATTTCATAATGGCCACCTTTTTGGGGAGTGACAGAGAGTCTTAACAGTCGGTGTATTAGGGGGCCATGTTGGATCTTGGTCCCATGGGAAATAAGGAAATTCTTTTCTTTCCATAACCTCCCGAAGTTGTGGGCCACCCCGAAGGCATACTGACTGTCGGTGTAGATATTTACCGTTATACCCTTGCTTAACTCACAGGCTCTAGTGAGGGCCACTAGTTCTGCTGCCTGGGCAGAGCACTGCGCAATCTGAGCTGTTTCGAATACCTTTTCTAATATTGTGAGTGCATAGGCAGCTGAGGTGTTACCATCTAGCCTTCTGAGACATAATCCGTCCACATATAGTGTACCTTCTGGGTCCTCTATCGGGGTATTCTGTAAGTCAACCCGTCCCTTTGTCTCGGCCTCTGTCCTTAATATACAGTCATGTGGGTCTAAGCGGGCATCTGGAGTGCCCAGTGGGAGTAATGTGCGGGGTTTAGTGCAGTACATCTTTTGATGTTAATGTGGCTGGAAAAGAGTGTTAGTTCATACCCTGTAAGTCGTGCGCTAGTGAGGTACTGTGTCTTGGTGTTGTTAAGGAGAGTGTCTACAGAATGGGGGACCATCAGAGTCAGAGGGGAGTTCATGACGATTCCCGCACTCTGACGGACCATGAGGGCGGCCGCAGCTGTCGCCAGTAGGCATCCTGGGAGAGCCCTCGCTAAAGGATCCAAGGTGGCTGAAAAATAGGCGCATGGCCGTTGGTGCCCTCCAAACATCTGGGTCAGGACTGCGCATGCACAACCATCTGTCTCATGTACAAAAAGAAAAAATTGTTTGCTATAGTCAGGGGTACCGAGGACTGGAGAAGTACACAGGGCCCTCGTCAAATCTTCGAAGGCCTGCGCATGCTCTGTCGTCCATGGAAAGGAACTGTCTTATACATCCTTGGTGGTGAGGTCAAGAAGGAGTTTGACCATGGCCGTACCTGCTTTTGTGTTCGTGGGGCCGTCATAGCATTGATAATGGCTACACGATCAGCGGTGAGCTGCCTTCCCTCCTTCGAGAGGAGATGACCTAAATAGGTCACCTTCTCTTGACAAAACTGAAGCTTTTTTAAAGAGACTTTGTGGTTGTGGAGGGCAAGGTGGCGTAATAGACAGAGAGTAGCTTCTTTACATGTTGGGGCAGAATTTGCAGCAATAAGGAGGTCGTCTACATACTGCAATAGCGTTGAATTGTCAGTAAGTTCCAAGGAATCTAGTTGGCTTTTTAGGGATTGACTGTAGATACTGGGGCTCTCGGTAAATCCTTGAGGGGCGCGGCAGAATCTGAAACTCCGCCCACCAAGGGAGAAGCCAAAAAATTGTCTGCTGTCAGGATGTATGGGTATGCTGAAGAAGGCGTTCTTCAGGTCAATGACAGAGAAGTGTGTGGCATCAGAGGGAACCATCGTCAAGAGGGCAGTGATGTCGTGGGACAACAGGATATTGGGATATTGTTATTTTGTTAAGGGCTCTCAGGTCAATCACAAATCTGTATATTTTAGGGGAGAGAGCATCTCCATTAGTCTTTTCAAGAACAGGAATAATGGGACTGTTACAGATATTGCCACGTGTCTCCTCCACTACGCCCTTGTCCATCAATTCAGATATTATTGTCAACAGGGCCATTTCTCCTTCCGCGGGCAGTGGATACTGCCCAAGGCAGGGGAGGAGCGCACCTGGGTGGAAGCGTACCACATGAGGGGGTATGCTGAGACACCCTACATCAGTGTCTGATGATGCCCAGAGGGAGGAAGGTAAAGACTGCAACTCTAGTGGGAGGGGACCAGACAGATACATGTAGGAAGCTGCAGTCGGAGAGATTGTTAGGGATACACCTTGGGGACTACATGATATAGTCGCATACAGAGCTTTTAGTAAATCCAAACCTAGCAAGTTCTCACTGCAACCTGTAGTAAAGACCAGGGGAGCGTCAACATTTGCAGGGCCAATATCGAGAGGGAGGGGTTCAGAGACAGGACTGGTCACGGGCGTCCCTGCAAAACCCACAGAGACATTCATATTGCCAGAAAGGGTTGCCTCCGGGACTGACAGACGTGCAATAGAAGACCTGGTGGTCCCAGTATCCAAAAGAAAATTCTTATCATTCCCCACAACTGACATTTTAACATACAGGCCCTTTTGATCCACTGGAATTTGCACTCTGGTAATACCCCTTTCCTGGCTGTCCTATGCTTGGTAGGATCCTGTCTCATCAACTTCGTCATAATCATCATTATAATAAGTGCGTGTTGCTTTGTTCCCATCAAACATGTTGGTCGGGGGCTGCCAGATGGGGGCGTCAACCCTGGGCCTACGTTCTTTATCCCGTGGATGGGGTGGGCCATGATCCCAAGTCCTCCCTGTTCTTATGTTTTCTGCTAATACAGGACACTCATATATCCAATGGCCGTAACCCTTACAATAAGCACACTGATCGGTTTGGAGGGCTCCTGTACCTTGAGGACTGGAGGGGGTGGACTGGCGAGCGCTTGGAGGGGGTTGGTATTGCGGTCTAAAATTTCAGCGGGCATCTGGACCTCTGGGAGGATAAGCCTGCTGCAGAAGTGCCTTAGTCTTAAGATCCCTAACCTTCTTACTTTCCTTATCTTTATCTTCGTTCTCCCTATTCTCATGATATTGAGCCATAGCCAAGATACCGGTCATAGTTTGGGCAGACCATGTACTCTCAACCTTCTTAAGCCTGGCAGAGATCTCGGGAAGTAAGTTGCTGACAAATTTGTCGACAAACACTGGGCCAGAACCTGGGGTCCGGGCATCCAGACCACTATGTCCCTTGTATTCAGTCTCAAAACGGGTAAAGAAGTCAGCCACATTTTCATCTTTTCGCTGTCTACAGGCATTTATTTGATCCCAATTAATGACAGTTTCCGGTAAAAGTGTTTTCATAAACGTCATTATTTTACCGGGCAAAGTCAGGATTGCAGCTTCTGGTTTAGTCCCTCCTACCCTTGCTTCTTCCATAGCCTCTAGGTCAGCCCATTTACCTCCCAATGCTACTTCATGATCAGTATGCCGAATCTTGTCCCATATTTCAGTGGGTACAACCGCACCAAAAAGTAAATCTATAGCCTCAAGAACGAGAGTACCTGCAGATATAAACTGACCTAATTCTCTGTAAAAGGCAGCCGTATTCTTCCGGGGATCTGGTAACTCTCCTTTTAACTGCATTACTTCTGACATTTTCCAAGGAACATGAACCCAAAGCCTGCGCCAGTGTGCTTCAACAGCCCCTCGGGGGCCGCCTCTCTCATTGGCATAGCTGTTTCTAAAGGGACATTTGAAAAGGCAGTCATGGCACGATAAGCTACTAAAATAGATATAGTCCCAAACATCCCCTCTCCCTGAACATCACCCCTTTTTATTTGTGACCTAAGGTCCATCAATCCGGTAGGTATCTGAACAGACACATTTTCAAATGTTTGCATGACCAAAGCACACATGTATTCAGCCCAGGTGGTTTGTTCCATAATTGTCCATTGTGAAAAGGTGGACCATATTTCTTTAAAGGAAAATATATCTTTGTTATTCATGTTATGTTATAAATGGATTTGTAGCGCGCACTGTTAGTCAAGACTGTCCTGGCGCGTGGGAGAAACACTGACAGAAAGAGCTGAGAAACTAAACTACTTGTTGAAACAGATGGGTTTTTAGGCGTTTTTTGAAGATGGCCAGTTCAGTCGTATGTCTTAATAGGTCTGGAAGGTCATTCCACATGGTGGCAGCTCTAACAGCCAGAGACTGACCACCTAGACGTGATTTCCTAAACCTGGGGACCACCAGACGTCTAAGGGCCGCAGAGCAGAGATGGCGCGTCGGCTTATAGAACGTACATCTGGCCCTCAGATAAGATGGACAAGGGCCATGTAGGGCTTTGTGAGTCAGGACCAACGCCTTGAATCGCACTCTTTGAGTCACCGGAAGCCAATGAAGATCGCAAAACTGTTTGCGGGCAATTAGTCTCCTTGGGATGTCAAAGAGGAGCCGAACAGATGCATTTTGACCCACTTGAAGTTTGCCCAGGAGAAAGCCAGGGGAGCCGATGTAGAGGGCATTGGCGTACTTCTAGCGCGAGAGTATAAGCGCCCTGGCAACTGCCTCCTTGGCATCTTGGGGCAGAAGGGGGAAGAACTTCCTTAGGGTTGTTAGGGTACCGAAGCATGATCCCGCCAGTCTCATGATTTGCTCGCGGAAGCACAAGTCAGCCCCAAACCAAATCGCTAGGTTCTTAACTATCCCACAGTCACCCTTGGGACAGGGGGATCCTTTGGGCCAAAGTGATTCTTTAAAGGCCACCGGGAATTGGCCACAGAGGAGTATTTTGGGTTTATCCTCGTTGCATTTGAGGCTGGCCTCGGCAAGCCAGGCAAATACTGAGGACAGACAATGTTGGGCTTCATCAGTGCGTAGGTCACTACCTTTCCAGATAAAGAGGAGTAGGGTGTCATCGGCATAATCCATAATTTTGGCACCCAACCTCTCTGCTAGGTAGATAAGGGGGGTCAGATAAACATTAAAAAGCAAGGGGCTCAAAGTCGACCCCTGCGGGACCCCTGTTTCTACTTTGTTATCTGATGAGTGGAAGGACGGCATCCACACTTGCTGGAAACGGTCTTTAAGAAATGATTCGACCCAGCTTAGAGCAGTGCCTGTGATGCCTATGTCCGACAACCTGGAGTGAAGCTGAACATGGGGTACCGTGTCGAACGCGGCAGAGAGATCCAATAAAATCAGTGCCGCCCTGCCGCCCCCATCCAGGCATTCTCTAATGGCCTCGGTGACCTCCACGAGTGCCGTCTCAGTGCTGATAGATGTTCGGAAGCCGGATTTTGCGGGATGCAATGCACCCGAGGACTCCACACATTTTTCCAGCTATCTGAAAGCTGCCTTCTCACAAATCTTGGCTAATGCTGGAATAAGGGAAATGGGACGGTAATTAGATGGAAGTAGAGGGTCTGCCGTGGGTTTCTTGATCAGAGGGAGGAGTTTTGCGTGTTTCCATTGGGGGGGCATCACACCTGACTGCAGAGATTCATTGACCAGGGTCCCTACAATAGGAGTGATTATTTCCTGCCACCCCTCTTAAAACCCTCGCTGGACAAGGATCCGTTGGTGACCCTGATTTGAGAGATTTTAAGATGGTCATCATGTCCTTCACCTCTACACTGTTGCCTCTTTAGGTCTTTCTCTTGAAGGGACGAAAAGCTGACTGCTGAGCGTAAGGAGGCTATTCGGGGGCAATTAAATAATTTACATAAGTCTTGTTTGACTGTAGACCACGGGGAAGCAGGAGAAGGACGGGTAGGGTTAAAGTCGCTAGGGTTGGACTGATGGAGACTTGTTATCATTCCCTCGGTGAGGACAGAGTTAATGTGTGTGGTCGAAGTCATGGGAAAACTCGGGAGGGCTGGTGTGACAGGAAAAACGGTAGGAGGGGCAGTGGGGGCTGGAGCGGATGGTGGTAGGGTGACATGTTCTTTCTAGCATGGTATCAAGCAAGGAATCACTTTCTTCTCCACCCTCTATATGGACCTTTACTTTTTCCTCACGGACTGGATAACATTTCTGTACCCGGGCCCCATGCTCCCTATCGGCTATTTCTACCTATTTGGTCATTCTATTTTGCAAATTTTCTCTGGCGTGGTCGGCCATAGACATTTGTTCTTGTTTTCTTTCTTGCGCCTTTTGTTTCCTAGCTCTCTGTTCTACCTCTTTCCTCCAAAATTGGACAGACTCAAACATGGACGGGCGCGTTTTTCTTTTAATGAATTGCTTCTATAAGTTTGTAAGGACTTGGGAATCAAAGGAGCCAAAAAATGGCCACTGTAACTCCGCATTACTTTTCTTGGTGTATTTCACCCAAAACGAGGAAAACATTATGGCAGCGGGGCCATATTTAATATACATAGTGTGGCCAGGAGTTCCTTCTGTAAGAAGCGAGCAGGCCTCCTCCAGCTGGGAGTCCTGCGTACACATACAACAACATAACCTCTTAAATTTTTGAAAAGGACAATAATTCATACAGATTTCATACAGAACAGACACCAGCGGGTTGTTAAAATTCACCTCGCTTGCTTGGCTTTGGCTAAAGTCAATAAAAAATTGGCTTTTGCGAAAGTCAATTACAGAATCATACAGACTTGGTGGATGATCAGTCCACCCTTACCTTACAGGGGTAGTTCTCTTCTGCAGACGTAGGGCTGTGTCCTGCTCCAGAAATTATTTGCTAGGGGACTCCAGCGAGAAGGCGGTCAAGTGGCCCAGACCGGGTGGGGAGGAACAACGGGTGAGTCGTTCGGTCTACCAGAATAAAACAAAAATCCTTGGGTAATGCGCCACCGTCGGAGTCGCTCCATGCACCTCCTCACGTCCACCGGGCCTGACCCCCGTACTCGTGGAGTCCCTATTCCGGCGCCATTTGAACCGGAATAACCCACTTACAGGGTCTCGGCGGCTGGGTAACCGCCCAAATCTTCCATACCCTACATACGTAGTAAAAGGAGAAACAGGAGCCTTCGTCTGCAGGAGGAACCCAGATTTATTCAATAGCCCGGGCTATGGAACCGAGTCCCAAGCTAGTCAGATGCAAAACCCAGGAGGCGGCTACTTTACTCTGTAGCTTACAAGCCTTTTATACATTTCTCATACCATTCTTTTGGCTGTCAGTCCATTGTACAATCAGGGCAGTGTTTGTAGTTGATAGCTTGATCAAGGCGATGCTTGTAGTTGGTGACCTGGTCAAGGCTTGGTACACAGAGCATTGTCCACTCTATGCTTGTAGTTGGTGACCTGGTCAAGGCTTGGTACACAGAGCATTGTCCACTCTGCTTTGATCAGGGCTCTTTCTTTCAGGTCATTGTTCAATTGCCTGATCAAAGCCTGGTTTCTCAAGTCATTTGTTTATTTACCCTGATTAGAGTCCAGCAGTCAGACCATTGTCTAGATAACCTGATCACTGTGTCAAGGATGTTTTATCAGGCTGGGAGCAGGAGAGGAAAAAAAGAATCATTCACTCGGGGTGAGGGCCATGTGGCTTTCTGATGAACTGAAGAGAACAGGGGGTTGGGCGGGTGACAGTTGCTGGGCAGAAATGCAGGCCTGCAAAAAATGGATTTTTGTCGTGCTGATAGAATTTTCCTCGTTCGTCAGGAAAAACTACCAGGTGGGCCGTGAGGAAAGTGTTTGCCATGAGATGGCAATGTAAAAATCAATGGAGTCCTGTAAAAATGATTGTCGTTCAAAGAAAATAAATTTCCTCAGGTCTAACCAAGGCTTTCTGGATGACTGACTGTCTACACCTGGAGTCAAGAAGGGTTTTTACACATATCCCATCTATGACCATACTTACATAAAAACAGATGCCCATTTCCTCGGTGTATAAGAGGTGTCTGGGAAGGTAACAGATGTGCATGTGCTCTTCTGCGGTTTCCTCTGCAGGCAAAATCGGGCTATATGTCCCCAGGTCCCACAGTCAAAGCATTGAGGTCCCTTGGTCATAACTGGTTCAGGTTTAGGGTAGCACGCCTTTGTGGGTACTACCAGGGGTTTGGTATATTTCTTCTCTGTTTTTCATGTAGTTGGACAGGAGTTTTCTCTCCTTCCCAGGTGGATGATCTTGGTTGGGCCCTGGTATAAGTGGTTGCCATTTCTACCGCTAGTTCGACAGAGAGGTGGTTATGTTGCTTAAGCCACCTCTGCGTGGGAAAGGGGAGGGCCTCCAGGAATTGTTCTAGATATATTAATGACATTATCTCTTCCTTAGAGTGTATCTGGGGTTGTAGCCATTTATCTGCGGCTGCTTTTAGTTTGTAGAATAATGTTTTAGGGCTGTCCCCTGGGCTTCCTTTCTCTTTTTAGAAGCGTACCCTGTATGCGTCTGCATCCAAGCCCAGGGGGTCCAGGATGATCTCCTTTATTTCTTTGTAGGGGGTGTTGCCCATTGAGTTGGCTCCCTGGTAGGCTACCTGTGCCTCACCACTTAACAATGGAGCCAGAAAGAAAGGCCATTTTTGTTCAGGGCAACCGGAGGCTCTGGCAGCGCGTTCGAAATTGGTAAGGAAGGTATTTGGGTCTTCCCCTGAGGTGTACTTCTGCAGAGCAATAGTGGGGAAACTAGACTGGGCACCTTGTCGGCCAGGTTTTGCTGCTGGAAGATGGCCCTGTTCTTCTAACAGGGTCCGGCTCCCTCGGATGGGGCTGACAATCGACAGCAGCGCCCAAGGTGATTTACATGCACCGGGACTTGCACGTAAAAGGCAACGCGGAGCGTGATTTCCCTGACCGCCCGTTTCCACACAGACGGCGCTGGATCATACTGATCCCTTGTCAGAGGCTCCATTCATAGCGCCCCAAGGTTACAACCATCAATTGCTTTGCTTTCAGACATCTTTGGACAGATTGTTGTTTCGTCAGATTGATTCTCGGTTGTTGAGGCTCCTCTTCATTAGGAGTTATGAGGTCCTGATGAGAACTCCCCAATCCATTAGGAGTTCGAAACGCGTAGACCGCCAGTTTATACGCCAATAGATCTCAATTACTTTACAATTTTTGTTGAAAGCACAACATCTCAAAAAAGTATTGTTTATGGCGTTTTTGTATGCTTTATGTAAATATGCAATTTTCTCTCGTGCTTTTGTAGAATGACTGAGTGAATGTGGAGTGCATGGGTTGACTGAGATATAATGGATGTGTTATAAATGCTTTGGAATATGTATATTTGTATTTATGGTTCATTGTATAAAATGTGTTTTTGATTAGAGGGATCAAAAAATTGTTCAAATTGTATTAACAAATTCACAGATGTGTTCAAAGTGAAAATAATAAAAACAATGATTTATTCAGACTGAATTACTAGTCTAAGAACCCACATTAGGTTTGATTCCAAGTGCTGTGAGAAATAACAGGTATTTATCATAACAGTATTGGCGTTTTGTTCTGTTTAAGTTTAGGTCAGTGGCTTGGCATTACTGTTGGGAGCCCATACCCAGTAGTGTTTTTTGAGTGTTTGGTATCATACATATTGGAATCATACACCTACATCGTAAATGATTCCATGCACTATAAAGCTCCTCCGGAAGAGGCCCTTCGTGCTCCCGGTACCAGTCTTCTAGACCTGGACAGCAAACTATGGCTGCTGTCGACCAGAAACAAAATTCCGCCCTCCTGCTGTTGAGCCAAGCTCGAGCAGAGGAAGACAGAACAATAAGTATCCTGTCACAGGGAGGTGTGACCACCTCCCAGACAGGACTTATTTATTTATTTTATTTTTATTTATTTAGAAAGTTTCTATAGCGCGAACATGACCAGCGAGGGTATCCGAGCACTTTATAGTTTATACATCAAGAAGGGTACAAGCAATCAAAACAGAACCAACAAAGCCAAAACTTCAAAGTCATGTATAGCCTGGCATTCTCATGACCCTGTCAGCTGGGCCACACATCAGCGACTATGACCTCAATATCGAATGGAATAACCAGTCTGAGGCAGAAATGTCTTCATCAGGAGCCTTATAACTTTTTTTTTAAGAGAACAGTGGAAGGGTTCACCCTGACTTCGTTGAGGAGGGAGTTCCAAATCTTCTGTGCCATACCCGAGAAGGCTTGATTGAGGGTTTTTCTTTTCTTGAATTTTTGTGGTTTGAGCAGAAGGTTCTGGTGCTTCTGGAGGCTCTCGAACCACATGAGAGCTCCAGTTTCTGAGCGAGGTACAGCGGGGTATTGAAGTGGATGGCTTTGTGTGCCATTCATGCCATTTTTTACTGTATCCGACCTCATATGGAAGCCAGTTCAGGGACAGCAAGTCAGGAGAAATATGGTTGTATTTCTGAGCACCAGTTATGAGCCTAGCAGCAGAGTTAAGGGCAACCCTAAGAGGAGCCGTCCTCACTTTAGGCAGGCCGCAAAGAGTTGCGCTGCCATAGTCCAACCTTGGTATCACCAAGGCTTGCACTGCAACCTTTAGGTCATGAGCAGGGAGATCAGGTTTGAGTTTCCTTAGGGTGCTGAGTTGGAAGTTCACTCCTTTGGTGAGGGAACTGATGTGCTTCTGCATGTTCATACTTTTGTCTAACATAATACCAAGAGAGGTTGCAGAATCAACAAGATGAGGTCTACAGTTAAGAGCAGTAAGCTGATTCAACCATTGTTCCATGACCGGAGATTGCTTGTCTGGTGTGAATAAGAGGAATTCAATTTTTAGAGCATTTAGCTTCAAGTGGTTATGTGTCAGCCAGCTTTGTGTTTCCAGTATGACTGAGTTGAGGGACTGGATGTCCTCTGGGGAGGCGATCTTCAAGTATAGTTAAGTATCATCCGCGTACATGTGATAGTCAATGCTGGATGATTTCAGAATTTCTGTTAAGAGGCTCCATGAACAGGTTGAAATGCGTGGGAGAGAGTGCTGAACCCTGAGGAACCCCCAGAGTGACCTGCGCAGGATGAGACAGTGATTGGTTCACCTTGAAGCTTTGGGATCTGTTATGAAGGAATGAGCAGAACCAGTTTAGTACATGCCCAGAAAGCCCCATCCTGTGTTCCAGGAGGTTAATTAGGTTATCATGTTTGACAGTATCAAATCCTGACGAAAGGTCGATAAGCAGGCAAGATTCATTTTGATACAACATTCTTAGCGCATCATCGACAATGTGAGTTAACGCAGATCCTTTACTATGGCCCGGGCAAAAACCAGATTGGCATTGGTCCAGGAGTTGGAAATGATCGATGTGGTTACAGAGTTGGGAGAGCACACATTTCTCCACGACCTTCGCCAAGGTGGGCATGTTAGAGATTGGGCGAAAGTTATGAAGGTCCGTGGGATCAGCAGATGGTTTCTTTAGAATCGGGGTAACTTGACCCGATTTTAGGTAATCCAGAATAGAACCGTGCCAAAGTGATGCATTGACAATCTTAGTCCAAAGTGTGAGTAAGGAGGTTCTAACTTCCAAGAAGAGGTTCGATGGCAGGGGGTCGTGAAGGCTTCAGAGTTGTCAGCATTTTGCTTACAGAGCTTTCATCCAAGGATTGGAAAAGACTACAGGGTGCGTTGTTTGTGGGGAGATAGGGCTGTGCAGGGACAGTGACATCCAACGGAGGGTATTCAGTGGACTGATTGACAGGTGATCATGGGCAGAGCGTAGAAGAAATCAGAAATACTTAGTCTATTGGGACAGTGTTTGGGTGCTTGCCAGCGCCACTCAGACTGCTTGGAGGGCACATTTGGTGCCCTCCTAGCATACTCCAGCCCAAACCAGTTCGGGCAGCTGTTGGCTCCCGCTGTGGTACGAAACAGGACAAAGGACATGGGAGTATCCTCCCCACTGTCCAGCCCCTCCTCTGGGAGAAAACCCAGAATTGTCCCAACCCTTAGGGTACTTATTGTCTTACCTGTGGGAGGGTCCCTAGATTCGTTGTGGGATAAGATTCAGATCACATACCACTTCAACTTGGACCGCCTGGGCACTTCTCTGGACTTCGTTGGACTTTGTGTTGGGAACCAAGACTGCAATTGGGAAGACTCCTGCTGCTCCTGGTCTCGTCGTCCTGCAAGTCTGCTGCAAGGTCTGTGCCTGTGCTCCATACAGGTTAATCACAAAGCCTGTGGGCATCCAAGAACCCAAAGTAATCTCCCTTGGAGTGAAGGAGTCACTCCCCCGTATCTGCAGGCAATGCATTGCAGCAGGCTGGTCTGCTGATCCTTGGCTCCCACAGACTCTGAAAGGCTCAGAAACACAGGTGGTGGTTCTGCAACTCCCTCAAAGCCTGCACTGTCTTCACATTAGGTTTGAGGCCAGTATCTCTAGTCAGAACTGCTGGACCAGAACCCTTGTGCACCGTGTCGACTTGCCATTGCAAAGGCTTGTCAACTCTCTCCTCCAGAGGTCTTCGGGCTCCAAGAAGCGCCTACTGAAGCATCTCATGCAGCCAAGATGTTCGCCTGCATCGCATCCTTTGCACCATGGGCCTGCATCCTTTGGTGAGCTGCTTGAGGTCCTCTTTCGACTCCTGTGCCTTTGGCCCATGAGTCCTCTCAAGGGTCTTCTTTGGCTCCAGTGAGCTCGTCTGCTTGCACGGGCTCACTCCGACTTACCTGCTTGTGGTGAGTCACTTGGACCTTGCTGGTCCTGACAACGCACCTTTTTCTTCACTTACATTGGTTGCCATTGCCAAGGCTTGTTGGTGCCCCTGCGGACACTGGCCCTTTGGCTCTTGACATCTGATGTGGGAAAGCTCATGCACAGCTCTTGCACAGCTCATGCATGGCTCCTGGTCCTCCTCTGCATCACCTGGTCTGTGCAAGGGCACCGTCAGCTTTCATTCATCTCCGACATCGGTGGGCATTCGTCTTCTGTGGCTCCTGGTCACTCCTGAGTGGCATAACCTCTGTTCCCCCTCCTTGCAGATACCTCTAAATTTGAATCCATGTTTGGCTTCTACAGGACACTTTCCCCTTTTTCGCCAACGGCATCTTTTCCAAAGTGGTCTAAGGCGATTTCCGGCGTCACTTCACACCAATGCACTAGGCTTCCGTAGTGTAGGTATTCTGGTTCCAGGGGTATCCTCAGGTGGGGTGATTCTCCAACCTTCCATCTTTCACAGGGTGTCTCCAGGGTCCTCTGGGAAAGGTCCTTCTTCTTTAAAATTGCAACTGTAACTTATTGTTTGGTCTCCCCCTGGGGACTATGTATTCTGTGCTATTTACAAATTCTATTGACAAAGTATTGTGCATATTTTATTGTTTCTCAAGGTGGGAAGGAGATTATACAGTGTGTTAGTGAGTGTTAATCATAAATATATATTTTTATAACTACACTGTGTGGGTCCTTTTCATTTAAACTATATCATAGGATTAAGTACTGGTAAAACAAGCTACTTTACACTCCTTTTGGACTCAGCCTGAAGGCTGCTCTCCACAGCTACTACTTAGAGAGCTTTCTAAGGTTGTCTAAGACCACTAAAATCACCATAAGGGTTGTCTGGATTAGTGCAGGGTGCTACACTTACATAAGTGAGCACCATATACTAAGCCAGCCTCCCACAATGGCAATGAAGACCCTTCCTCCCTCCACTACAGCAAGTCTGAGACATTCAGGGTATAGTCCTCATGTGTTGGGATCAGCCCTGGATCTTGGTGAGGATGGCTCCAACGATTCTTGGCTTCATGCGTCTTCCTCTTTCACAACATCAGGTGGCACATGCAAGTACTTGTCATGATTCGAACACGTAAAGAGTGACTACAGGTCCCAGAATGCTTGTTTCTAGTCTGTCTTCACTGTCTACTACCTTCCTCCTCTCACCCTCTATATTAGTCTTCTGTGTGCCTTCCGCGGTGCTTGTCACCTGTGGGTTAGCCGAATCTTCGAGTTCTGACGTTCTTGGATATTGTGCGCATTGTAGCGTTTGAGTCTGTGAGAGCGGTGCTAAGGAGAAACTATTCCTGGCCGTTTTTCTTTGGGCGTTTCTTTCTGTTGAACGCCGCGAGGCAGCTGTGTGGAGTTCCGAGCTGAATCCGAGCTGAGAGCCGCGCTGACAGCTGCATTGGAACCGCGCTGATAGCCGGAGAGAGACTCGTGCTGGGAGCCGCGTTAGCAGCTGGGGAGAGAGCCGCGCTGGATCTACGACACAGAGGTACACGGAGCTCGCGGCCAGCAATCATTCCTAGGGCTCTAATTTAACTATACTTCTCATAACGGACCTGTGCCTAGCGGATAGCTGGCGTAAGAAGAGTGTTTTTTGTTACTCTTCCTGTTTATGTTAAAAACTTTGCGTTTGTGGATATTTTTGGCATTTGAGAATTGCCGAACATTTTGTTTTCTTGAGAGCTGTTGAGTGGCTCGGATTGAGTGTTCCGACAAATCCTGGATACACGGACAAACATAAGTCAAGGAGGAACATTTGCATTACTCATAGAGCTGAAGCTTTTTCGATATGACTGTGGTTCACTTATGAGAAGCTTCTGTTTCTCTCTGGACTTAGGGTTCTTGGGCAGATCCCTGTTTTCTTTTTCTTTTACTTTATTTTTTCTATTTTGCCTTCTTCTATCAGGATGACTGTGGAAGCCTTATAATGTAAGTGTATGTCCTTCCATTGTATACGTAGAAGCGGTAGTGTACCTTAGGAAAGAGTGTAACTTTCCTGTTCTTGTGTCTCTGTGCAGGTACCTACTTACAGACCCAACATTTGGCGTTCTCCTGTTGTCGAGTCCTGTAGAAGGTTTATGGCTACCACTTCTTTATGTTTTATTTATCCACTTTTTCCCCTTCCCTGGGTGAGGTCCTCATAGGCGAGTGTTAAACTTGTGGTACCGTATCTAGGGAGGAGTGAATCTAGCTACTACATCGCTCCTGCTGTACCGGATTTCAAGGTTAGTCAATCTGTATACATCGTGACAGTACTTCAATGGAACCTCGGATCCCAGTGGCCTCTGCATCGGGGCTGACTCTGAGGCCTAATTCAGATCTTTAGGAAAAATCTGCAGTGATGGCTGTGAGATGCCGATCTGAACACCTACAGGCTGCTCTCCCTTCCTCACCAGCAGCCCACAGTTGTGATTGACACGTCAGTCCTAGGTTGGGAGTATCACCATGGGAAAGTGAAAATCAGAGGCTTCTGGTCCCTGGAAGAAGGCTGACTCCCCATCAACCTGCTGAAGCTTCAGGGGATCATCTTGGCCCTCAAAGCCTCAATCAAGGAGAGGCAGGTCCTGGTGCTGACAACTCTAATGCCATGCAGTACTACCAAGAGCACAGCAGTGTGGTTTTCTTGGTCCTGTGCCAGGGGACTCTGCAACTCTGAAGGTATCTAGAACAAGAAAACATCTTTCTAGTCGCCAACCAACTGACAAGATGCCAGAGCGACCAAACTCAAAAGGAGTCATCTGGGGGATCACAAGTGGCATCTTCATAACGAGATGGGGCAGGGTATCTTTGAATACTTAAAGGCTGCATCAGGAGCCCAGTATTTTAGCAATTTTGCATGCTGAACTTTCCCCCAAGGTTTTCATTGGACACTCATTTTGGTAAGAATGGAGAGAGAGATTCCTGTATGATTTCCCACCGATACCTCTCCTGCGTCGGGTTCTGATGAATGTTGGAACAGTCTGGGCCCAAGTCATAGTTGTTGCCCCGGACAGGGCCAGGAGAGTGTGGTCCCCAGTGCTACTGAGTCTGAGAATTTGCCTTTTGATTAGTCTTCCACTTCCGGAGGACCTCTTGTCTCAGCAGCAGGGCAGGGTCCTGCATCTGAATCTCTACAACTTACATTTTCTTGCATGGAGATTGAACGGTGGCATTTGGATGATTTTGTATCGCAACTGGAGTGGTGGTGGATGTTATCATTGCTGCCAGATGCACTTCCTTGAATTACATCAATCTGTGACAAATTCCTTGCTTGTTGTGTTGCCTGTGACACCTACCAAACATTCTGTGTTCTTTTATTTGATCTGCCCTTCGCCCAGGATGGCCTTGACGTGATCACATTGAAAGGTTACTTGTTGGCCCTTTTGGCCAATCTGGGTTTATTGGACCAACCGTCCCTCTTTGTCACTGATTGTGATGTATTTCGGTAATGGTTTGACACATGTTACTTCCAGAAACATTTGTGATGCCCCATTTGGGATCTTCACCTGGTCCTTACACTCCTTGTGTGCTCTCTCTGAAGCTGTTGTACAGTTGCTCTATACGGCTTTTGACTCTTAAAGCAGCCTTCCTTAAATTTATCACGTTAGCATGCCGTGTGAGTGAGCTGCTGTCGCTTATGGTTTAACCACCCTCCACTACCTTCTTCTCAGACAAGTTGGTGTTGAGGACCTGGGTGGATTTCATCAATAAGATTGTGGTGCCCTTCCATGTTGGCTAATCAATTACTTTGGCTGCATTCTTCACTCCATCCCTCAAAAGATTAAAAGACTGGCTTGATCCAAAAGCATTAGAAGATTACCTTGATCCATAGACTCTTTAATGCCTTCCTGCCTCCCCGTTCTATGGACTGGCCTCTTTAATGTCTCTGAATTCCAAAGCTAGAGATCGGCACACTCACCAAGTGTTCTATGCTTCTGGCCTGAGAAAGCAGAAAGGGAAGGAGACAATAAACTGATGTTAGTAGGCATGGGTGGCATATATCTGTTCCACCTCTGGGGTAGTACAAATCTATCATGGCGCTGCACAGTGTCACCTATCAGCTCATGGAAGCCCTGCTCTTGAAACACTGTTGATCCAGTCTGGTGTCTGCAGATAATCGAAAGGCCAGGAATCTCCAGAAAGGGTGTTACGGGCGTTGGGTCACTGAACTTGAGTACCTGACTACATTACAAATAAAAATAAATAAAAGTTCAGGCATTTAAAAATACGGGGGCAGATTTACTAATTCAGGCGCATCTCTGCTAATCAGAAGGGATGCGCCAGAAGAGTTGCAATGCATCTGCCCACCCTTGCGCCACCACTGATGCGCCGCATTTACAATGCGGCACACCGTGGCACACGGATGGGCAGATGCGTGTCACATCCCCCGTCAGAAATGCGTGGCATTGCTGGAGTTTCGTCACAAGCGCGATGCAGCTCCAGAAAGGCTCGGGGGTGCCCTATCCCTAGCATGCTGCATCAAACCTTACACCTGCTTCAAGCAGACTCAGGATTTTGACGCAGCATGGCCTTAAAAGTGACTGAGAGAAATCTTGTAGATTTCACTCAGACACTTAAAGGAGGCGTTCCTGCGGCGGAACGCCCCCCCCCCCCTTACATGTAGTGCAGGGCTTTACAACGTGACGCATCTCCCAGATGCGTCACATTGTAAATAGCCCGCAGCATGGCGCTGGCTTTACGCCGCCGCTGCGTCACAAAAGTGACGCACCGGCGGTGTAAAAGGGGCGCAAGAAGCTTGTAAATCTGCCCCTAAGTGATTTGTCCAGATTAACAAGATGTTGAGACAAAAATTGGATTTGAATCTGGATCTTCTCTTTCAAAATCGGCACACCTGCTGCGCTTATAGCCCGAGTCAAGGATCAGTGTCTGTCGCTGCATCTGAGCCGATTAAAGTTCTCCAGTTCATAGTCCTTAGTTTGTGATAACCAGTTGTAGGAAGCTGGCTCTGTATATACCATACCAAAGTAATGTATAGTGTGTACCTAGTCCAGGAAGTCCCCAGAGGTATAGCAGAGGCTAATTAGAAAAGTACTAACAGCTCTCTTTGTGGTAGTGTGGACTAGCAGTTAAGCTTATCCAGAGAGTGTGTTAAGCATTTATTGTATTCACTCAATCAAGGATTGATACACACCCCCAGAGACAGAATCCAGACCAATGAGGTAAGTATAAAAAAGATATACTTATGTTTTATTTTTAGAACCAAGCAGGACTTGGCACAGGTGAGTAATATATACTTTCAAAATGCAAGTCTGTTCAGGGTAATGCAGTTGTGCTTTAAATGACAATTGTTACAGGTTTGTATCACTTTCACATGTAGTTTGTATCATTTAGTAAGTATTTCAGATTACTTTTGAGTTACTTTGAGTACTGGGGGTGGTATGCCTAGATACCACACCTTAGGATCTCTACATACAAGTTAAGTATGACTTTTTATATTTTGCAATTGAGTTCACTTTTCTCCAAACATTAATAGTTCCACACTTGGAACATTTTTTGGGTCCAAATTCCTATATCATGGGTTCCCGCGGGGGACAAATGTTATCGGTTTTGAAGGTAAGTAATCGACTCATGAGGGTGAGCTTTGTGGGTTAGGACAAAGGTTTCCCAAGGTCTAGATAGCCTTCAACTTGCCCCAACAGCGGCACTGGGGCGGCCGGTTGCAGAGTTAAGGGGTCCAATGTTAACCAATAGGGCTAAGGGGCCTTTGCTTAGGGACTGCTGATGAGCCAAGCTCCTAGTGCTAAGGTCAGCACTGCAGGCGCTAAAGACCAGCACAGGAGCTGCACCACCAGCAGGACTCGGGAGGCCGAGTGCAGTTTGTAAAATGGACGTCGGGGACCAAGTGCTTTACAATGGAGACCTTCGGGTTCGGAAAGATGCTGCAGGCTCGCGTAGGGAGACTTCCTGGAGGTGACCACTAGCTGGAGAGGTAAGTTGTGATCTTTGGAGATGCCTGGACACCGTCGGTTGAACCACCCAAAACCGTGGACATCGGGTGCGGGGGTCTCTCCTGGTGTTGTGTTTTCTTACCAGCTCCGGTCGCAGTCGAGGGGACTCTTCAGGCTGAGGCTGCTGGCGTCTTGAGGTAGTTCAGGGATCACAAGATCTCAGATCAGGATCGCTGGGGTGCTGTGCCCCTCGAACTGTGGCCGTGGGTGTATGGTGCAAAATCGCAGAGTCAACGGATTCCGCATTCTGGAGCAGAGTCTTTCTTTGAGCAAATCTGATGCTCACGGGAGACAGAGTCTGTGGGAAGGTCACAGGGCAGGTCCTCCAGGCTCTGGGGGTTGGTGGCTGCTGCAGGCGCCGGGGTTCTTGCTTTAGGCAGGTCGTAGATCGGACAGGCCAGTAGTTCTAGGGCCAAGGCAGTTGGTGTCCTTTTCTCCTTCCTGGGTCAGCACAGCTCTTCAGTCCTTCTTCTTTCTTCCCAATATCTGAGAAGGCAAGTAGCAAGGTTGCCCTTAAATACTAGATTTAGGGGTGTTAAAGGGGCGTGCAGGTCAGGGCCAATAGGTCCCTTCCTTGGGGTGAGTACACCCCCTATTATGCCACCCTCCAGTGAGAGGGGGCATGAGCCTCTTCCTAATTGTCTGAGTCAAGATGGGCTAGACTGAGATGTTTGCTTCACCTCACCTCCCCCACCTGAGGGGTGGGGTTGGCATAGGTGGGCACATATCTTTTCCTAGCTTGGATTTTCCACCGATTCTCCTGCCCAAAATTTGGGGCCAGGAGGGGTGGGAGCCAGTTGATCTGGCAGCAAAAGGCAGGGACAGAGTCCAAAGTCAGCAGGCCTTTGAAGCTTTCCCTTTCGTGGACCCAGCCCATCCTGGGGGAGGAAGCATGACACCTCTGCCTAGGATTGGCTTTGTTTCCGGACTCAGAGAGCGGAGGCTGTCTACCCAGGGGTCCAGAAACATGTCTAGTGGTGGCAAATGGCGGCCAGCTGATCAGAACCACACCATGGCTGGTTGATTTTCAGGGGGCATCTCTAAGATGCCTTCTGAGGGCATTTTACATTAAATCACACACAGGCATCAGTATGGGTTTAATGTGCTAAGGAGATTGCTACCGAACTTCCCAGTTTTTAATAAAGCCATTATGGAGCTGTGGAGTTTGTAGTGACCAACTCCCAGACCATATCCTCTTTGTGGCTTTACTACACTTACAATGTCTAAGAATGGACTTAGACACTGTAGGAGTACAGTGCTCATGCCTCTGTACTCTCACCTTAGGGCTAGTGCACCCTGCAGAGGAGTGACTTACCTAGGGGTTAGGCAATGGATTGCAGGCATGGCGCACACGGATGTTTGCCATGTCGACTCTTCACTTTTCTCTGCACTAAAACATGCAGCCTTCAGTGTCAGTGTGTTTGGATTAAGGTGCAGGGCCTTTAAGGGTGGCACAGTAGGTGCTGCAGCCCTTAGAGGCCTTTCATGGTCACAGTGCCCTTGGTACCCAAGGTACCTTTTACAAGTGGCTTTCCTGTGGCCAGGGATGTGCCAATTGTGGATACAAAAATGCATTCTTGGGAAAAGAACACAGGCCCTGTGAAACGGATTGGCAGGGACCCACGGCACATTAAGTCAGGTTGCATCAGATGTCAGGCAAAAAGTGGTAGGTAACCATGCAAAAAGAGGAACTTTCCTACACCAGTGGTTCATTTGTGAAAGAAAGAGTGCTGGTGCCCGAAGCTCTCATCAAATCAAATCAAATCAAAACATTTATATAGCGCGCTACTCACCGAAGGGTCTCAAGGCGCTTGGGGAGGGGGGGTCCGCTACTGCTCGAACAGCCAGGTCTTGAGCTGCTTCCTGAAGGCGAGGTGGTCTTGGGTCAGGCGGAGGTGGATCGGGAGGGAGTTCCAAGTCTTGGCGGCTAGGTAGGAGAAGGACCTTCCTCCTGCGGCTCTTCGGATGCGGGGGACGGCGGCGAGGGCGTGGCTGGTCGATCGAAGCTGGCGGGTAGGAGTGTAGAAGTTGAGGCGCCTGTTGAGGTATCCTGGGCCTTGGTTGTGAAGGGCTTTGTGTGCGTGGGTGAGGAGACGGAAGGTGATTCTCTTGTTGACCGGGAGCCAGTGCAGGTCTCTCAGGTGTCCGGAGATGTGGCTGTGTCGGGGGATGTCGAGGATGAGTCTTGCTGAGGCGTTCTGGATCCGCTGAAGTCTCTTCTGGAGCTTGGTGGTGGTTCCGGCGTAGAGGGCGTTGCCGTAGTCCAGTCGGCTGGTGACGAGGGCCTGGGTGACCGTCTTCCTGGTCTCGGTGGGGATCCACCGGAAGATCTTACGTAGCATGCGCAGGATATTGAAGCAGGACGAGGAGACGGCGTTGACTTGTCTGGTCATGGAGAGGGAGGAGTCCAGGATGAAGCCCAGGTTGCGTGCGTGGTCTGTCGGTTTGGGTGCGCTGCCCAGGGCGGGGGGCCACTAGGAGTCATCCCAGGCGGAGGGCGAGGAGCCCAGGATGAGAACTTCCGTCTTGTCCGAGTTCAGTTTCAGGCGGCTGGTCATCATCCAGTCGGCTACGTCTGTCATCCCTTCGTGTAGGTTGGCTCTGGCGGTGGCGGGGTCGTTGGTGAGGGAGAGGATCAGCTGAGTGTCGTCGGCGTAGGAGATGATGTTGAGGTTGTGGTGGCGTGCGATGTCTGCGAGGGGGCTCATGTAGCCGTTGAAGAGGGTGGGGCTGAGCGATGATCCCTGTGGTACGCCGCAGATGACTTCGGTGGCTTCTGATCTGAACGGGGGAAGGCGGACTCTCTGTGTCCTTCCGGCGAGGAAGAAGATGATCCACTTCAGTGCCTTCTCTTGGATTCCGACGTTGCTGAGGCGCTGCACTAGGGTGCGGTGGCAGACAGTGTCGAAAGCCGCGGAGAGGTCCAGGAGGATGAGGGCCGCTGTTTCTCCGTTGTCGAGCAGGGCTCGGATGTCATCGGTGGCTGCGATGAGGGCGGTCTCCGTGCTGTGGTTGGCCCGGAAGCCAGACTGCGAGAGGTCGAGGGATCCATTCGTCTCGAGGAAGGCGGCCAGCTGCTTGTTGACGGTCTTCTCGATGACTTTGGCCGGAAACGGGAGGAGCGAGATGGGGCGGTAGTTTTTGAGTTCGGTGGGGTCCGCCGATGGTTTCTTCAGTAGAGCGCTGAGTTTGGCGTGCTTCCAGCTCTCTGGGAAGGTAGCGGTGTCGAAGGAGGTGTTGATGATGTCCCGCAGGTGGGGAGCGATGACAGCGTCAGCCTTGTTGAAGACGTGGTGAGGGCAGGGGTCGGTTGGAGATCCGGAGTGGATGGAGTTCATCGTACGGATGGTGTCTTCGGTGGTGATCGGGGTCCAGGCGCGGATGGAGGTGGTGGGGGGCGTTGGTGCGGTCGTGGGGAGCGTTGGTTGTGTGCTGAAGCTGTTGTGTATGTCTGCGATCTTGTTGTGGAAGTAGGAGGCGAGGGAGTTGCAGAGGTCTTGCGATGGGGTGATGCCGTTGTTTCCGGCGTTGGGGTTGGAGAGCTCTTTAACTATGTTGAAGAGTTCCTTGCTGTTGTGTGCGTTGTTGTCCAGTCGTTCCTTGAATGTAGTTTTCTTGGTGGCGTGGATCAGTTGATGGTGTTTTCGAGTGGCGAGCTTGAGGGTGGTCATGTTGTCTGGTGTTGGGTCTCTGCGCCAGGCTCTCTCGAGGGCTCGGCAGTTCTTCTTGGAGCTCTTGAGTTCGTCGGTGAACCATGGTGCTTTCTTACTGCCGGGTCTGCTAGGCGGGGTCCTCAATGGGGCGAGGCCGTCTGCGCAGGTGCTGATCCACCTCGTGAGGTTGTCGGCGGCCTGGCTGGGGTTCGCTGAGCTGGTGGGAGGGTGCTGGCTCATCAGAAGCTGTTGGCCGGTGCAATTAAACATCGACACACCCAATACTGTCATGTGTTTCTTGCATGGCCCATTGTAGTTTCTTTTGATAAACAACTTTATTGGGTTTTAAAGGTGCCAACAGATGACTAACAAAATCCAGGTACAACTGTAGCAAACGTTACAGCTTCAGAGATAGATAGACAAGCCAGCCCGAGTGTGTCCAGGGAGTTTACTTTGAGGGTACGATAAATTTGTGAGACACCACCACGTCCCCCGGTTACCCATGACGATTTTTGCTTCAAGTGGATTAAACTCTGGGAGGGGTTCCAGGTTGGGTATGTTGGTGTGGAGGGCGTGTCGGACTTGAAGATATTTATAGAATTGGGAGTTTGCGAGGGCAAAGGATTTTTGGAGGTCGGGGAAGGAATGTATGTGGGTCCCTGCCCATATATCCCCAAGTTGAGAGATCCTGATTAAGTCCAAGGACCGGAAGCCGGTGAGCGAGCAAACCTCATTCAGCCAAGTGCCGTGCCATAGTGGAGTTTGTGTGTGAGTCTAGTGTTCCATGCCATGTGGTGTAAGGTGGCAAGCCAAGCTAGGGCCACCACTTGTGTAACCATAGGCATCTCAGTGGGGATTGGGGCCCCATATAACAATGCTTGCAGAGTAGGGAAGCCCAGGTGACTGAGTCTATAGGCTGGGTCGGAACACCCCCGTTGAACCAGTCATGGGCCTTGAGGAGTTGGGAGGCCAGGTGGTAGAGGTAGAGTTTGGAAATGCAAAATCCACCATCCTAGGGGGGCTCGCTGACAGTGGGTGAGCGACAGTCACGGTCGCTTGCCTCGCCACAGAAAGGTGAAGGTGTCGCTTTCCAGCCCCCGGAACCAGGACTTTGGGATTTGGCGGTGAAAGTTGAGAAAAAATATATAGGAGGCGGGGTAAGATAATCATCGTGTACCGGGTCAATGAGGTACAGGAGGACGTCATTCATGTAAAGAGTGATGTGGTCCTCGTCGTTGGTCTCCTACGGTCATCCCCTATACATCTGGTCTCTATGAATGAGTTGAGCTTCGGGCGCCATTGCTAGGGCGAAAAGCAGGGGTGATAGGGTGAGCACTTTCTCGTGCAGTGTCGAATGGGAAAGGGGTCAAAACCCGGGCCATTGGATGGGAATAGAGCATGTCAAACACGTGGACCGAGACCGATCCAGGCTAACAATTTGTGGAGGTGGAGGTATTGAACGCCTTCTCAAAGTCCACCAAGAACAATGCCAATTCAGAGGTTATAGAGTGACGGTGGGCGAGGGCTACTTGCAACAGGGAATGCAGTGTCGAGTGCTTCTTTGTGGCATGAAGCCACATTGGTCCGGGTGGACGAGAATCAGCAGCATCATCTTCAGCCTATTGGCCAGGATCGTGGCAAAAAATGTGATGTTGTAGTTAACTAGGGAAATGGGGCGGTAGTGCACACAGGAGTTAGACGGGGGTTGCGTCTTGGGAATCACCATGATGGTGGCAGAGTCGAGATCCTCCGGGAATGAGCCTTGTTGACATGCCTCTTCAAAAAGCTTGAGAAGGTGGGGGAGTAGTAAGCCTCGGTTTCTCACCAGGTATTTCATGGATAATGCTAGCCTCCTAGTCTTTAATAAAATCTCGATTCTTTACTCAGTAAACCTATCGGAATCACAAAATGTATGTCAAGTCAGGAGGCTAGCATTATGCATGTTCAAAGCTTTTTTAAAACACATTTTGAAACATGATCTATTGACTTGAAATAGAATCTCCTGAATGTTGCAGCAGATGACCAATTATTATTATTTTTTATTATTTATATGGCACACGAATCATCCCCAAAGGGATCTCTCGGTGCCCGAGATGCAGACAGCACTATGAAAAGTCGATACACTAAAACAAACAAGTATTTCGTTTTTTCCTAAAGGTCATAAGTGTAGGACAAAGCCGCAGATCTTCTGGTAGTGCATTTCAGTATTTAGGGGCAACATGAGAGAACGAACGTCCGCCCATCCTGGCCTTTTCAATTCTAGTAATCCGGAGGATCTTATGGCCACTAGATCTCAGCTGGCGGGTTGGGGTGAACCATAATAATTTTCTCCTCAGATATTCTGGTCCTAGACATGCCAGGTCTTTGAATACCAGACAGAGGAGCTTGAAGACAGCTCTTTTTCTCATTGGTAACCAGTGCAGCTTGTTCAATAATGGGGCAGAGGGGCTGCGTGGAGGATTATGGAGAGCAAGACGGGCAGCCGTATTTTGTACGACTTGTAGTTTGGAAAATAGACCATCCCTACCAGCAGGGTATTTCCATAGTCAAGCCTGCTGACTAAAAGTGCCTGTAAAAGGACTTTTCTGGTGGAGAGCGGGATCCAGTGGAAAATCTTCTTTAGCATACAGATTAATCCAAAACATTTGCCAGATAGAGTTTTAACATGTTCCTCCATGGATAGTTTAGAATCAATTAGCACACCCACATTTTTTACCCAATTCTTAGGGCGGGGGCTTCTCCCAATTCCTCTGGCCACCAGTCATTTGACCATATCTGCTCGGCTTTCCCAAACAGTAGGATCTCAGTTTTATCTGAGTTCAGTTGCAGGAAGTTATGTTGCATCCATGCTGCAATTTTTGTCATGCATAGTTTAAATCTGTCCCTGGTCCCTACTGAGTCCTTATCTATTGGACCAATAATCTGCATGTCGTCGGCATAAGAGATGGTATGAAACCCGCATGCTTTAATAACGGAAGCCAACGACGACACGTAGACATTGAACAATGTAGAACTCAGCACAGAGCCCTGGGGAACACTCCTGTCCACAATTGTAGGACTGGACACAAAAGTGTCCAGTAGTACACATTGAGATCTTTCAGAAAGGAAGCTCTGTATCCAGTCCAGCGCCCTCCCCATGACACCAATCTCTCGCTGTTTCTCTAGAAGGATCCTGTGAGAGATGGTGTCAAAGGCCGTGGATAGATCCAAAAGGACTAGCATAGTGGGAGTCTCTTCATCCAACAGTAGCCTAATTGTGTCGGACACTTCAGTTAGTGCAGATTCCGTGCTAAAACCGGCACGGAAGCCCGACTGTGAGGTGTCAAGAAGGTTATGCTGTTCCAGATAATCTGAGAGTTGAAGATTCACCATAGACTCCATAATTTTCGAGCAGAGAGGCAAAAGAGAGAAGGGCCTATAGTTTTGCAGATCCCCATGGTCAGCCGAGGATTTCTTAGGCAAGGACTTAATAAATGCCTTTTTCCATTTCAACGGGAAAGAGGCCATCGATAAAGATACATTACAAATTTCCTCAATTGGTTTGGCCAGTTCCAGACCCAGATCAGACATGATGTGGGTGGGAGCCACGTCAACCGGCAAACCTGACTTGCTATGTTTTAATGATGATAGCACTTGTTCCGATGTTATTTGGGCAAAGTACTCCAGTTTTGGGTGCATAGGCTTATCTGGAACTAGGTTTTCTGCCTGGTGTTCCAGATTTAGAGTGAAGGAGTTATAGATATTGTCTATTTTGTTTGTAAAATGCAATGCAAGCTCATCGCAGAATTCTTACAATGGGGGGCATACAATGTTGCTAACATTAGGGGTAGTGAATTCCTTATGAATTCTAAAGAGTTCTTTAGAGGAACCCTTGGCTTCATCTATCCGTGTAGCTAGATGTAGGCGCCTGGCTATATTACAATTCCTAATATAGGCCTTATGTGATATATTATAGACCAATCTATCATCATTTAATTTAGTTTTCCTCCATCTACGTTCTTTAATTCTACATGCTGCTTTTTCTGAGTTCAGACTGTCAGAGTACCAGGGCCAGGGCGCCGGGATGGGTCTTACATGAATGGTTGTTGTTTTCATAGGGGCGATGTCATCTCTGTTTCAAGTGTAGTTATGGCTTCATTTACATCTTCATACTCCTTAAAGGAAGGGAGGGAGAAGACTGGCCTAAATGCAGAGGGTGTTATTTCCTCCATTGTCTGCAAATGAGTATGCGTCCTTGGACCTGAGCTTGACTTCTATGGGCAAAAAAAGAAAAACTTATCGCCATCTGATCAGACCAACTTACTACCTGGGAGGTTCAGTGGTGAGATTTACCACATTGGTAAAAATATTATCCAACGTATGGCCTGCTATATGAGTTGGCTCTCTAATTTTAGGTGAGAGATCAAACATGTCCATAGATGCCAGAAGATCTTCAGTGTCTTGGTTTGTAATAATATCAAAATTAAAATTAAAATCCCCCACAATGAAGAAGTTAGCGTATAGACCATACGATGCAAGGGTTTCCAGAAGTGTGGTGCAAAAGATCTTTTTGTTTCCACCGGGCGGGTGATAAACCACTGCCCCTGTAACCCTCTGACAACTGGCGAATTCTAAAGAGAAAATCAACAGCTCAAAATTAGGTGAGGAGATAGTGTCCCGAATTTTTAAGTTAAGGATGGAACGAGTGGCAATTGCCAGTCCTCCTCCTCTCTTCCCTAGTCTATCCAACCTTACTACGGTGTATTCAGAAGGGAATGCGATTGCAAGAGAAGGTGCAGAGTGAACCTAGAAACAGGTTCAATCAATCAATCAATCATAACATTTGTATAGCGCACTACTCACCCGGCAGGGTCTCAAGGGGGAAGGGGGTCCGCTATTGCTCGAACAGCCAGGTCTTGAGTTGTCTCCTGAAGGCGAGATGGTCCTGGGTCAGCCGAAGATGGATAGGGAGGGAGTTCCAAGTTTTGGCCGCCAGGTAAGAGAAGGATCTACCACCGGCGGTGGCTCTTCGGACGGCGGCGAGGGTGAGGCTTGTGGAACGTAGCTGGCGGCCGGGCGTGTAGAAGGTCAGGCGGTCGCTGAGGTACTTGGGGCCCAGGTCGTGGAGAGACTTGTGTGCGTGGGTGAGGAGCCTGAACGTGATCCTCTTGCTGACGGGGAGCCAGTGCAGGTCCTTCAGGTGGCCGGAGATGTGGCTGTGTCGGGGGATGTCCAGGATGAGTCGGGCGGAGGCGTTCTGGATGTGTTGGAGTCTTTTCTGTAGTTTGGCTGTGGTTCCGGCGTAGAAGGTGTTTCCGTAGTCCAGTCGGCTGGTGACGAGTGCTTGGGTGACCGTCTTCCTGGTTTCGGTCGGGATCCATTGGAAGATCTTGCGGAGCATGCGTAGGGTGTTGAAGCATGACGAGGAGACGGCGTTGACTTGTCTGGTCATTGAGAGGGAGGAGTCCAGGATGAAGCCCAGATTGCGTGCGTGGTCCGTTGGCTTGGGAGTGGCGCCCAGGTCGGGGGGCCACCAGGAGTCGTCCCAGGCGGAGGGCGATGGTCCCAGGACGAGGACTTCCGTCTTGTCTGAGTTCAGTTTCAGGCGGCTGTTCTTCATCCACTCGGCGACGTCTTTCATCCCTTCGTGTAGACTCGTTGTGGCGGGGTCTCTGGTGAGGGAGAGGATCAGTTGGGTGTCGTCGGCGTAGGAGATGATGTTGAGGTTGTGCTGGCGTGCGATGGCTGCAAGTAGTCTCATGTAGACGTTGAAGAGGGTGGGGCTGAGTGATGATCCTTGCGGAACGCCGCATATGACTTCAGTTGCCTCGGATCGAAACGGGGGGAGGTGGACTCTCTGTGTTCTTCGGGTGAGGAACGAGGTGATCCACTCTAGAGCCTTCTCTTGGATGCCGATGTTGCTAAGGCGTTGAACTAGGGTGCGGTGGCAGACAGTGTCGAATGCTGTAGAGAGGTCCAGGAGGATGAGGGCCGCTGTTTCTCCGTTGTCGAGCAGGGTTCTGATGTCGTCGGTGGCTGCGATGAGGGCGGTCTCGGTGCTGTGGTTGGCTCGCAAGCCAGACTGCGAGGGGTCGAGGGATCCGTTCGTCTCAAGGAAGGCTGCAAGCTGTCGGTTGACGGTCTTCTCGATGACTTTGGCTGGAAAAGGGAGGAGCGAGATGGGTCGGAAGTTCTTGAAGTCGGTGGGGTCAGCTGTTGGTTTCTTCAGTAGGGCGTTGAGCTCTGCATGCTTCCAGCTCTCCGGGAAGGTGGCAGTGTTGAAGGAGGTGTTGATGACGTCCCGGAGTTGGGGTGCGATGATGGAGTCGGCCTTGTTGAAGATGTGGTGGGGGCAGGGGTCGGTAGGAGATCCAGAGTGGATGGTGTTCATCGTGCGGGCAGTGTCTTCGGTGGTCACCGTGGTCCAGGTTTCAGTAGATAAACATATATCAGGCTTATGAACATCAATTAGGCCCCAAATGTCTGTGGCATGTTTAGCTATGGACCTCGCATTACATCTGCTGCTTTCATAATTTCTTCCAGTCTTCCACCTAGCATACTCACCCTACTAGCCATAGTTCTTCTTACCGAATGAGCCGTAAACTTTGACACATCAGCCTTGCCTTCTTCATAGCAGACTTCATCCATTTTGCAATTGTTGCACTCGAAGCTGCTTGATATGGTTTCACATACAAGATCAATACTTGCTCCACTCCTGCAGCTCTTTTCTCCAACAATCTGCTTTCATACTCTTTGAAACAACGCACCACGCATAAGCTAGGGCATTCATCAAATAATGGATAAAAAATAGATCCAGACATGGTCTTTGTTCTCCTGCATATCTAAAAAACCACCCCATTCGTTTGCTAAAATCTACGAGATGTATCCGGTGCTTTCACATCTGATACTCTCTGGAAAGGTTGCCAATTTCCAAAATAATTCCCTTGCTTCCAAATATTTATTCAAACAATTTTAGAACTAAATCTACAATCCATAAAGTGTGATACTTAGGGTTCGGAGGTCTCCAGAGGTCTCCTGAAACAAATGCCCTTTATTACTTTACATACCAAAGTACTTCTACCAATTGAAACACCTTGTTTGAGTGAATGACCAGCAGACACAAATGACCTATAACAGTTCACTGTCCTATAAGACATCCCCTTCTCGAATAACTCTGCTAAAACATTCACTAACTGAATATCACCTGCTTCCAAGGGATCCAAACCTCTTTCCAAGCACCAACCAAGCCACACCTTCCATGCTCCTCTATACCTCTTTCCTGTACCCGGAGCCCAAGTCTCATAGAGTAACTCTGCAGCTGTGCCCGAAAGTTCTGAGAATACTCTTGAACACCTGGGGCAGATTTACAAGCCCTTGCGCCCCCTTGGGGCATCACTTTTTTTGGTGCATCTAGGGAGATGCTTCACTTTGTAAAGCCCTGCCTCAGGTATAATATATGCAGGATGGACGTTCCCACGCAAAAAGCCATGTAGAACTGACGCAGTGAAATTTACAACATTTCACTGCGTCACTCTATGCCTTTACTACATCAAAATCCCTATGCCTGCTGAGACCAGACGTAAGGAATGATCCAGGGCTTTTTGAATGGAACTCATCTATCTGTTGTGGCGCTTTGCTGGACTTGCATCACTTTCATTAGCAACTTCAACAATGCGTCACTTTTGGGCCAACAGATGCATCAGAATTTCTAATGCATCTGTTAATCCTTGCGCCATGGAGCACTGTTTTGTAAATACAGCGCATCCATGGTGGCTTAAGGACATTTGCCGATGGCGCAAGAAAACTGACAGATTTATACAGATGCGTCAGTTCCTTGTAAATCTGCTCCCTGATATCTTCCATACTAGAAGGTTGAGGGAACACGGCTCCACCAAAAGGTGTTCTCCTCCTTCCACATTCTTCAAAGACCATCAAACACTATCACCAAAAAAGGTTCCTTCACTGCCAATTCCATCACAGATGGAAACCAAGGTTGACACTCAAAATGAGGTAACCAAAACCAACTTGCATTTCTGCCCCCTCACCTGAACTAAAACCCTCTAAATCATTGAAAACAGGGGAAAAGCATACTCCTTCAACCCTTTCCAATCCTGTAAGAACACATTCACGGCCACTGCCCCTGGATCAGGTCTCCAGCTCAAAAAATCAGCTAACTGATGAGTTAGTCTTGATGTAAAAAGGTCCACTTACAAAGGACCCAATTGCTCTAATATGTTCTGAAAAACTTCTTGCAAGGGAGAAGATGGCGGCTGACTGAAGAGCTCAGTCGCGAGCTCCTTGTCCGTAGGAATGCAGCATGGATAGTGTCCACCGGGAAAAAATGAACATCGTAGAATGATCGCGCTATACCCAGCACTTTCTACAACCGTATCCAAACTCTGAAGTACTCGAGTTTCCCCTAGTGAGAAGGGAAAATAATGGTCCACGTCTGACCTCACCTGGCCGGAGCTTTGAACATCAACAGTGGCGGCGGTCTGAACACCAACGGCGGCGGTCTGCTGAGCGCCGGTCTGCTGAGCGCCACTGAAGAGTCAATCAGCGAGTGCACTTGGGCTCACACACAGCGGTGTTCGTGGCGGTGAACGTCACGCCCGTTGACTTCGTGGGCGACGAGAGTGGCGAGAGCAGCAGGGAAACCAGCTCTGAGCTTGGGGGTCAGCGAGTAGCAGCGAACCGGCTCTGAGCCCCAAAGGCTTGGGGATCGGCGCTCTGTGCTCTGTGCTCCGTGCCTGCCGCTTATCACTGAGCGGCTAACTTCGGCCTGCAAAAAGACACAGGCTCAGGCACAAGGACAAGAAAACGTACAAACCGGGAGAACAACAGAACTGACAGCGGGGGGACGTGATAAGAGGCGCCGGCGGCGTCTGGCAATGCCCACCCGCAGTGAATTACTTTTCAAATAAAGCCACGATTGCGGGGAGTTAAAGGGGAGCAAGGGGATTTCTACATTAGTCCCACGGGCTAGAGCAGAAAAAGCCTGATACAGTTGTCCCCCACTCATTTGAAGTGTGGGCAGAAGCAGCTAAAGCACGCCGCATCAATCGAAGAGCAGGGCGCAGAGTATCGTATCGAGGCAAGGAGGTGGCAGCAGCAGCTGCTCAAGAAGGAGGAAGAAGGGGGTGCAGCTCAATACAAGGTGACTGCGGCAGAGATACTGAAGCCTTAGGCTGGACGGCTAAGAGAGAAACTATTACTGTTGCTTATGCGAGGAGGAAGGCAGCGCAGCAGCAACCACTGAACCCGGTAAGTCTGAGGGGGGTCTGCCCCTGGTTCATCTATCCTCCCAGGTTCCTCTGCTGGGGAAAAATTGGGCGTGGGTCAGATAGTTAAGGACTGGGGGGAGACTGTGCTAGCGGTCCAATAAGACCTCAGATCACCCAGCGCCACACTAGAAGCGGCCATAACGGTGCCACAAAAACTGGAAACCACCAAGGCCTCCCAGGTACCCGGTAGAGGAAAGGAAGGTGTAATTCATGAGAGAGAGGGATACAGTTTAAGAAGTAAAAAATCTGAGGCAAGGGCCAACAAAATGACTAAAGAAAAAAGCCAGTCACCAGTCAGTGCATCTACCGGGGAAGTAAAAGGGAAGAATAAAAGACACATTTCAGGGCAACCACTAGCCCCCCTATCCAGAGCCAGCCGGGTAAGCCTGAAAACGACAGGGCGCAGCGCTCTTAAGATCACTCCATCACTAAGGTCCTACTTTAAAGTCCAGGATAAAATCCTCAATCCAGAGAAAGCCAACACAGAAGTTGCACCACATTTAGCCCAACATACACCAGGCAGGGCCTTAGAATCAAAAAAGGAAAAAATGGCGGAGAAACAGAAAGAAGGAACATCAGGCCTAACTACCAGCAATAAATATCAAACCCTCTCTACCCAAGAAACAGAGTATGGGGGTGAAGCTACCAGGAGGGAACTGGAAAACGACATCATCGGGCAAGTTCAAACACTTTCCGCACCTTCTACTCTCTCCACAACCGCTAGCAGTTCTAATATTTCTAATAGCTCTAACGCTGAGCAGATTCTTGAGGAGATGATGAAGGAGATGAGAGCCAAATTTGCAATCTCCGAAAAAAACAGTCCAAAATACAGGAAGCTTGTGAGTGGAGAAGTGTGGCTCAGGGGTTAGAGGCGGCAGACCCGGAAGCTGAGATCGGCCCTGGACCAGGGTTCAATTCCCCGCCCCGACGGGGGTTGGGCTCAATAATTCCACGGACTCGATAATTCTCGCTCCGGTGCCTACTCGACTCACGGGTTCACACTCTGCGACTCTGGGCAATAGCTTGCTTAATCTCCACAACGGCCCCTCGCGGCGGGATGCCTGGCTTTCACCTTGTGGATACCCTGCCGGGGTATCTCACAGGGGAATACCAGGACGGGTTCCCTAAGCAAGCGCATAGATGCCTGCGATGTGGGCGATTTGCGCTATATAAATACATGTACATTTACATTTACATTTACTCGATCAGAAAATAAACACTTATTGACAGAGTAACTCACGCAGAAGGCGAAATAGAGGTGCTCAACAAGAAAACAGAGGCAAACCACAAGGAAGTAACCAGATTGAGAACCAGGGCAGCTGAGATTAGCGAGAGAATCGAATCTCTAGAGAATCATGCCAGGAGAAACAACATAAAAATGCTGAACATACCGGGGGGAATCGAAGGAGAAGACATAAAGGGATTCCTAATCCAGCTACTAGAGGAAAAAAATCCCCTGTACTAAATCAGTTAACCTCAGTGAAGATATCCAAAGGATACACCGGAACCCCTTCAGGAAGGGGAAACATAGAAAGAACCCGAGGAAAGTCCTGATCTACTTCATGACATATTCACTGAAAGAGCATATTCTAAGCAAAGGCCTAAAAGCGGTATCTTTCGCCAAGGATGACTGGTCCTGCAAAATTAGATTGGGCATATCCAAAACGACCCAAGATAGACAATGGGAGTTGGGCCAACATATGCCACAATTAAGGGCACTTGGAGCGAATGTTCAGATGCGCTTTCCTGCTTCACTAAAAATTATGTGGAACAATAAAATGCCTGAATAAACAATAGAGAGAGCGAGGGTTTTTAGGGGCCTGTCCAGCCCCTGAGTATAGTATGGAGAATCAATGTGGACTGGGCACTGTAAGTTTAGGGTGTGTACTATTGTACTAGGTCACTTGTAATTATGGCCTTGAGGCTGGACCCAATTGGTCCTGTTTATAAACCCCTCACACAGCAACCTGGTTGGTGTCATGCTTCAACATCGGGGTTCAATTCAGAGAGGCTACCCGAAGAAAATTAAAGAGAAAGCACATAAACGTGCCAAAAACCAAAACCGCGAAAGACTCATCGACACATGTCCCCGCGAGACAAAACCAACACCGCTGACTTGCGTCACCACATTTAACACAGTTTCCACCCAGGTATTCAAAATCATCAAGAAACACTGGAAAATAATCAGGACTGGGAACGTACAATGGGACCCACCACTCATCTCCCACAAAAAGGCCAGATCTATAAAAGATGCAATTGTTTCCACAAGACCAAGAATTACAAAAATCCCCACGAATACCATCACTAATGCATGGGGCCTCCCCAAGATAGTCGGCCATTTCGCCTGTGGCGACTGTAGTGTCTGTCACTTGACTATCACAACAAAATCTTTGGCACTAGAACCTGGTAAACTGTGGGAACTACGTACCCACACCAATTGCAACAGCACTCATGTCATCTACCGCATCACATGCCCATGCAATCTGTCATACATTGGCATGACTAGCAGGAAAATTAAGACACAAATTTGCGAACATCGCAGCACCATCCGATGCAAAAAGAACACTACCAAGTTGACCAACCACTTCCTCGAGCTGGGACATACCACAAATGATATGCAGTGGGTAGTGAATGAGAGCATCAACCCCAACGTGCACAACAGTCAAGAGAAACTACTAAACAAAGAACAAAGGTGGGTATACAGGTTGTCAAGTTACAAGACTGGCCTGAATGACAACATACCGTGGAACAGTTTGAGTAACCACTAATTCCACTTGCTCAGTAAAAATCTGTCATATAACTCTGTCAGAAATACTAGCTCCGCACTGTTCCAGAACTAAATAAACAAAAAAAAAACAGCCACCACCTGTGATTTAAACTGGTTACTAGTGACACTAGCACTCGTACCATCCCTTTAGATTCATTGAGTGTCATCCTCATCCTTGGATGGACACTAACTATCTCTTTACAGCCATACGAACACCCCCCCCCTCTAGCTTTTTGCTTAATGTTATTTAATTTTCAACTTTTTCATTATACTTTGACAGCCTGTACCCTTTCCAACATGGCCGCTCGCCGCTCCACAACCCCCCCTCTTTTTTACAAATATCGCCAGGCGCATGCGCAACCTAGCGATAGGGCCCCTCACTACACGGCCGCCACCACAGTCCCCGTGTTTTTCCAAAAACAGTGTTTTCCTTAAATGTTGAACACGCACCCACGAGCTGCTTGTTACTCTTGGTCACACTATTCTGTTGATACGCGGTCATTTCAACTGCCCATTACAACATGGCCGCCATTCCCACGCCGCACATGCGCACATTTGCGCTCAGGCCCCTGCCAATACCCGGAAACACAGCAGAGTCCCCATATATACCGGACGCCTCCGACGGCTTCTCACCAGCCGGGACGCCGAGGGACCCAAACTAGGTATCTGCAGAGGACCATTTCTATCCAAGTAAGGTCTTGTCTCCCGACCAGCGACACGCTGGCTTGCCCAAAACATTTTTTGTTCACAAACGGACTCTCACCTTCTTTTTCCCTACCCCCCACAGATAGGTACTGGGAATTCCTCCCCTCCCGCGCCCTGAATACCTGGAGCAGAATGCTATAGTGAAGTAATTACTGGTGAAACCTTTCCATTACGTAATTTCTATATGTATGTTTGTCTCACAATGTACCTTAGCTTGTGCAGATGCACCTTTTAAAAAGAATTACGTAATTTTTATATGTTTGTATTGTCTCACTACTATACAGCCACCCTGGTAGCCACAGCGTTTTTATTAATCAGCCTTTCATAAAAGCCTCACCAAGGTCCCCCCATACACCACGGGGGGAGCCTTGCATGTAATGTAATGTAATGTAATGTAAAAAACATTTCTACAGCGCAGCTTCCACTCCAAGGAGTATCTTGCATAAGATCGCTACGTAGGTCACCACCCCTTGGGCACGCCTATAGTCGATCTATATACCCGACGACAAACTACACGCTCATGTGAGCATTAGTCACCTGTACCGGCCACTAGGTAACATCGTGCATGACGCATGCCAGAGACAATCCTGCAGTGGGCTCCATTTCTATGCATGATACTCAAACCATGTATGTTGTGTGTTTATTTTTCTTCCCCTACAGGATTTTTTGCGAAAGCAGAGAGTGTCTGTAAGTAAATAGACACCATCCTTTTATCTTTCACCTTTTCCACACACCTTAGCGCGTGTGTTGGAGACTATCACCTGTGGCACCACTTGTGCCACTCACTTCACTCTTCTACTGGTCCTGACGAAAGTCCCGCCCAAATTTTCTCTGGTACTGAAACATGTAGACTGCATCACAAATAGCCAACTCAGAGTAATATTTAAACTATCTGTAGTTGCATCACATAATTTTAACTGATACCCTGGGTCGCCAAGAATAAAATTATAGGTAAGGATCCCCAGAGGTATATTTTAATACTCACCTTCATCCACATCACACAAATTGCACGACACCTGCTCCGCTGTAGTCGGGCGTGGAAGCACAACCGGGCGGCATTCAGCTGCCTGGTTGGACCCCGATGATGAAGCATGACACCAACCAGGTTGGTGTGTGAGGGGTTTATAAACAAGACCAATTGGGTCCAGCCTCAAGGCCATTATTACAAGTGACCTAGTACAATAGTACACACCCTAAACTTACAGTGGCCCAGTCCACATTGATTTTTCCACAATAAAATGCTTAACATAAGAGATTCAAAGGAAGCAGAATGGCTAATAGAGTAAATCAAAACACAACAGGAAGATCATTCTCAAACAAAATAAAATGTGTATCCCACACGCCAGAAAGCGGCCTTAAAACCAGTGGAAAAAATAGGAAAATTTGAATGAAACCGAAGGGCAAGGAGCTCAAAAGGGCAGATCAATGCCCAGAAGAAAGCAGACAAGGGAGGCTTCTCCAGGGTGAGGGGGGGACTCGATGCATAAATGTTCACCAAAAAAATTCAAAAAAAGAAAAAATCAAAGCACATGGTGGGGAGCAAAATGGGGAGGAAAGAAAAAAAAAGTCCTAAAAGCAAAACAAGAGGAGTACAACGGCCCAGATGCAAAGTATGGAGACCTGGTTAGGGATGCCATTTACGGGTAAGAGATCAGAAAAAGAAAAAGAGCTCAAAATCTTAACGTGGAACACAAATGGGCTGAGAATTAAAAAACGGAGAATGAATATACTGGAATACCTAAAAAACTGCGACAGTGAACTAATTATCCAGGAATCAGATCTAACAGAAGAGGAATGGGAGCCGATATGTAAAACCCAAGGATGGATAGACCACTGTATTTGTAAAAATCAAAACTGTAATGTAAAGGGAGTTGCGATCATCTTTAAAAAAATCCCTGAAAGCGGTGATCGAGAAAACAGAAATTGACAGAAAGGGGAGATGGGTCATTGTGAATACAAAAATCCATAATAACTCATACACCGTGGTGGATTACTATGGTCCAAATGTCGACGATCCTGAACCGCTTCAAAAGCTATACTCTAACCTCCTAGCAACTAACACTCCGATCATAATGGGCGGGACTTCAACATCATACTAAACCCCAAAGAAGATCGTATCCAGCAAAAAAACCTCCCCAATCTGCCTAAAATTAGATAATGGGTAGGGCTATGCATAAAGGATCTAGGGATTGTGGATGTGTGGGAAAAAAAAGGAAATAATAATCAGTGATTCACCTATAAAAACAAAATGTTAGGACATGCATCCAGAATAGACTTTTTCCTTATTAGCAGGAGCCTAGTGGAACAAACAAAAAAAGATGAACATATCCCAACCCACATCTCAGACCACTCAGCGGTACAGCTTAGCCTGATATTAAGAACCTCCGCGGTGGACAGTGGACAAGAGTATTTTCTTAGACCAGACCTGCATCGAAAAATTGGCAGATGAAACAAAACTGTTTTTTGACTTAAATAACATGGGATCTACAAAACAAATAGCCTGGGACGCATATAAAGCGTTTATCAGAGGGAAAATTCTAAGTATGGCAGCTCACGGGAACAAGGAGAACAAACGTTTCATTGAGCTGATTGAAAAGGACCTGCTGAATCTGGACACGGATCTTAAGAATGCCAAGTCCACTAAGACAAGTTCCGAAATAGAGAGTAACATAGGAAACAAGAAAGCAGAGTTGAACGATTTTTTAGAAACGATAACCAGAGAAAAATGGGAAGCCAGTAGACTTTCACATTACGAATACGGAGAAGGTTGCGGGAAGATCCTGGCTTGGAAAACAAACACCGAAAGAACCAGAAATAGGATCACAAAGATACAGAGAGAAGGCCGACAAGGGTACTCTTCTGAAAGTAGTGAAATCAGGCAAGAATTTAAACAGTTTTTTGATAATCTTTACATGGACGAGTCAGTTGGTTCTAGAAATCAAATGCAGAACTTTCTAGATAAAATCACGACCCCTGTGGCCTCCCCAGAACAGAAGTTAGGTCTTAACCAAGAGATATCTAAAGAGAAAGTCAGAGCTGCAATAAAAAGTTTAAAAAGAGGTAAAACCGCAGGGCCAGACGCCTTACCTAACGAAATCTATCTATAGCTTTGGGAAATTATATTAGCACCTGTTACAGACCTACTAAACTGCATATTCTTAGAAAACCAAGAGCTCCCAAACTCCTGGAATGACGCAATTGTAAGTATCATCCTAAAACCAGGGAAAGATCCAACCAAATGTGAGTCATACAGGTCCATCTCCCTCTTGAACTCGGATTACAAAATCTACATGCAGATACTGGCAAAAAGGTTAGGGGCAGTGGCAGGGTCCCTAATTCACCCAGTCCAAAAGGGTTTCATTAAAGGTAGGCAAATCCATGAACTGTCACACGAGCCCATAAGCACTATTGATATTGCAACCCATTACTCTTTACCTTTATCGGTAATAACTTTCGACGCGGCAAAAGCGTTCGATAGAGTTAGCTGGCCTTTCCTGAATGCCACCTTAGCTAAATTCAATCTGGGGGACAAACTAGAAAACGCAATAATTAACATCTATAAAAATCCTGTCGCGAAAATATTAGTGAACGATGCCCTTAGAGACAACATACAAATAAATAGAGGCACAAAGTGAGGGTGTCCCCTGTCCTCCCTCTTATTTAACTTTGATATAGAACCGCTAGCTTGCCTGCTGAGAGGGGAAGAGGGGATCGCAGCTTTTAAACATCAAGACCGGGAGAAAAAAGTTGCTCTCTATGCAGACGACTTGATGTTATTCACTGGCAATCTAACCAGCTCACTCCCCAAAATAGAGGGAATTATAGGTCAATTCGGAGCAGTCGTAGGCTATTTGGTGAACCAATCCAAATCGAAAATTTTCATGTGGAATGCCACCTCAGGAAACCCTCTACTTAAAGACAAAATAAAATACCTAGGAATAGAGTACACAAAGGAATTGTATGAGGTAGCGTGCTTGAATTTCTCCAGGATCCACAAAGATATAAGGAAAATACTTAAGGCTTGGTCAGGCTTAAAACTATCTTTTCTAGGAAAATTCAACTTAATTAATATGACTATAGTACCAAAATGTACGTACCTATTTAACTCCATCCCAATGAGTTTTAAGACAGAGCAAATTAAAAAGCTGCCGGGGGAACTATCAAGCTTTATCTGGGCCGCCAAAGGGGTCAGAATCGGATGGGAAAAGTTAAGAAGAAACAAAGCACAGGGGGGAATGCCCAGCCCAGACCTACTGGAGTACTGTAGATCCTTCCAGTTTAAGAACACAAGGAGACGATTGGCTGTGAGAAGTTGGCCTGGTATATGATGTTCACTATTCTAGTAAACACCTTGCACCAGTCCAAACAACGCTTATGGTGATGGTTGTAAAGTCAACCTTATAGACCAGCTATCCTAGAGGTAGCGTGGACAGAACAGTCTTAGGCTAAAAGACTCTTGAGGGCGTGTAAAGCCAGCTGTTTTACCATATGTAACCCCTTGAATATCAAATGAAAGGACACCACATAAGATATATATAAAATATATATGTATTTATTTACTAACACACTCCTCTGAACTCTTTATAAGGTCAGAGGCAAAAGCACATAACAAGTTACACTTAGAAATACTTTAAATAGCACACTTTACAGTTAGGCCCTAGGGGCGTGTAAAACCATATACTAAGTAAGTGGTATAAGAACCACGATTCGGGAAAGGAGAGGCCTAGGGAATCGCTGGGGCTACACTATCTGACCCTTAGGTTAGGAGTAGGAGGCCCACAGGCGGCGCGTGCAGAGTCAGTACTCTCACGCGAGAGTCAATAGAAAGTCAATAGGAACGTAAAAGGTAAGTAATTGGAGATTTAGGACACTTCCGGTCTAGCTAGAAGGATACAACTAAAAACCTAGACACTTGGATAGTCAATTCCCTTAAGAGCACTGAAGTACTCGTGTTACCTCACCCACAGGAAGCGGGTGCATATGTGTGAAGATGTGTCGGGTTACGCCGTTGAAGTCTATGGAGCCTGCGAAGAAAGATGCTGCAGGCGACCAGGAGGAAGATGTCCGGGTGGATCCAAGGGTGGATCTAGGATGAAGAGGACCTGAAAGCAGAGGGAACAGAGTCTAGGTCACTAGCCAGGGAGGTCTCAGGAGCTGCGCTGTTAGCAAGTTGCAGGCTTTCCATTTTACCTGCTTCCACGGGTCCCGACGCCTTCCACGGGGCTCAGCTGTGCTGGAGTCGTGCAGTGGGGTCAGAGGGATCCAGGAGTCACGGTCTTGTCAGGCTCTGTGCTCGGGTTCTGGCGGGAACGGTGACAAAGCAAGCCGTCGAGTTGCTGGATTGTGCCTGGTTGCCCAGGGTGGTCACTCCTTGGCCACAAGGGAGATTCTTCAGTCTTCAGCTTGGTTGAATGTCGAAGGGTCCAGAGTTTTGTCTTCAGTTCGATTCCAGGATTAATCTATTTTCTTCAGGGTCAGCTCCTACCTTTATACAACTAAAGGGGGCTGGTTTGCTCACTAGGTCCCTCCTATGGGTGGGACCAGGAAGGGGGGTGGTTACACTCCCTTTCCTTTGTGCAGTTTCGCGCCAGATCTGGGGCTGGAGTGCCCCAGCAACCGGTTTGAACTGGGGTATGCATGAAGCCCCTAGTGTGCCTCAGGCAGTGTCTCAATCTATTCACCCCTCCCTGCTCCCTGTCCCAATACACATCCTACTGTCTGGGGTGGTGCTCGCACCTCCCCAAGACCGAAACCTATTGTCCAAACCTCCGTGACTGGAAGGACTCCCAGCAGCAGGAGGTCAGACTTGTGTCAGTGGCAGCAGCATCCATTTTGTGATGCTGGGGCTCTGGTTAACTTTAACCGGGATCGTTGGACTTAACATGTCTTTTCCCTCTATAACGGTGGAATGCTACCCCGTCGCCAGAATTGGTGAGGGGCTAGTATTCCAAAGTTTATGACACCTTACACGACATGTTTGGATAAAGCCAAACCAAAGTTAGCATTTAACCGCGAGGTTCATAATGCACTTAAGAGTATATGGTATGGCAATATCATAGAACAGCTATAAGGACATGGTTCCGAAAGCTGCAGGCAGGCTCAGCTCATGCTAGAGCACCATCTCACACATAACCAAGCACTCTGCCTCCAGGATTGTTAAGACCTGCCATAGGAGTGACTTATACGTTACTATGTGTCTATATGAAAGTAGGTATAGTAAGACTACACCTAAGCAAGTGGTGATTACATGACCTTGCACCAGCTGAATGATCAGCCAGTTGTGCCAATTTGAGTGGCCAGCCAGGGATGGCATAATACATGCTGCAGCCCCTGGTAGGCCTTGGTTACACCTATGCCCTGAGTACATAGGGTACACTTCTACAGAGGCTGATAAGGTGAACCAATTCCCAATTGGATGTACCTAGAGTACATGGTGTGAATTTAGAGAGAGTGCATCTGGGATGTGGGTCTGATTGGCAGGCCCACAGCCACATCTAAGTCGAAAACCAGTAAAGCAAAAGCAAAAAGTGGGGGTGACCATAGGAAGCAAACCCTACTCTCCTACACAACCCCCCCCATAAACGTAGGGACATTAAACTAACCTTGACCAGTTGAGTCTTCATGTTCTAAGTGGAAATATCTGAAAGAAACAGGTTAGTATTAGATTCCTTACCTTAGAATATCCCCAGGCGTCAGACTGGATCCGGAAACGTTTGCGTAGCAATACCCCTGCGCGTCGTTAGGCGTCGTCTCTGGCTCCGCGTCAGTCGTCGGCGTCGTCTCCGCTGGAATGACGTTGTCGGAGTACTTAGACGCCGCCCATGCGCGCTGATGTCAGTTCTTCTTTTTTCCGCGCCAGCTAGCGCAGATCCGGAGAAGCTCTACCCCTTAGTCACTTTTTGACTAAAACTTTTTTGATCATTTTTGATCCTCTTTCGACTCTTCAGGTGCGGGTAGGGATGGCCGGGTTCAAGCCCTGATCTAAGTGTAGTCTACTGATGTCGAATACCACCCCCATCGCCGGTGTCTGCAGTGTCTAGGCCTCGACCACGATGACCGACTGTCGAGCCCTGACGTCGAAGGCTAGGCGGGAGCGGTCCCGCAAGCGGCTCGAGCTCCGGCAGTCGGCCCGTGCCATTCGAGGTCCCGGTCCCACGGGAGGTCGAGGGACCGGTCGCGGGGTCAGAGCCCTCGCAGCTCCGGAAGTCGGCATCGGTCTTCTGGTTCCTCCTCAGGTAAGAGGCATGAGAGGTCGGAGCGGCGTCATCGCTCCTCCAATCGCCCACGACACTCGCCCGACGCGGCCGGGGTTTTGGGTGGCCCCACCCACGCGGTTCCGCCGAAGTCGCAGGCACCGCATCCTGCCCCATACCTACGGGTCCCTGAGCAAGATGTGACGCGGGAGGAGATCGAACAGTACCTCATGGCCATGAGGTCGCTTTCTTCTCCGCCGGGCCCCACGGTGCTTCCGGGCCTAGCGGGTCGGGTGCTCCGGCACCGACGCCGTCGGCTGCTTCGGCCCCGGCGCCGCCGGCAACTTCGGTCCCGGCGCCGCAGGCCCCGACTGGATCCGGATCCGGGTCGAGGCCGGTCGACCTTACGACCTCGCCTGCGCCGGCCCCGAGGGTGTCACCACCGGCGCCGACTTCGGTCGACGCCGGCCCCAGTCCTTCTGTCGCTCCTGTTCAGCCGTCGACACGGCCCCGTTGGGAGCCGTGTGAGACGGCGATAGGTACATTCCACTTTAATGAACGGGGCCCGATTGTTGATCCTGGCTACCAGGAATTGGGTGACGACGAGGACTGGGAGGGGTCTATGGACCCTCTGACACGGGAGTGTCAGGACCAAGCGGACTGGACAGTGGAGCTTGGGGAAGCCAGTGACCTGGACCTCTCCCCAGACACTGGTTTTGTCTCCCCTCCAACCGTGGCTACGGAGGAGGGGGCAGCCTACAGTGTAGTGTTGATGCGGGCGGCTAAGGCCTTAAACCTTACGCTCCCCTCAGCGGCCGTGAGGACTAATCTCCTCACCGAGGTCCTCAAACCGCAGGCAAGCTCGGTTGAGCCTCTGCTGCCGTTCAATGAGGCCTTATGTGACGTCCTGCTGGGCACTTGGTCCAAGCCCGCCTCAGGACAGCTTGTAGACAGGACGTTGGCCAGACGCTACCGCCCGGCTCCGGGTGACCCTAGCTTCCTGTCGACCCACCCCACCCCCGAGAGCCTGGTTATCCAGGCCTCTAACTCCCAGACCGCGTTCCCGTCGGCTCCTCCCAACAGGGAATCCAAAAGGTTTGAACAGTTTGGTAAGAAAGTGTTCTCGTCCCTTAGTCTGGGACTGCGGTCAGTCAATACCGAATGCCTCTTGGGCCGCTACACCCACACCCTGTGGGACACGGTTGCGAACGTGCTGCCACAATGCCCTGAGGAGGTCAGGGCTAAACTCTCACAAGCCCTAGTGGAGGGTCGAGATGCGGCACGGTACTCTATCCGGTGCGGACTGGATACCACCGATACACTGGGCAGAGAGATGGCTAGGACAGTGGCGGTTCAACGCCACACCTGGTTGAGGTGCGCCAATTTTTCGACTGATGTCCAGGCTACTCTCCTGGACATGCCGTTCGATGGCCGTCGCCTGTTTGGCGACCAGGCAGACCACGCACTTGAGCGCATTAAGAACTCCAGGGCTACGGCCAAGTCCTTGGGCCTCTCAGCCCCGCGCCAGCAGTCGGGTGCCTTTCGCTCCTTTCGTGGCCAAGAAAGGAGCGCCCCTACACGTGCCGCCAGCCACACGCCGCCTCAACAGAACCTTCAGCGCGGTGGCGGCCGTGGAAACCGCCGGGGTGGCAGTCGGGGACAACGGCGAGGCCAGTCCGCACCCGCTCCCGCAGCATCTGCCTCAAAACCTTCCGAGTTTTCAGGCCCATGTGATGCCCGTGGGGGGCAGGGTTCGCCATCGCCTCTCCCACTGACGCACCGTCACTTCGGACAGGTGGGTGCTGCAAATCGTCCGGAGGGGCTACTCACTCCCCTTCGAGACAACCCCAAATGCCATGCCACCGCAGTAACACCACGTATCGGGGGACCACTTGCGACTTCTACAGGAGGAAGTTACGGCCCTCTTGGCCAAGGGGGCCATTGAGCGCGTTCCTGGGCCAGAAGTAGGGTGTGGTTGTTACTCCCACTACTTCCTGGTACCCAAGAAGGGCAAAGGGGGCCTACGCCGTATCTTGGACCTATGGAACGTCAACAGCTTCCTCCGGAAGGAGAAGTTCAAGATGTTGACTTTGGCTCAGGTCTTGGCTTCCCTAGACCCGCAAGACTGGATGGTGGCGTTGGACTTGCAGGACGCCTACTTTCACATCCCCGTCCTGCCGGCCCACCAACGTTACCTGCGGTTCACGGTAGGCCACGAGCACTTTCAGTTCACCGTGCTCCCCTTTGGCCTTACCAGCGCCCCAAGGGTGTTCACGAAAGTGATGGCGGTGGTCGCAGCTCATCTGCGCAGGTTAGGGATTTCAGTCTTCCCCTACCTCGATGACTGGTAGTTGAAGGCGGGCTCGCCCCAGTCAGTCGTCTGCCACCTCCAGACGACGCAGACCTCTTGCACCAGCTGGCGTTCTCCATCAATGTGCCGAAGTCACACCTGTGCCCCTCTCAGAAGATCCTTTTCATCGGAGCGGTTCTCGACTCGGCGCAGTTTCGGGTTTACCCGCCCGAACAGCGGGTTCAGGATATACAGGCTCTCATCCCAATCTTCCAGCCTTTATCCCGAGTCTCGGTCAGGTTGATGCTGCGGCTTCTGGGGCTGATGGCTTCCCGCATCCTTCTGGTGCATCACGCCCGTTGGTGGATGCGGGCTCTGCAGTGGGACCTGAAGTTTCAGTGGGCCCAGCATCAGGGCAACCTGTCCGACCATGTCCTGATCTCGGAGGGCACTGCGAGACAGCTGCAGTGGTGGCTCACGGACCGCGATTGGATCAGTGGCAGATCCCTCTCCCTTCCCCAGCCGGAGCATGTAGTTGTGATGGACGCATCCCTCCAGGGCTGGGGAGGCCACATGGGAGAGGCGGAGATCAGAGGCCTCTGGTCTCCGGCGGAGTCTTGGCTCAATATCAACCTTTTGGAGCTGCGGGCGATTCATCTAGCACTGAAGGCATTCCTCCCCTCTGTCCGAGGGAGTGCAGTGCAGGTGTTTGTGGACAACACCACCGCCATGTGGTACTGCAACAAACAGGGCGGGGTGGGGTGTCAGTCGGTCCCCCGATCCGTCTGCCCCTTCAAGAGGACCTTCTGTCGCAGCAGCAGGGTACGGTCCTCCACCCGAACCTGTCCAGTCTCCACCTCCATGCTTGGAGATTTAGCGGCGACAGTTGTGGCCATTTGACTTGCCTCCTGAAGTCTGTAATGTTATTCTAAAAGCCAGGCGTCCCTCCACAAGTCGGTATACGCCTGCCGGTGGAACAGATTTGTGGCATGGTGCACAGCAAAGGCTGTGGATCCTCTTTCTGCCCCTCTTTCTGAGGTTCTTCTCTTCCTTCTTTCTCTTGCCCAGCAGGGCTCTGCTCTGGGCACTATCAAGGGCTACCTTTCTGCCCTTTCCGCCTTCCAAAGGCTACCTAATCAGCCTTCTTTGTTCAAGTCCCCCATTGTCACTCGTTTTCTGAAAGGCATCACACACATGTTTCCACCTGTCCCCTTTGTGATGCCCCAGTGGGACTTTAACCTGGTTCTTACTTTCCTGATGTGCTCTCCCTTTGAGCCACTTCATTCTTGTCCTCTCCGTCTTCTCACTTTGAAGACAGCTTTCCTGGTTGCCATCACCTCTGCCAGGAGAGTGAGTGAGCTCCAGGCTCTGTCTTGCAAACTTCCTTTCCTATTTGTACATCCGGACAAGGTGGTGTTGCGTACAAGAACCTCTTTCCTGCCCAAGGTAGTCTCTACTTTCCACATCAGGCAGTCCATCACCTTGCCCTCCTTCTTCCCGCCTCCGCATCCCTCAAAGGATGAAGAGCGGCTCCATCGTCTGGACCCAAAACGTGCGCTTTCATTCTATGTGGATCGCACACGCCAGTTCCGGGTGGATGACCAACTCGTTGTTGATTACGTGGGTGCGAAGAAGGGACGGGCTGTGCATAAGGGGACCATCTCTTGGTGGGTCGTCTTATGCATCATGGCGTGCTACTCCTTGGCTAGGAAGGAGCCTCCAGTTGGGCTGAGGGCCCATTCCACTCGGGCCACGGCGGCTACTACTGCCCTGGGTCGGGGAGTCCCCCTGCAGGACATTTGCCAGGCGGCTACTTGGGCCTCGCTGCACACCTTTGCGAGGCACTACTGCCTGGACAGTCAAGTCCGGAGGGATGGCTTCTTTGGCCGTTCCTTCCTCCAGGACTTTCTGGTTTAAGTATTGGTTCGCAGACCCACCACCGGGGTTGGTATTGCTGGGGTATCTATTCTAAGGTAAGGAATCTAATACTAACCTGTTTCTTTCAGATGAACAAGTTACTTACCTTCGATAACGATATATCTATAAGAAACAGTAGTTAGTATTAGATTCCTTACCGCCCCACCCATCCTCCCCGGTCTGCGAACTGATACCTAGGGTTAAGGTCATCCCCTTTCAGGGCCCTAGTTTCATGGCACCAGTGTTGGTTCTAGCATGGCTCTGCGTATCTGGCGCGGAAAAGCTGTGTCTAAGAACTGACGTCAGCGCGCATGGGCGGCGTCTAAGTACTCCGACGACGTCATTCCGGCGCAGATGACGCCGACGACGGACGCGGAGCCAGAGACGACGCCTAACGACGCGCAGGGGTATTGCTGCGCAAAAGTTTCCGTTTCCAGTCTGACGTCTGGGGATATTCTAAGATAAGGAATCTAATACTAACTACTGTTTCTTACAGATATATCGTTACCGAAGGTAAGTAACTTGTTCATCTGGAGAGTCCATCTGCATTGGCATGGTCAGTCCCAGGTCTATTTTCCACTGTAAATTCCATCCCCTGTAGGGAAATGGACCACCTAAGAAGTTTGGGATTTTCACCCTTCATCTGATTTAACCATAGGAGGGACTTGTGGTCTGTCTGAATCTTGAAGTGAGTGCCAAACAAGTATGGCCTCAGCTTCTTCAGGGCCCAAACCACAGCAAAGGCCTCCCTCTCTATAGCTGACCAACGTTTCTCTCTAGGGGTCAGCCTTCTGCTTATGAAAGCAATGGGCTGGTCTTGAGCATCTATATTCAGTTGTGAAAGTAAAGCTCCCACACCCAACTCAGAAGCATCTGTTTGGACTATGAACTCTTTGGAGTAATCTGGACTTTTCAGAATAGGGGCAATACACATGGCCTGCTTCAGGTCATCAAATGCCTTTTGACAGCTAACTGTCCACTGAACTTTCTTTGGCATCTTTTTGGAAGTTAAATCATTCCGTGGTGTCACAATGGACCCATAGTTTTTCACAAACTTCCTGTAGTACCCAGACAGGCCCATGAAAGCTCTGATCTGTGTCTGGGTAATTGGAGGAGTCCAGTCTCTGATGGTCTGGATCTTACTCTCCAGTGGTTGAACCTGACCCCCACCTATCAGGTGGCCCAGGTACACAACCTTGCTCTGCCCTATCTGGCACTTTGTAGCCTTGATAGTGAGGCCTGCCTTTTGCAGAGCCTCTAAAACATTCCTCAGGTGATCCTCCCAGGAGGAGCTAAAAACAGCAATATCATCCAGATAAGCTGCACACTAGTCTTCCAGTCCTGTGAGAACTTGATTCACCAACCTTTGGAAAGTGGCAGGTGCATTCTTCAAACCAAAGGGCATTACCACAAATTGATAATGTCCTCCTGGGGTCGAAAATGCTGTCTTGGCTTTTGCATCCTCAACTAATCTGATTTGCCAGTAGCCTGCTGTCAGGCCAAATGTGATCAAGAATTTGGCAGAAGCCAATCTATCAATGAGCTCATCTGCCCTGGGGATGGGGTGGGCATCTGTCCTAGTGACAGCATTGAGACCTCTGTAGTCCACACAACACGTCATCTCTCTCTTACCATCTTGGGTGTGAGGTTTTGGCCCCAGGACAACTGGACTGGCCCAAGGGCTCTCTGAGGGCTCAATAACTCCCAGCTCCAACATCCTTTGGACCTCTGTCCTTATGCAGTCCCTGACATGGTCAGGTTGCCTGTAGATTTTACTCTTGACAGGCAGACTGTCACCAGTGTCCACCTCATGGGTGCACCAGTTTGTCTGACTTGGGGTCAGAAAAAACAAATGTCTGAAGGACTGCAGAACTTGTCTACAATCCTGTTGCTGATGGTCAGAGAGGCTGTCTGAAAAGACCACATCATCCACTGAGTCATCATCAGGGTTCTGAGTAAGCAGGTCTGGGAGAGGGTCACTCTTCCTCCTACCCCTCATCTGTACCCATGAGCAAGCCCATGTCTGCCCTGTCGACAAATGCCTTAAGTCTGTTGACATGAAGCACCCTGTGGGGGCTTCTGAGAGTCCCAAGGTCCACCAAGTAGGTGACTTCTCCCTTCTGTTCAACTATTGTATGGGGTCCAGACCATTTGTCCTGGAGTGCTGCTGGGGCCACTGGCTCCATCAACCATATCTTCTGTCCTGGCTGGTACACAGTCAGTACAGCCTTTTGGTCATGCCAAGCTTTTTATAATTCTTGGCTGGCCTCAAGGTTTTTGGAAGCCTTCTCCATGTATTCAGCCATCCTGGAGTGGAGACCAAGTACATAGTCCACTATGTCATGCTTAGGCTTTTTGAGAGGTAACTCCCATCCTTCCTTCACAAGACATAGGGGTCCTCTTACAGGATGCCCAAACAAAAGCTCAAAAGGGCTGAAGCTAACCCTCTTTTGTGGGACCTCTCTGTAACAGAAGGCAGGGTAAAAGGATGTCTCATCTTCGCCTCAGCTTTTCAGGTAACCCTTTTATCATCCCTTTGAGGGTCTTGTTGAATCTGTCCACAAGCCCATTACACTGTGGGTGATAGGGGGTGGTGAACTTATAGTTGACACCACACTCCTTCCACATTGCAGTTAAATATCCTGACATGAAGTTTGCACCTCTGTCAGAGACAACCTCCTTTGGAAACCCCACTCTGGAGAAATCCCCAAGTAGGGCCCTAGCCACAACAGGAGCTGGTGTGGTTCTCAGGGGAATAGCTTCTGGATACCTGGTGGCATGATCCACTACCACCAGTATAAATCTGTGCCCAGATGCTGTTGGGGGTCCATTGGTCCTATAATGTCTATCCCCACTCTTTCAAAGGGTACCCCCACCACAGGTAGTGGTATGAGGGGGGCCTGTGATGTGCCACCTGATTTGCCACTGGCTTGGCAGGTAACATAGGAGCGACAAAACTCCTTTGTATCTTCTGACATATGGGGCCAGTGAAAGTGAGGAACAAGCCTGTCCCAAGTCTTGTTCTGGCCCAGGTATCCTGCTAAGGGAATATCATGGGCCAAGGTAAGAAGGAAGCCCCTAAATTGCAGAGGTATGACCAACCTCCTGGAAGCACCAGGCGTGGGGTCTCTAGCCTCTGAATAAAGGAGCCATTCATCCCGATACACTTTATGGGTACCTTGAGCATTCCCAGCAGCCTCAGCAGCAGCCTGCTGTCTGAGGGGTTCAAGAGCGGAACAATCTAATTATGCCTGCCTCAGATCTGCCCTTGAGGGTCCCCCTGTCCCAAGAAACAACCTGATCAGGCTCAAGTTCTTCTAGGACAGTTTCTTCTTGGATCTCAGAATCATCCTTCTGGGAGGGCTGATCCTCAACCTGAGGCAGGGGGGAAGGCACTGCCTTAACCCTCTTGCTCTTTCTCTTGGGTAGTGTCTGGTCTATTGTTCCAAGATCCAGCACTTGTTCAGGTAAGCACTTTTTGGCCTGTGACCTGGTCACAGCAAGGACCTGTGCTGAAATTCCCAGCATTTCTGCATGGGTCCTATACTCCACCTTAGACCAAACTGAGGTTTCAAGATCATTTCCCAACAGACACTCAACTGGAAGGTCTGATCTCACAACAACTTTCTTGAGGCCAGTTACCCCTCCCCAGGAGAAGTTAACAACAGCCACACTATGGGAAGTAGTGGCATTGCTAGCATTGAAAGGTAAGGTAAAGTTTAATATGCATAGTTAATTAAAACCAGTGCAAAACATATTACAAAAAAAGTTCGTAAAATATCATAATTTAAAAACATAAAAAAATGAACATGAGATTAAAAGTACAGTATGACTGTCCAAGCGCCTTTTTCCATAGGATAAAACATTGAGTTTCCTTGCGTCCTCCAGTCCGTCTGCTTATTGGCCTGTGTCGGTGACATTGATCCCTGGTTTTAACAGTCTTGGATTTCTTTGCTCGACCGTTGCGAGAAATTTCACGTATCTGCAGTTTAGTTTAGTGTTTGATGGGTTCAGGCAGGCGAGCACCGCTTGCCTTCTGGTTCTGATCCCTTTTTGCTTAAACTGATCTTTGAGGAGCAGTTGGCGTGCTTGTTGTAGTTCTTCACAGAGACAGTTGACATGGAGAATGTCCCCCCTTTTAGAGTTGCAAAGCAGGCAGGCCTGGTTACCCTCTGTCCTAAGCCATGGTGGAAGATGCTCTGTACTTGGAAGAACCCCTTAATCTGTATTTCAGGAACTTCATTTTTGTGGCTTTTGGGTAACCCTGGTTAAAGTATGCTTGTGGTGTCAGAGAGTTGTACGAGTTGAGGGTCATTCATGCATGAGATCTTTTGGAGAAGAGAGCCTTGTCCTCTAGTAAGGAAAGTGATTTGACTTTTTTCCAGGCTAGTTTTTTAAAAGTGCTATGCCCAAGTTGCATGTCCCAAGGCCCAGACAGTTTGGTCGCTTCCAACGCTGCCAGCAAGTAGGTTCTTTCCTGGGAAGCGTCCCTACCTTGTATGTCCTGCCATAGCAGGGAGTTTAGTGTGTCTGTAGTGGCAGTTCTAAGTTTGTGCCAGCAGATGATGTAAGCTCCGTACCTGGCTAGATCTTGCTTTTGCAGGCCAAACTCCAGTCTTATTTGAGCCGGGGAAGTATAGAGCGGAAGCGAAAACATTGTTCTATAAGCTTTGACCTGTATGTTGTCCAAATTTTTGGAATCTCGTCCCCGCAAGGCCTCGCTACCATAGGTAACCAAGGGAAGTAACTTCGCCTGGATGACTTTCAGGTAAGGGGTCAAGGTCGGTCCCGTCAATCGGGTAGCTAGATTTTTCATCGTCACAGCAATCAGTGCTCCTCTCCTTCTCGATTCCTGCTTCTGCTGCGCCAATGAGCCTTCTTTATCAAAAATGACTCCCAGGTATTTGTACTCACAAGCTGGCTCGATCTTTAGGCCACCAAGAGACCAGTTCCTCTGTTGCTTTTTATTGGTGTTGATTAACATTGTTCGAGTCTTGCTGAGATTTATTTTTAGGGAGTTTCCCATTGCGTGTGCATTTCCGTCAGAAGACGTTGAAGACCAATGTAGGTGTGACTGAGTAGCACAACGTCATCTGCTTACAGTAGATTGCTTAAAGTTTTCCCTCCCAACCTCGGGAGTGGGAATATTAGTCTCGGTAGATCCGCCATAATGAGGTTGAACAATAATGGAGCAAGCACACACCCTTGTTCAAGGCCTTTGGTAGTGCGAACTTTTGAGGCCAGATTTTATTTATTTATTTTATTTATTTTATTAAACTTATAATGAGCATAGCTACCCACAGTGGGTTTCCCGGCGCTAGGGACAGACTAGAGAAGAACTAGCAGAGTGATATTGCAGTTAGAAAAACCTCCGACATTACTGCTGAAAAAGCCAGGTTTTAAGTCCCTTGCGAAAACGGAGAAGATTACGTTCCGTCTTCAGGGTCACGGTAGGGCATTCCACATCTTTGGACCCAAATGGGAGAAAGAACGACCTCCCATTTTAACCAGCCTAAATCTGGGAACGGCGAAATCGCCGTTTCCTGAAGATCATAATTTTCGGCTGGGCTTATAAGCCTGAACTATGCCCTGTAGATATTTAGGAGCTAAGCCTTGTTTGATTTTAAATAAATGACACAGGGCTTTGAATTTGATTCGGCTGGGAACTTTAAGCCAATGAAGGTCATGAAGTGCTGGTGAGGCGGAAGCTCTCCTCAGAACATTTCGGAGAAGCCGGGTAGCCTTGTTCTGAACAACTTGGAGTTTTTTTGTTGTTTTCTGGTCAGCTCCAAGATAGAGAACGTTACCGTAGTCCAGGCGTGAGATCATAAGTGCCTGGACCACGGTTCTCAGTGTCGAAGGAGGTAGCATCCATGGGTGCCGCTTCCTAGTTTCACCAGGTGTCAGTGTGAAGGAGCTTCAGCATGTTTAATGTCGGCTGTGGTATGCCCCATTGTGCCAGTTTCCCCCATTGTCTGCCTCTCTCGATATTATCGAATGCAGCGCTGAAGTCAATATAACACAGATGCAGCGGGAGCTTTGTGGTTTTTGCTGTGTCGATGATTAATGAGATGGCAAGGATGTTTGTTGCTGTACCGGTCTTTTTCCAAAAGCCGGTCTGGTTCAGCGGTATGATCAGGTTTAACTCAGCCCAGAGTGTGATATCCTCGAGAATGGTACCGGCGAAAAATTTCGACTCGTTGTGAAGGAGGGCTACTAAACGATAGTTATTTGGGTCCATCTTGTCTCCTTTTTTATAAATAGGGACGATCGTCGATCCTCTCAAGGTTCTGGGATTCTGTTTAGTAGCCTGATTTCCATGAATAAGGTTTGCATGATGTCCGCCCACTCTGTGTTTTTTGCTTTAAAAAGGACAGGTGGAATGCCATATGGTCCCGGGGAGCCTTCTTTCCTGTTTTGGCTATCTATTTTTTGATTACGGCTATCTGCTGGATTCTCAGGGTATCTTGGGAGTTGGTGATTGTGCCTTGAAAGGCCTGACCCAATGTCTCAATCGTATGGATTTCACAGTTTGACCCTATGCTGTTATTGGTCCTTTTTTGCGCTCCTGCGTGCTCTGTGTGGTCGTGGAAGTGGCTGGATAGGTATTTGATCCAAATCTCTTCAGTGATATGGGATCCTAGTTCTTTGTGCTGTGGGCGCATGATCCCATTCACTGATTGCCAGAAACGGGCGCTGTTGTTAGTTTTTATATCATATAAGAGTTTTGCCCAGACCTCATTTTCGACGTCTTTTTTAATATTCCATTTCGTTCGATTAAGCACAGCCCTTTGATGTTTCAGCTCTGCTCGTAGGCTGATGTTGTTGGGGGCTGATCTCAGCTTACGTAGAGACAGGTTTACTGCTCTTTTATATATCTTTAGTTGTGCGCTCTGTGCTTTCTTTGAATTGTGTTTGCTGTGTTTTTTGTGAGGATTGGCTTTTGGGGCAACATTAACTGCAAGTTCTTTTCGCAGTGTTCCCATAAAGTGCTCCCAGTAGATAATGTGCCCGGCAGCAGTTGAGTTTTGGCTGTTGTAGAGTTGGAGTGCAGCTTCAGCCAGAGTGGTCGAGTTAGCTGGCGTACATTTAATCCTTTTTTGATTCATGGAATATGTCGAGCCCAGCGTTGTGTCTGGCCTGATTGCGGTTAGCGTATTTGTTATTATATGGCATTCGTGGGGGCGGTGGTCGGTTTCACCCTTGTCTCCCATTCTAAACCCCAAAATATATGGGAATAACTCAAGACTAGCAAAATTGTAATCCAGGATAGAGCTAGCGGTGATCGAGTAGAAAGATTCTACTGGAGGAGAGTCTGTCACAAATCTACTGTTCAGTGCCCGAAGGTTTTGATGTTCTAAGTCATGGAGCAGGTGGTTGTTTTTTATTTTTTTCCTTTTTGGTGGGGCGCTTTGCGTTGGTATGGTATATATTCTGTTTAAAGCCAGTACCTCTTCTCCTTCTGACGAGCCAAGTAGGTCTTGATATAGGTCCCCTGTCAGAAGGAAGAGTGGCTTTTCCATCTGGGTGACAAACTCAGCCAATTGATTGGTAACTTTGGAGGAGTCTTTAGCCCTGTTTTTAGGTTGGACGTATGAGTTTATTATACATACCTCTTCTTCTTTGTTCCCAAGGACTAATTTTATCTTCACTGCTAATGTTGTAGATGAAGATGAATCCATGAGGATTGCTGAAGATATTGATGTAGTGGAGACATAGGTGGCCAGACCTCCTGAATGATGGCCAAACCTACTGGACCTTACTGCTGCTGTGGCAAAGCAGGTGTAGTCCGTGAAGTGCTGAGGGGCTGTGAGCCAGGTTTCTTGCAACGTTATTATATCAAAGAGGGTGATTTAGTGCTAGAACTCTGGGTCGTCCATTTTTGAGGTTAGGCCATTAATGTTCCAAGAGCAGATACCTATGGTTGATGCCCTTCCCCCACTACCTTCTCTGTCTTGTAGGTAGCGTCATTCCTCCTCGGGGCATATAAAGATGGTTCGGGACAGTATTCCCCTTGTTGGAGCTTGGTTTTGCTCTGATACCGTCATCAAACGTGCTTCGGACCGACCCCGGATGCTGCTTGTGATCTTATTTGGAGAACTTCCTTGTGTGGTCCTAAGTACGCTGAGAGTGTGGATCAGATGTTTATTTAGAGCTGGGCTCGTCCGGGTCATGGATGGTGCTAAGTGAGGGTCCGCTGCTACCATTGTGCATGCTTCTGGTCGATACCAGGGACTATTTTTGCTTCTTTTGGGTGAGCTTCCCAGTGCATCCCTGAGAACACTGAAAGTGTGAGCCTGATGTATTTTTAGAGCCGGGCTCGTCCTGCTCAAAAATGGTGAAGGATAAGCTGGTCTTTTTAGGGGGACCAACTTGATTCCCCAGTTATTGAATAGCTCTTGTTCCGCAAGGATCAATTCTGCGACATTGCTTGAGATCCAAGTTGTCTTGGTTGCCTCCTGGCTTTGTGGGTTGGCAGCAGGTAAAAATTCTACGGAGACTAGATCCTTTGTGCTTATTCCCCCCAGTTTCGGGATTGATTCCATTAGTTTGAGGATATTGCCGCGATTTAGCAGGCCCTGCTGCCCTTTTGACGTGTATTCCGGGTGAAAGACCAGGACCTATGTCAGCTGTTGAATAATTCCTTGTCTTTGTGGTTTTGTCGATGATTCGTGTGCTTTAGCCGTTGGTCCATTGCCTAGTTGTGCTTCATGGGTTGCCAGGTGAGAGCTGTCTCCAGCTGTTATGAGGGGATGTGTTACTGTTTGGGTTAAGGAAATTTGCTTTGGTTTTGCCCCTGTGTCGTGTGGCAATTTTGTCGATGGGCACGCTGTTAGACTGGGTAAGGAGTAAGCAGTCTTGATTCCTATAACCCTTGTTTGATCTTCCTGGTTTGGGTTTAGAGTTGGAGCGGTAATTCCTTTTCTATCCCCATCATGGGGGTTTGAAGTAGCTGATTGCTTGATTTCAAATATTCTTAATGCCTCTCGGTTGCCCATCTGACCAGGTACTTGCCCTGGAGAAGCAGATTCCTTATTTGGGAGTCCTGGTTCTCCCACTTGTCCTCGAGTATCGCACTCTTGTCTGGTCTTGTCGCTGCCGATGTTTGTAGGTAGTTGAATCTTCGTTGTCTCTTTTTTGTGTGTGTCATTTTGTTTGATTTGATGTCTAGTTTGTGGATCTTCAATCCATTTCCCATAATAAGCCGGCATGCTGCTGTTTAGTTTTTGCTGTTGGTTAATAATAATAATAATAATAAAGGGGTTTGTAGAGCGCATGGCGACGCCATCCTGGCGTGTCCCCGCGCTGTGGAGAAAGAGGAAAGCCGTGATCAATGGACCTGAACTAGAGGGTGTACAGGTAGGTCTTTAATAGTTTTCTAAACTTAGTTTCAGTATCCGCTAGCCTGATGTTCACCGGAAGGGAGTTCCATTTGTTGGCCGCTAACACTCTAAAGGAGCGGCCACCCATCCTGGCTTTTTTTACACGAGGGATTTTAAGTAGGCCAGTTCCCCCAGAGCGGAGTATTCTGTTAGGCTCGTAGGTGAGGGCTAGGTCCGCCAGATAGAGAGGGGCTTTGTGCGAAGTAATCCTATAGCACATTAAGAGCGCTTTGAATAAGATCCTTTTTCTTATGGGTAGCCAGTGTAGAGCAGCCAGAGTTGGTTTGGAGGCTGCTCTTTTGGGTAGTTTAAGGACCAGTCGTGCTGCAGTATTTTGGAGAACCTGCAGTCTCCTGATGTTCTTTTCCGTAGTTCCCAGGAGTAGCACATTGCCGTAGTCTATACGGGAAGTCACTAAGGCTTGGGTCATGGTTCGTCTGGCCCCTAAGGGTAGAAGGTCCAGGGTGCGATTGAGAGTCTTCAGAACCCCGAAGCATTTCCCTACTACTCTATGAATGTGGCCATCAAAAGATAGTTTGGGATCAACCCAGATACCCAAATTCTTCGCTTCCTTACAGGGAGTAGGTAGAGGACCCAGACAAGCTGGCCACCATTCTCTTGTCCAGCTTGCATCATTTCCTCCTATCACCAATACCTCCGTTTTGGAGCCATTAAGCTTCAAGCAGTGCTGGTTCATCCAGCCTGCTAGATCCTGCATACAGGCCTTAAAGTTGGTAGCTACCATGGTGGGAGCTTGGGGTAGGGAGATAAGCAGTTGGATATCGTCGGCGTAGGATACTAATTCAACACCATACGATTGATCCACATCTGCCAAAGGAGCCATGTATAAGTTGAACAGGGTGGGGCTCAGGGCAGAGCCCTGAGGCACCGCCTGTTCTAAGGCTATGCTGTCTGAGAGGTAGGTTCCCCTCTGTACCTGAAAGCTGCGGTCAATAAGGAAAGCTTTCAGCCATCCCAGTGCCGCCTTGGTGACCCCGGCTTTGTTTAGACACTGTAGCAGGATGGAGTGTGCTACAGTGTCAGACGCGGCACTGAGTTCCAGCATAATAAGTGCCATAGTATGACCCGCATCTGCTCCTGACCATAGGGTTTCAGTCGCTCTCAGAAGGGCTGTCTCCGTGGAGTAACCCGACCGGAAGCCAGACTGAGAGCTGTGAAGGAGATTGTTGGTTTCCAGATGGGCCATGAGCTGCTTATTGGCTATTTTCTCCGCCACCTTCGCTAGATAAGGTAGCAGAGAAATGGGGCGTAGATTTTCAAGGGTGTCTTGGCTCACATAAGGTTTCTTTTTAATAGGGAGAACAATAGCTTTCTTCCATACTTCAGGAAGACTGGCCGAGGCGAAGGAGACTTGAAGCACATGTCTAAAGAATGGTTCCAGTACTATTAAGCTCGCTCCTAGTACCTTAGGAGGAGCCGGGTCACGAGGGGAACCCGACTAGATGCTTTTACATATGCTAATAAGTGTTTCTGGAGTGGGGACCGAAAAACAGTGTAAGCATAACTCTGTGGAACTAACTCCTTCACTTTCTATAAAATCATAACCAGAAGTCAAGTTACCAAAGAAAGTGGCATAAATGTCTCTTATCTTTCCAGAAAAGTATTTGGCGATTTTATTACATGTTTCCAGAGTCCGTTTGGGACGTATTATCATTGGTTAACACAGAGATTTCCTTGAAGATTTTGAACAGCTACTTAGAGGAGTTCTCCACCTCCCCAATGCAAGTTTTATAATGCAAGGCTTTAGTTAAAGCTATTTGAAGCGTGGTTTGCCCAGTCTGTTAGGCCTGCGTTGGTAGCGTTAACTTTAGGTTTTCCCTTTGTGCCAGCAAAAATGGAAAAGTATTTTATAGTATCTGTTTGTGATTTTTGATTTCGCCCTTTCCTTTTTTGTTGTCGTCGTTGTTTAGCGTTGAGTTCTTGCGGGATCCCTGTTCGATTCTGTGTTATCTCCTCGTTTTCAACAGTAAGATGGTCCTTTGGCGTTGTGCCAAATATTTCTTTCCTAGATGGACCATCTCCGGTTTTAATGGATGCCCGATCTTTTGATGCATTCACTGTGTGTGAGTTCTTTATATCGCCTATGAGGCCAGTTAGCATTGACGGCAACGTAGCTAGTTTGTCCAGTACCTGGTTGCAATTACAGCTGAGGTAGGTGTTTGTTTGTGCTCTCGTTATCAGTTTATTCAGGTTGCCCAGCTTGTCATCAATTCCGGCTGTGAAGACTGCCAATCTGTTCAGAAGGGTTAGTTGTAGCTCCGTTTTTTCAGATTGATATTGCAGGGCTTCGACAGCTAGCTGAATTGTGTCCAAGAGGGAGTTCCAGGTGCCGGAGTTTTGTTCTTTCCTGAGCTCCTTCTCGTTTTTGCTGTTATTAAAATTGTTGTTAGTATTGATTGTTGCCTGGGCTGAGTTTTGGTAGAGATGCTCCTCTTTCTGATCTGAATTGTGAGTTGCAAGCATGTCTTCCCATTCGAGTGTGTTAAGGTAAGAGACCATTGCCCTGCCGTCTGCTTTTTGGCTAGGGACCTGAGGACTTACCCCCAACCCTCCTAGGTTGGTCAGTGGGTTATCTGGAGCGTAGTCGTGCAAATCTATAAGTGGTAGAGCATTTGCAGTTGTTAGGTTTGGGGTCTTGATTTGTGTACTGTGACTCGTGGATTGTGTGCTCGTCATAGGGCTGAGGTTTGTTTCCTTAGGTAGTTCTACTACTTTTATATTTGAATCGGGCCCAGGTATCCTTTCGATGGGCCAATTGCCTGGTTTGTCACCTAAATGTGGTGTTATAGTCGTTGTTTTGTTGGCTGTGGGTTCAGCCAGTGAAGTCCTCTGGGTGTTACTCAAGCTGCGTATTTCCTGTCTGCCTACCGGGTGGGCAGAAGGAGATTGCGGAATGGAAATAGATTTGTGGGACGTTTCGCTTTTGGTTGGGGTCCTCTGAGCTGTGCCGTTATTTCTGTACTTCGAGATCCCGCCTTGATGTGATTGTGCCGTGGGTTTTTCTGAAGGTGCGGGGCTTGTTATGATTGCTAGCATTGAGGATGGCGGGTCAAATGGTGTCTGTGGCGATGGTAGCAATGGTAACAATGGGGTTTGCAAGCCTTGCAAGGATTTGTTGCTCGAGAAAATGGCTGAGCCCGCATCTTTTAAGAAGTTAAACTTTGTATAAATCTTTGGTTGAAAACAGTTGCTTGTGGATTGCAATTTTATTGCTGCCGTCTCCTTGGCCTCGACCGGTTCCTGCTCTGTTGTGATGAGGTTTGGCTCTGTGCTAGGGGGTGCGCTTGGGTTTATTTTTATTTTATTCCCTTTTTTTGCCTTTGATTTCGGCACCAGGGACCCCCTGGTCCTGCCTGACCTCATATGTTTGCCTGAAGTCGCCTTAAAGCTCCTGAAGTCGCCTAGAGGGCGCTGAGTGGCTGGGGACGTGATTCAGTTAGCAGACCTGTAACTCTTGCAATTCTTTGGCAGGTCCTTTTAACAAGTCCTTTTGATCGCCAGGCGTTTTTCCAGACCTTCTCCAGACGTTCCGGTGATTAATCGGCATGTGGTTGCAATCAGGTCGCTATTTAGTACCCTTGTGGCAGGTTGGAACTCGCAGCTTGCCACTTTTGTGAAGTTTAGAAGGCTAGATTGCAATGCAATGCAGAGTGGTCATATAAAGGTGCGATGGGAGGAATGAGTACAAGATGTACCGGGCACCGGGCACTCGGGTTCAGTGTGCAGTATGTGAAAATCCAAGGATTTGTAGCTTGGTGCTGACTGCGCTGGGGAGCCCTGCTCCCTGCCCCCTTATGTCCCTGTACAGAGACTGTTTTAGACTGTTATGGGGTCTATTTAACGTCCTTAATGTCGTTAAGTGTAGATGCAAGTGTAGGCACAAGTTTGAAACCGATATACCTGAGTTCATGAAGTGTGCAGGTTGCAGGTCGCAAAATAAGCAGGCAGAATAAACAAGTGCCCAGTCGTGGTGGAGCTTTTTAAAAGTGCTGGATGAATTAGTAGTAGAGAATTAAATGACTTCTGTGTAGCGAGTTGTGGGTACTCACGGTGCTATGGAGGGCTTGTTGAGGGCAGACCCAGTATTGCCCCACAGCTCTCGCTAGCTCCGTCCACCTGGAGCCCGAAGGTCGGAGCCGTTGGTGCCCTGCAAGCCAAGCTGAGATCCGCGAATCGTGGAAAACCGTGGAGGTCGTGCTAGCATTGGTCACTAGGTACTTCTCACCTAGTATGATCTGTTCAGGGTCCACAAAGTTAGGTGTCACCATGGTGACACTGGCACATGTGTCCCTGTGGGCCCGAGCCATCTTGTCAATAATAAAAGGTGTCTGCCTGTACTTGCTCAGATTACTGGGACTTACAGCAGAGGACATTGCTATGTCCCCATCACAGACAAGAACAGCCTGAGTTGGTACTCTGACTAGGCCAGAGTCCATCTCAGTTCCCAGGGTCAACCCTACTACACCCTTTTGCTGGGAACCATCACTAACAGCTGGACTGGGGGGGAACAGTTGCATTAGGGGCATTTGTGGTTGGTGCTGTGCCCTTTTTGGTGCACTCACTAGACCAGTGAGAGACTGACTTACAGTATCCACACCAGGGCTTCTTTTGGCCTTCTTGTTTCTGTTTGTTCTTTTTGGAACCACCCTCCCCCTGTGCCTTTTGGGGGCCTGGTGAAGACTTCTGGTCTTTTTGTTTCTGCTCATTACCCTTCTGCTCTGCCTTTTTCTGATCACCCCCCTGGTTCTGTTTTTTCTGCTTAATCCTGGTTCTGACCCATTTGTCTGCCTTCTTTCCCAATTCTCGGAGAGAGGTCAGATCAGAGTCAATCAAGTATTGATGCAATAACTGGTTATGACAATTGTTAAGTATTTGCTCTCTCATGATAAATTATACAATCCTGTATAGTCCTTAACTTCACTTCCCAATAACCAGCCTTCCAGAGCCTTAGTGGCACAATCAACAAAATCAGTCCAGTCCTGAGTCTGTGTCTTCTGGGTATCTCTGAACATCAACCTATACTGTTCAGTGATTAGGCCAAACCCATCAATCAGAGCACTCTTCAGGACAGAGTAGTTGTTAGCATCCCCATCACTAACTGTGAGGAGCTTATCTCTACGTTTTTCAGAAAAGGAGAGCCACAAGATTGCTGCCCACTGACTTTGGGGTACCTGCTGCACTTTGCAGGCCCTCTCCAAAGCAGTAATCCATTTGTGGATGTCACCCCCTTCTTTATAGGGGGGCACACTCTTTCTTAGGTGTCTATTTTCATCGGACCTATCTTTATCCTTAGGGATATTGCTGCCACCAGTGGGTCCTAACCCACTCTCTCTATGCTCTCTAGCATGAGCAAGCTTCTCTTTGGCCAGGGCAACCTCAAGTTCCTGTCTTTCAATCCTTAGAGCAGCTTCTCTCATATTTGCCTCATGTTCCCTTCTCTGAGGGGAAGTCATCCCCCTCTGAGTAAGGCCATGAGAGCTGTTTGAAGCATGAGAGACAAGAGATTCCCTGGAGTGGGATCTCCCTCTTCTCTGCCTCTGGTTAAGCCCACTTAGGGGTCTGTATGAGGGCTGCCCATACTGACTCCCATGTATGCTTAAGTTAGCCTGATTAAGTCTTCTGACTAAGACCTGACTGTTTGTCTCAAGATCAGAATCACCTCCTTCTGTCTCCTCCTCTTCTTCTGGTACTGGAGTATCAACATTATCCTCTGAGGAGGGAAGGACTTCATCTGCACTGCCTGTGTCACCTGTCTTAGGTGGCTATTCAGCATCATACTCTTCTAAGAGTTCAACCAGGAACCTGAGGGTAGGGCTTGAACCCAATTTTAGCCTTCTAGAAGTACAAAATTGTCTCAATTCTTGGAAGGCTAAGGCTTCATATGTCGAAGCAGTCCTCAAGGGATCTACTTCTGCATGCAGAGGACCACTGGGGTTCCCTGTCTGAGACATGTTTTCTAGTGAGGTGGGGTGTTGCACCTACATACACTATGTGTTTTCCTACAGAACCTGTCTAGGAGTTCTAGTCAGGGTGTGCTAGGCCTAGGCTCTACAACAGCTAAGTTCAGTAGAACTTAAGTATTCTAAGACTTGTTTTTATATGTACCTATAGGTACCTATGTGATCTTTCAAATGATATCTCAAGATTACCCCTTTAAGTGCTGCGTCGGTGCGTTGGCCGACGGCAGCACTACCTTCCCAGTGCTGCGCACGACCATTGGACGTCCATTCAGCACTAGTTCCAATGGACAGCGCAGCACTGGGGAGGGATGTTTACTAGCAGCTATGAGGTTACAAGTGGTATAACAACAGCAAGCTCTAATCCCAACCGCTGCACACCAATGTGAGAAGTTGGCCTGGTATATGATGTTCACTATTCTAGTGAACACCTTCACCAGTCCAAACAACCCTTATGGTGATGGTTGTAAAGTCAACCTTATAGACCAGCTATTCTAGAGGTAGCGTGGACAGAATAGTCTTAGGCTAAAAGACTCTTGAGAGCGTGTAAAGCCAGCGGTTTTACCATATGTAACCCCTTGAATATCAAATGAAAGGACACCACACGGGATATATATAAAATATATATGTATTTATTTACTAACACACTCCTCTGAACTGTTTATGAGGTCAGAGGCAAAAGCACATGACAAGTTACACTTAGAAATACTTTAAATAGCACACTTTACAGTTAGGCCCTAGGGGCGCGTAAAACCATATACTAAGTAAGTGGTATAAGAACCACGACTCGGGAAAGGAGAAGGCCTAGGGCCTAGAGAATCGCTGGGGCTACACTATCTGACCCTTAGGTTAGGAGTAGGAGGCCCACAGGCGGCACGTGCAGAGGCAGTACTCTCACGCGAGAGTCAATAGAAAGTAAATAGGAACGTAAAAGGTAAGTAAATGGAGATTTAGGACACTTCCGGTCTAGCTACAAGGATACAACTAAAAACCTAGACACTTGGATAGTCAATACCCTTGAGAGCGCCGAAGTACTTGCGTTACCTCACCCACAGGAAGCGGGTGCATAGGTGTGAAAATGTGTCGGGTTTCGCCGTTGAAGTCTATGGAGCCTGCGAAGAAAGATGCTGCAGGCGACCAGGAGGAAGATGTCCGGGTGGATCCAAGGGTGGATCTAGGATGAAGAGGACCTGAAAGCAGAGGGGACAGAGTCTAGGTCACTAGCCAGTGACCGGGTGGAACCAGGAAGGAACCAGACGTCGTCGAGGAGCAATCAGGTGCTGGGGTGAAGCTTGTTGTTGCAGCCACGTGGACCAGGAGGCGTCGAGGACGACCAGGTGCTGGAGAGGAGCTGTCCCACGAAGGTTCTCGCAGATGGAGGGGTCGGCTTCAAGATCAGAGCCAACAAGCCTAAGCAAAGGCAACCCACGCAGGATACACAAGGACCTTTGGTACAGACCAGGAGGGTCTGAGGTACTGCACCTTTTCAGGGAAGCAAGTGTCAGTCTGGAGCAACCAGACCAGCAATGGAGTTTCAAAAGGATCGTCGCCAGAGGGCTACTAGCCAACGGGCCAGCAACCGGACAGGGCGTCGAGCAGAACACAAGCAGAAGGGCCCCACTCAGATCTCGTGGAGGGTGGAGGGCTGGTCTTCGGTGCAGGTGGAGTTCGGTGTTGGGGTGTCTCAGTCCCCAGGGCACAGCTTCAAGGAGGCCTCAGGAGCTGCGCTGTTAGCAAGTTGCAGGCTTTCCAAGTTACCTGCTTACACGGGTCCCGACTCCTTCAGCTGTGCTGGAGTCGTGCAATGGGGTCAGATGGATCCAGGAGTCAAGGTTTTGTCAGGCTCTGTGCTCGGGTTCTGGCGGGAACGGGGACAAAGCAAGCCGTCAAGTTGCTGGATGGTGCCTGGTTGCCCAGGGTGGTCACTCCTTGGCCACAAGGGAGATTCTTCAGTCTTCGAAGGGTCCAGAGTTTCGTCTTCAGTTCGATTCCAGGATTAATCTATTTTCTTCAGGGTCAGCTCCTACCTTTATACAACTAAAGGTGGCTGGTTTGCTCACTAGGTCCCTCCTATGGGTGGGACCAGGAAGGGGGGTGGTTACACCCCCTTTCCTTTGTGCAGTTTTGTACCAGAGCTGGGGCTGGAGTGCCCCAGCAACCGGTTTGAACTGGGGTATGCATGAAGCACCTAATGTGCCTCAGGCAGTGTCTCAATCTATTCAGCCCTTCATGTCCCAAAACACATCCTCCTGTCTGGGGTGGTGCTCGCACCTCCCCAAGCAAGGAACCTATAGTCCAAACCTCCGTGGCTGGAAGGACTCCCAGCAGCAGGAGGTCAGACTTGTGTCTGTGGCAGCAGTATCCATTTTATGATGCTGGGGCTCTGGTTAACTTTAACCGGAATCGTTGGACTTAACATGTCTTCTCCCTCTAGAAGGGTAGAATGCTACCCCTGTCGCCAGAATTGGCAAGGGGGTAGTATTCCAAAGCGTATGACACCTTACACAACATGTTTGAATAATGCTAAACCAAAGTTAGCATTTAACCGCGAGGTTCATAATGCACTTAAGAGTTTATTGTATGGCAATATCATAGAACAGCTATAAGGACATGGTTACGAAAGCTGCAGACAGGCTCAGCTCATGCTAGAGCACCATCTCACACATAATCAAGCACTCTGCCTCCAAGATTGTTAAGGCCTGCCATAGGAGTGACTTATAGGTTACTATGTGTCTATATGTAAGTAGGTATAGGAAGACTGCACCTAAGCAAGGGGTGATTACATGACCTTGCCCCAGCTGAGTGATCGCCAGTTGTGTCTATTTGAGTGGCCAGCCAGGGGTGGCATAATACATGCTGCAGCCCCTGGTAGGCCTTGGTTACATCTATGCCCTGAGTACCTAGGGTACACTTTTACAGGGGCTGATAAGGTGAACCAATTCCCAATTGGATGTACCTAGAGTACATGGTGTGAATGTAGAGAGAGTGCATCTGGGCTGTGGGTCTGATTGGCAGGCCCACAGCCACATCTAAGTCGAAAACCAGTAAAGCAAAAGCAAAAAGTGGGCTGTGACCATAGGAAGCAGACCCTACTATCCTACATTTGCCCAATGGGAAACCTGGCCTATGTACCTGAAAGCCCTCATAGGCCCTGAAGGAGATCACTATCTCTATAAATTTGGACACCCTAAATTCTTTAAAAAGATTAAACTAAAGACAATAAAACCAGCAGCAAGAACCTGGTATGAAAAATACCGTATTACAGTAAACATGCGCCAATTTGGGAATCACAAGGCACCCCAGAATGCCTAAAAGACGCCCTAGCGCTTCCACTAAGACAGTGTTGCATAAATTACTGGGGACAGCTGATAGAGAATAATCAGATCGTACAATGGGAAACCTTACACGAAGAGTCTCTAGGGTCACTATCCAGATTCAAACACTATCAACTAAACATCTGGATAAAAGCCTTAAAGGAAAACCTACGAGGAGATGAGGTTATCGAGCAAAAACTCCTGAACCCAGAGTTTTTTAAAAAGGAAATATCATACTAGTACTGGGCTCTTATAAATGCAGGTGAAGTAGAGTACAAAGCCCTGCATGATATCTGGGAGAGAGACATGTCTGGGCTAGACATTTCATACTTTTGGCAAACCTCGAATGCAATCATGGGACGAGTAGCAAAGGCGGCCCCATTGAAGAAAAAACATCTCTTCACGATCCACAGATCTTACTGGACCCTTAAAAGATTGTCAAAAATGACCAGCAGTGAAGTAAAAAAGTGTCTCAAATGTGGAGAAGAAAGAGCGGACGACCTACATATGTTCTGGAGATGCATAATGTTAAAGGTCTATTGCGACCAGATTGGTAAGATTCTCTCTGACGTGATAGAACAACACATAGAGGTAAGCACGGAAATGGTTATTTTGGGGATTCCAGGTAACACACACTCTTTGACACTGTCTAAAGACCAAGAAAACATTCTTTTTTTTATTGACCCTATTAGCTAGAAGGGAGATTTGCATTAACTGGGTTAAACAATTGCCACGAAAACACACTGATTTGTTAAACTCAGTACAAAGGGTGTATCAATTAGAGAAGCAAGGGAAGAGCACTTAGAAAAACAAATACTGGAGCATCTGGGAAAGATACAACCAGATTAACATCAGGGGGTCCAATGATTAAGGCAAAGGAAACAACGATGTCAAGTTGGTTCTTGATCTGAGTAGTCATAATGACTAGCTCCCCCCCGCCATAAATCGTGTGCCTGAGGTTGGACAAAAGGGGGCCCAAAGGACAAGGTTAAACAGTATCCCATCCAGGGCAAATTTGGACTACCCACAGTAAAGCACTGAATGGATATTGGGGCCTTAGACTCCTCCATACCCCTAGGAAATTTGCTTGATAAGGACAAAAAAAAAAAAAGAACTTCTTGAAAATTTCCAATCACTGAAATCTGTCATGTTCCTTGAATTCCAATATGCCAACACATTCTGCAGCCCCGATAAATGTTCTGCCTTCAGACCTATCTGATGTTCTAAGCAAAACTCCTATATTTCTTTCCCCAGACGTGCTAATCCCTTTGACCGTGTTCCTCCCAATTAGTTTATGTATGCTACAGCAGTCACATTGTCCTTCCTCAACAACACTATTTTTCCCTTTCAAGCCTGTTTTGAAACTCTTCAAAGCGAACAATCCTACCTTCATCTCTGGACAGTTTATATGTTCCTCCTTTTCCAACGGAGTCCAAAGACCCCCAGTTTCCTGGCCTAGTCAACAAGCATTGGCATAGCCAATAGGTCTCGCCTTTGGGACCTTATAAGTGTTTAGTTATCCAGCACAATATCCTTGGTGCAACCACATCAACTGCTGCATGGCTAAACACTTATAAGGTCCCAAAGGCAAGACCTATTGGCTATGCCAATTTCTAAATGAGTTTACATCAAATTTTCGGGTATAGTGATATGTTTGTAATATCACTGCAAATAATTCCAGTGACACCGTCCCATTTCTCATATATAATATCCTGTTTGGATCTAAAAGAGTTTTTTAGGGATGTTGCTTGAAACATAAACATAACATTGCAAAATGTATGTAATAGACTCTCACTTATTAACCAAATGAAAAATAAATTAAAGGAAAATGTTATTTACAATAATCTGGTTTAGAATTATTCAGGGTCATCAGGGCAAGAGAGTCTGCAGAACAGAGCTGGCTCGATTAGCCCCAGCGACCAAACCCCCCCTTCCCAAGAACACCTGGGTCAGAAAATGGGGTAAGGCAGACATGCCATCTTTCTGCTCATCCCTAGCCAATTCCTGCCCCGACCTTTCAGGCCTCGCCGCCCCGGCCCAACTGACCACTATCGATGGCTGGCTGACCCGGGCAGGCGACGACTTTGCCCCTTTGAGGTGGATCGCGGTCAAGCGAGCCCATGCTGCTAACCGCTGGTTCACCCCTGACCTCAAGGAGAAGAAACTGGCCGCACGTAGAGCAGAGCGTGCATGGAGAAGAGAATACTGCCCCGCCAAAAAAACCACTTATCTCTCCGTGCTCAAGGCATATAAACAAGGCATCCTTGATGCCAAGACCCTGTTCTATTCTAACAGGATACTGGCAACAGAATCCCAATCCAAAGAGATTTTTGCTACAGTACACGAGCTTGCCTCATCCAACAGAGCTACGGCCTCGATCCCCCCCTCCCAACCGCTTTGCGACTCACTCAACGATTTCTTCGTTGATAAGGTCGCAAAGATCAAGGCCAACATCCCCCCCCCCTCCCCCACTTTCACCAACCCCTACCCACCTGCTGTCACTTCCAAACTCACCTCCTTCCCCCCCTGACTAAGGCTACACTTCTTCCCCTGCTCCAAAAGGTAAAGTCAGGCTCCGCCCTAGACTTTGCCCCTGCTCACATCCTGAGAGAAATCTTCCTATACTGCCCTACCCCTCCCCTCACACTTTTGAACGACTCGCTTAGCAATGGAGTGGTCCCCACTGCTCACAAATTTGCGGCTGTTATCCCTATCCTAAAAAAGCCCAGTGCCGACCCTTCATCCCCTTCCAATTACCGCCCCATCTCCCTTCTGCCTTACCTGGGCAAGGTTCTAGAAACCCATGTAACCAGCACCCTGAGCACCTACGTGGAAACCAACCACTGCCTCTCCCCCCGGCAGGCGGGCTTTCGCCCCCTCCACTCTACGGAGAAGGTGGTGATCTCAGTGATGGACAGCCTACGCGAGGGCATTGACACCAACTTCCCGCAGGCCCTCATTCTCTTAGACCTGTCCGCCGCTTTTGACACGGTGGACCACTCCATCCTCCTCACCCGTGTCAGGGCGGCGGGCATAGAGGGCCTGGCCTTCGCCTGGCTCAAGTCCTTCCTGAGTGATAGGGCTCAGGCGGTCCAACTAGCTGGTTTCACCGCTGCCTCTCGTAAGGTTGTATGTGGAGTCCCCCAAGGTTCCTCACTTTCCCCTCTTTTGTTTAATTTATACATCTACCCCCTTATTTTTATGTTACAGCAGCTTGAGGTCACGGTGTTCAATTACGCCGATGACCTCCAGCTAATTTTCAACCTTTCCCACTCTTCCTCATCCTCCCTGAACGTCCAATCCGTCATGTTGTTCATCCAGGATTGGATGAACTGCAACCACCTCAAACTCAATCCGGACAAGACGGAGTTAGTCTTGACCGGAGGTGGTTGCAGTCCTTGGTCCCCTTCCCACTGGCCTTCTTCACTTGGTGTCCCCCCGCTCCCTGTCCCCAAGGTCAAAACCCTCGGTATTTTCCTGAACTCTTCACTTTCCGTTCACTCACAGGTCAATTCGGTTGTTTTCTCCTGTTTTTTTTTCCTTCATAACCATTAGGAAGATCTCTCGCTTCTTCTCTCTACCCGCCCTAAAGATCATAGTGATGGCTATGGTGCTCTCGCGCCTTGACTATGGTAACATCATTTACAATGGCGCCCCAGCCTACGCCATTCACCGTCTGCAGCTAGTGCAGAACCAGGCCGCCCGCCTGATTCACGGCCTGCCTAAATTCCATCGAGCTACTCCTTTACTGCAGGCCCTGCACTGGCTGCCGGTGAAAGAGCGAGCCTTGTTCAAGCTTGGCTGTACCACCTTTCAGGCCAAAATGGGCACCGCCCCGGAGTTCATCTGCTCCGCCATCACTCCCTACACGCCGGGAAGAGAGCTTCGATCCACCCATCAGGCCCTGTTAACTACCCCCCCTTTTCAGAAAGAAAAAGGCGGGCGGAACAAAATTTGCAGTGCTCGCTCCTGCGTTCTGGAACTCCCTCCCGACGGAACTCCGTATGACACCCTCTTACATTGAGTTCCGGAAAGGTCTTAAAACTCTGCTCTTCTCCCGAGCCTATAATGCCTAGACTCCCTCCGCTCCTGTCTGTCTCCTCACAATCCAAAAGCGCCAAGAAACCGCGTGGTAGAAGTGCGCTATACAAATGTTTTTAAATTCAAATTCAAATTCGATAGGGGCACCTTGAAAGGCTGGGGCCTTGGGCCAGAGCACACTTTGCCCATGCCTTAAATCGTCTGTGTCTGGGAAAGGTGACCTCACAACTCGGCCATGCAAACACTGTCTCACCCCTCCACCAAGGCCTAAAAGACACTGGGAGTCTGGGACCGAGGTGACAACAACTGGGGCCTTATTTATGAAGGCCTTGCGCTGCCGGTGCGTCACTTTTAACATGGGAAAAAGTGACGCACCGGCAGCGCAAGGCCTTCATAAATAAGGCCCCTGGCCCCTAACGAAGCCACTTCTGTAACTAGCCCCCTCTTCATCCCAATATAGCCTTAGGGTATGACCTGGAGCGGGGGGGCGGGGTCTAGATGAACACTGGCTGATGCTACTTCTACAGAGGTGCTTAGAGAGTAAAAAAAAACCTTTGCGAGGCCCCTGCATACTCCATGGCCTGAAAGTAATGTCCCAGTGGGGGAATTGCACTGCTTCTAGGCCAGGTGGGCCACACACACAAGGCAGGTGGCAAAAGTGAGAATGTCCTAAGGGCCAGAACAACACTTGCCCCCCAACCTCAGCCGGCAGAGGAGTTCCCACGGTACAGGCGACTCTCTACAGTGGTCTGTCGGGGCGAGGGGAGACAGTAAGCCTGTGTTGGCAGGTTTACAGAGACCCTAAAAAACTGGTCCACAGATGCCCGTGAGGAACCTGCCCGTCGCCCAATGCCCAACTGCCTCCTTCCCAATCCGACCCTGTTGATATAGCTTTTAAATGCAGGCCAAGGAACAGTGGCCCACATGCATCAAGCACTTTTTCATTCGCAAACGGTGCGATTCCTTAAAATCGGCCGTTTGCGAATGCAAAAGTGCTTTTTGGGATGCATGAAGCAATTTTAGAATTCGCAACATTGTTGCGAGTTCTAAAATTGCGGGTGCTTTTAAGAAGTCGCAGATGTGCGACTTCTTAAAAGCAATGCATCATTACTGTGACAAGTGGAAAATCGCAATTAGGGTTCCAAATTTACCGAGTGGTTGAACCACTCGGTAAATTTGGAAAAAGTGTTTAAAATGCTTTGAATGTTTTTTTTTCAACATTCATGTTTCACACACACGTCCTTAGGACATGTGTGTGTGAAACATGATGCGAAAAATACATTTCAGGGGTGCATGGGGGGGGTCCTTTGGACCCCCCCCCTGCACCCATGAAATTTTCTAAGTGCCACTCGCAATTTGCATTGACTCCTATGGGCCTTTTGGCCCATAGGAATCAATGGGAATTGCGAAAATTAACTTAAGAATTCGGTATTTCTTTGGGATTCGGTAAAAATTGCGATTTTTACCGAATCACAAAGAAATACCGAAAAAAATGATGCATAGCATTTTGCACTTCTTAATTTGCGATTCCTTATTTTTCGCAAATTAAGAAATGCAAAATGACACAATGATGCATGTGGGCCAGAATTTGGAGGCGTTTCCTTCAAAAACTGCCCCTGTGATGTCCACAATCGAGGAAGAAGCCGCTGTATTGTTTCCAGAGCGCCAAGGCGTGGAGAGAGGCCGTGGGCAAAAGCTGAAGGGAGTGTGGTGGATTCAGAGGAATATTACCCGTCTTTTTTTTTTTTTTAATATGTAAACGACTGACGAGTTCGTTAAATTACGCACCGAAGGAAGTGGTGAAATAAAGCCCTGTCTGAGCGCTTATAAACTGAGATTGGAAAGAATTCTTCAGGTAAATAACACGCGTCTGAAACAACCCAGCGCTGGCAGCTGTGTTGCGGGGCGCCAGTGAGGGATAGACAGCCGCAGACCTGGATTTCCTCAAGTTTCCGCTTCTGACAGCTTTGTTTTCCCTCGGCGACGGCGCTATTGTGCTAGAAGTTGTATGCCTTTGGCACCGCTGTGTCACCGTGAAAGCCGACTGCTTCGTGTATCCTTACAGCTCTTCTGAGTGAGTGACTCATTCTGTCAACCGCAAAATTTATATAGCGCACACCGCACAGCACTAACTGATTTGCCTCTTGGCGCTGATTAAATGCCTAATAAACAATACAGCGGGTGTATAGGCTTTGATTAATTTCAAATGGCAGATGAGCTCAATGCGATTCATTTTTTCTGTAGCGAAATTCATATTTTCTCCAAGGAGAGTAAGAGGACTCGAACGGTCTTTGAATCCTATACTTACCTAGGAAAATAAAGAAAACACGTTATTAATGGTTTGCTGATTTCAAGATAGCCCTCGGGTGCCACAGGGGGGAAAGTCATGAAATTCACTGGTGAATTGCGGCAATGAATGAGGCGGGTTTTGAGCTACCGAGAAATTATTCTCCAGCAGTGACATAGTATTAATGAAGCGACAAGCACAGTGGGGCCATGTTCGTAAGTCTGAGGAAGCCACTGTGCTGCGTGTGTTCCTCTATTTTACAACACAACAACATTCAGGGTGGTATTTGCTTTCTTGCACTATGTCACAAGCATCTTAGCTACCTTACATGACATAGTCAGTGGTATAACGCAAAACGAAGCCTCCCCCACTTAATAGGAGGAGGGGTCCCTTCGTCTCCCGTTGCCCACAGATATACATTGTTTGTGTGCTACATTGGGCCCCTGAAGTACCCCAACACTTATATGGTGAATCGTATAGTTGGCATTACACTTCTTCTAGGTCCCAGTTAGGCAATGAAAATGCCTGTTTGTCGGCCCCACTATCCGAAGAACAGCGTATATTTGAAATGGTGAACAAATTGCATAAAGGAGCAATCTTCTGTCGCCGTTCCAATTCCTCTCAAAACTGCACAATGCTTCTCAAACAGCCATTACCTCACCTCAAAACCACTGAACGAACTGTTGTCAGGGTGCTCAATGCTGCAGTTCTGGGAGTGTTACAGCAGGGCAGGCTAATCTCTCTCTATTGATGTGACCTGTTCTAGGACTGTGCAGGCAATCCTGGGACAGTGTGTTTTTCCACTTTTCTGACACTGAAAACATGAAAAAAAATACTTTTACCCAACAAGCATGCTACGGTAATTTAACATGTAACTCTTCGATTGAAATACATGCTTTAACATCTTAGGATAGACACGGTATTTTGTAGTTAAACTCCAACATGGGTGGACGCAGGATGGCAGCATTGGCGGCCGTGAAATGAAATGTAAAAAAAAACGCGAGTGGTGACGCGTTTGGTGTGTGAGAAATGCTACTTTGCCGGAGATCAGCATGCTATAACGCGCATGCGTGCGTGCGCTCTTGTGCAAGTTCTAGCAAGCTGATCGCCGGCAAAGTAGCATTTCTCAGAGCCCCAAAATGTCTCGGCTGAGACCAGCGCATGCGCTGGATCAGGCCGAGACCTAAAAAGCACCCCAACCTGAATTTCTCGTATCTCTCTCCAACACAAAATCTGGACTTATCACAAAAATTCCTCATCCCTTCCAAGCATTCATGTTTTTTTCCACCAAATCAACTATTTGTTTGCCTCCATAGATATCAACACCATATCTCCATGCCACAAACCTATTGCTAATCAAGAAGTTTTTAAACGTTGTAAGGCTATGGCCCAGAAAACATTGCCTGAATTGACGACAATAGCAAGCCAATCACTTGTGGTAATTTCCTTAACTTTATTTTCTCTTTTTTTTCTACCGATTGAATCCCCTGTTTTATCTTAATCACTTTCTTTTCCGAAAGGCACAATTGACTTAAAACTGTGTCTACCACAAACCTTAAAAACTTCTGCACCGGTTTCAAAATTGACTACTCCAAATTTACTACCAAACCCAAATCCTCTAGGACACTTTTTACCAAATCCAAATGATTTCTCAATTCTCCAATATCCTGACTCATTATTAATATATCATTGAGAGAAATGATCATTCGGATACCTCTTTCCCTGAAAAAGACAGCCACTGGTCTCATTACCTTTGTAAAACACCATGGGGCAGAAGAAAGCCCGAATGGTAAGCTCTGAAATTGATATAATTGACCTCTCCATCAGAATTGCAGACATTTCTGACTCTCCTCCGCCACCAGGATTGTGAAATACTTATCTTTTAGATCCATTTTCACCATCCAATCTCCCTCTTGAAGTATATCCCTCGATAGGGAATATGTGATGTAACAAGGCAATCAAAATGATCGCGGTATGTTACATTGCAGTTTTTACAATGTAAGTTGTTACAACGACTTGCACTGGAGGGCGCTGGATTTAGGAATAGTAAGATTTACTATTCCACAGTACAGTAGGGAAGGTGTTGGATAGTAAATCTTACTATTCCTTAGGTTATAGCGCCATCCAACGCAAGTTGATGTAACGACTTGCGTTGTAAAGGCTGCGTTGCAAATGCATTGCGGTGTACTCACCGTGATGTAAAGGATGTTTCCCTTAATAGGTGAATACCTTCCATTTTGAAATGTCGAAATGTCAAAAATTGATTCAATCCCCTTAGATTTATTACCGGTCTCCAACCTTTGTCCTTTTTCTCTATCAAGAAAAATTGTACTTACAAATCCTTTTTCTTTTTCTTTTATCTCTAGAATCACCTTCTTTTCTCACATTTGCAATACTTCTTTTTGCACTATTTCCATTAATTCTGCTTAAAATACCAATTGGCGAGGCTCTTTCATTTGGCCCTTAAAACCCAAACTTCTTGTGTAATCTTTTTCCAGTTTTCTTTGAAGTACCTTAATCTTCGGCCTATACTTTTCGGTATAGAAACATTATATATCTTCATACTCACCCTGGTTCTGTCTATGTTCTGTAACTTGACCTCTTCCTCTAACAGATCGACCTTGACCTCTTCCTCCTTGCAGGAAGAATTGTGAACCTACCTGTCCTCTGTAATGACCATTGCTCTGTTTTTGATACTGGGCCCTGTAATTTGCACGGCTGGTAGGCTGCCAACTCCTACCACTCTATCCACAAAGACTACTTTTTTTAAATACCATACGCATAGATGTTTGTGCCTTGTCCAGGCTTGTAAAAGTGCCTACATAATTGGTTAAAGACTTCACCCTACCAAATACCCCAAGGGTCCCCCAAATAGTAAACCTTGAGCATCCTCACTGGATTCCTTATTGGCTAAGTCACCTTATTTTGGATTAATGCACATTAGCACAGTTTTCCTCCTTTCCGCTAAAATTCCTGCATTAGCATTCCCCAAAAAAGAAATGGCTCTCTTACACCAGCCACGCAACAGAGTCAAATCCATATCTAAGTTCTTAAGATATGCCTCTTCCACTGCATCAAACTTTTTTGCCAAAGGTCCCAAAGCATCAAGTACCTTCTCCTGACATTGCGATAAAAGCCAAGCAGTGCCATCTAAGGTGAGGAATCAGCAGTTAAATTTGAATCCACCAGAGAGAGTAAGTAGCTTGTTCTTTAGTAATCGAGGAAACACATTCAATTTCCCCTCTCACTCAATGGCTTCTCTTCTCTATGTGTAGTACATCCGCATTCCATGGACACAATCCTGCCTACTGTCAAAAAAAAGTCTGCAAGAATTTAAAACTACAATGCCGTGTTTTTTGTGGCATACCAACAACAAAAACACAGCGATGATGATTTAATTTCTTGCCCTATGTCACTGTGCTTACATCTCTGCAAGAAATGAAAAATGAAAACGACATTGCCGTGTTTTTGTGGCATACCAGCAACAAAAACACAACAATGTAGATTTATGTCTTACACTACGTCACTGCCCTTACAGCTGTGCCGACTTTGGAGTTGGGGTTTGAGACTTGGCTTCGGCTCATATGCAAATCACAATTTTCCCGTGCCTACCAAGAAAATATTGCGTGCATGTCTGTTACTGGTGCTCATGTAAAACGCCAATACCTTTGGGTAGAGTTCAACAGCTGGGAGTCTTAGCCTTCCACCCCCTCCCGAAAGTTCAGGTCTATTTGCTTCTCACGTCGTAAGTACGTTTTACTGCAAGGAATTTACAATCGTTGTATCCTTCCTGAAGATTCCATTCTCTGGCAGGTAAGAGAGAAAAAGCTTTTTGGAAAAATTTGTAAAGCCTTCATCCCACTACTAGTGAGAACGTTGTATGTTTCAAGGTGAAGCGGATTTGGCATTAATGCCATAGGTGCTGACTTTGGTTCTGGGCACCCCGGTTCGAGTCCTGGTATCAGCTCAACATCATGTGATTTTGGGCAAAATCACTTAATTTACCAGTGACTTACGAAAAATGAATTTGACCTTGATTAAAGACGCTGATGCTTGTATAACCTGATCCAATCCCTAGAGCTGAGTCCACAAGCCTGATATAATAAATATTGTGAAGTATGCCTTCCATCTGTCCTCACTTCTTTCGTAGACCAAATAAAAATAAAATATTGTGCAGCTATTTCTGAAGCCTTGGAAGGCAATATTCTTTATAAGCTAACTATGCCAACAAATTGAGTCTTGATGCTGCTAGAGAATAAATATGTATATATCCTCTTGAATCATTTATATCACATGTGCATGATGTAAGTGTCCCATTGGCCTTCTTGGAAAACTGTGGCTGGCCTCCTACTGACATGGCAACACCTGGCCATACTCCACATAATCATGGACTTTTCAATCGTGTCAGAAAGCATGTTTTTTGGCACCCTTTTTCTGATGTCTTGTTTAGGGGTAAGGATGTGGAGCAACAGCCAGTGCGGATTACTGTAGAGCTGTGGAACCAGGTCAATTCTTGGTGTCTGCTCAAAATCCTGTGATTCTGGGCAAATCACTTAATCTCCCTGTGCTTACAAAAAATGAATGTGTGCTTGTGTAATGTAAAAGATGCTCCTGTAAACACTCTAATACCTTTGGGTCATGTTCACACTATATAAAACTTAAATAAAAATATTACAACATTTTGTGATCACTCCCATTTCCAGATACTGCTCAAGACTGGAAGTGGAGCACAACCAAAGGATGGCAGAAGCAAGATTCCATCCACACATTGACTCTCTCTGTGGAGAAAAACAGCCACACCCCACACCTGTGTTTTGGGAGTGTTTTTGCTAATCTATCCTAAATTTTGTGTTTTATGTGAAAAATAAAGCGCCAATGTAAATGTTTGTGCTAAGTTTTTCTTGGAGACTTTTCATTTGAACTTTAGAATAAGCACAAGCACTAAAAAAACGTCAGTTTACTAAACACTCTTAATTTATTTAATATTATTATCCCTTTACGACCTGGGCTCTGCAGGAGGGAAGGGCCATCAATGATGCAGAGTACCAGCTTCCAGAACTTTTTTGTCAGGTGGTGGTGATGGGTGGGGGGGGCTCGACGTGTAAAAAGTTTTAGATGGGGGGGCTCAGCCGACAAAAGTTTGAAGACCTCTGCCCTAGGGTGTGTAATATCCTTTGGACTAAATGATTGTTCTCCAAAAGGATCAAACACCATATCCCTACATATGTCTCTACCACTATATTCACTCTCAGCCTCCAATCCAACCTTAAATTCCAAATCCAGGATATATTCATCTATATCCATTTCACTTTTTTTGCTTACATCCTCTGAAGTTTTACCTCCATTTTCAGTGTTAAACTGACTTTTACCTGTACCGCGTTGGGTACCTTTCCTTTGCGAGTCGTTTGGGGTCCACTTGCATTATCATCAAAGTGTTTTCTTTTTGATGAACATTTCCCTTCTCATCTGATATTGAGAAATACTCCTCCTCATCTGTAATTCTTCTCTTTCCCATTGCCTGCTTAGCAGACTCTTGTATCACCTCCTTTAATTCCTTACTAATAATACTTCTTATCAAGCTCTCCTGTTCTTCCTTATTAATCTTTATTCACTCATTTTATAATCACAATTTTAAACAATAAACTTCCAGATAAATGTCACCAAAAGTCCTAAATCAATACCAATTTGTGTATTTCAACTGTCCTTTCAACATGAAGCTGTAACAGAGCCTTGTATCAAGGAAACGGCCCCACAGAGCAACCGGGTGTGGAAATAAAACCAATTGATTAAAAACAAGCTTGATCCCCCCCCAAAATAACCCTAATTGTTAGCCAATTATAACGCGAGCCGAGCAACCTTCGTCACTCGACTCGCCCGATTCGTCCTTCTACAATGTATGTTTCTTCCTCTAGAAGAATATTGGTCTGCACACGCAGCTCAAAACCAAAATAATGTGCGTGTTGCTTTTTAAAGTTAGGGTCCTTAAACATTGCTTGCGCTCGCTCGCAATAACGTCGCTCTTTTAAAAAACGATTGTTTGCGTTTACTGCTAAAAACCTTTGGGGCAGATTTACAAGCCCCATGCACCGCCGGTGCATCAAGTTGCGTGATGCACCAGTGGCTCAGCCTGCTAAGAGATATTTACAAGCACAGGTAAAGTCACCCTGCGTGACTTAACCTGTGCTTGTAAATATCTCCCCTGTTCACGCAGCACTTTGCGTGTTAGGGGCGGGACATAGGTGTTGCTGTGGGTGTTCTCACGCAACACCCATGTCCACTGATGCATTTCCAGATTTACGAGAAATCGTAAACCTAGAAATGCGTCAGTTTGCTGGGCCACCATAGGGGAGAAATGTTTTCATTTCTCTTCGTTTTTTCCTCTTTCAATGCATGCTGCATTCTACAGCACGCAGATACTAGGATGCACGTGGCTGAAGTCACACTTAGTCTGGGTCCTCGGGAAGCAGGTGGGTTATGTAGCAAGTTTTAATTAGAAGGTAGACATAAGTAAGGGAAAGTTAGCAGACACTGTGGAAGTTCACCCACATGTCTGAAAACACAGTAGGGTCATGCAGGGGCATATTTACAAGCCCCGATGGACACAGGAACGTCACTTGTAATGACGTTCCTGTAGCTATAGGGGCTCCGCCTTATTTACAATGCAGCGTTAAGCTACTTAAGGTGGATTAATGCTGCCTTGTAAGTAAAGAAAGAAGAAGAAAAAACAACTAGGTTTTGGCTTAAGCGCAGCAAGGCCACGCCACAATCTGAGTAAATAAAACAAGTTGCCAATACTGCGCTGTTACTTGACCATTAGTATAAGAGACAATGAATAAAACAATTGCCCTTTCAAAACTAATATTTCAGTTTGAATTTAATCAAAATGAATTTTATTTGCATCTATCAAAAATCTGTTTTTAAACCATTTTTACAATTTTCTCTAAATTCTCAAAACGTAAACTAAATTTTTTATTTTTCTTATTTTGGAGCCCCTTTTAGAATTGAAATTCACAATCATACTCTAAAAACCAACTTTATATACAGCATATATACCGTGTCAGCGTCATACACCTATTACACTATTTCACACTTCCGTACTTCCATTCACACATCATACATACACGAAATGCCCGCCCTGGGAATGTTTTACTAAACCCTATTTATGGTGCGGCACTACACATATAGTATTTTATATACAAAACAAAGGTATTTGCAAAAACAAGGCCTTCTAACAATATGACAAAATTCAGATTTTGGCAAGCAAATGAAACAATACAGATTGGCCTAAGCAATGAAAAGGTATACGCGTTTCGAATCACTCTCACTGCGGGGATTCTCCTCAGGACCAAAGATTTTTCTGAAAGACAAAAACACAACCGTCTTACTTCCTATACTCTAGAGCAACAACCCCAACTGTCCACTCACTCAACATTCTCATCGTACCTCTCTATTCTGGAAAAGAAATTTCCATGTTAATAATCTGAAAGTACAAAAATTATAGAAACTGTGGTCATGACTGCTCTTAAATATGGTCTTTCAATATAAAGCCCATAAATATGGGGAGTTTCTAACTTGTTTATACTTCAAGAAGTAGTTGAACTTCAAGACTGGTGCCGTATAGATGGGCTTCTCACGATTGTCTTTATACTTTATCTGTAGGATAATACATTTTGTCAAAATTCCATTCCGAATATACTGTTATTGACGATATACAGAGACAAGAGATCGGCGTACCTTATTCAAGTCGTGTATACTTTTTAATCTTTAAGATAATGTTCAAGTCCGATGGCATTAATCCGAACCTGTGGCGGGACAAGTATATTGTATCAGACATCTAGATTTATCGAAAATGTGCACCTTTTCAAAGCGCAGTCGCAACTACGTCCCTCTCTGGCAACATCAATAAATGGTGAAGAGCTCTGTGACACCAGCCGTTGTTTGGGTGCGTCGTAGATGCCAAACCTATAATCTGGCATCACGCTGGAATTGTAGATTTAAGGGGCTTTTTTGTTCGTTAACCGAAAACTCTTGGTTTATCGGAAAATTGCACCTTTTTTTTAAAAACGCTGTTAAAACTACAGACACTCCCTGACTTCGTCAATAAATGTTATAGAGATTTGCAACAAAGCCGATGCCTAAGTGCATCATAGATGCAAAATATTTAATCAGGCCTCACGCTCTGTTAGGTACGCTTAGCAAAAGGTGGAGCCGAAGATTTAATGACATTTTTACCTTGTTCGTTAACCGAGGCTCCTGACCGAGGCAACGCGGTGCTCAATCTTCGCTTGCTTGCTCGATAGTCAATTGTGCGGCATGATTAGATGGCGTGGTATTTTAGACGTCGTAGCTAAAAGAGGATGCTGGGAAAAGTAGTTTAACCAGCTCGAGGCTGATACGGCAATTGCTTTTCCAAGTGGTTGGAACCAATGCAGGGCTCATGTTGTGATTTAATATCAATATTCTACTATCTTTTATCGGTTGCTTAGTGCAGTTTACAAATATTCTACTATCTTTTATCGGTTGCTTAGTGCAGTTTACAAATATGTCAGCACGTTATTATCTATGAGATTTTCTAGTGCATACAAGTTTATCCAAAATGTCACAGGCTTGTGATCTAAACGGCTAGATACAGAACAATGATGATGAACTGAGTTGCGAAACGTCCAACAAAATAATTTTTTATTTGGGGTACTTGGTAAAGTTCTTAGACCAGTTTATTCGTCCAGGATGAAAAAATTACTATGTTTCACCGGGTTTCTAAGTGATGAGGGCTCTAAATGGGTGAGACAAGCCAGTGTTTAAACTCTCTTATAATTGGTGCTTCTATTGCTATAAGTCAGCTTCACCTCCAGTTATCCTGGCCACAGTACATTTAATTACGAGATCATAACTTCTGAGTCTAAAGCAGAGGTCTTCAAACTTTTGTAGGTTGAGCCCCCCCATCTGAATTTATTTAGATGTAAGGCCCCCCACCACTTGACAAAAAATTCTGGAACCTGGTATTCTACATAATCGACCTTCATCCGCATTTCCCAGTCCATATCTGGCTAATAATGTTAAACACAATAAGAGTGTTTAGAAAACTGCAGGTTTGTGAGTTGGTGCGGTGAAATGACAGAGGCTTACTACACAGTCCAAAACTATATTTTTCAAGATAAAATGTGTGCAAATTGTAACAGGTTCTCCACTTAATTCTTGCAAAGCCTCCTCAAAGAAACTTCTGTGGTCAATAAAATGAGTACCATTCAAAGGACTATGCTCTCCACTGAGAAGCACTGTAGAGTTACATTTATGTCACCGCATTTATTCAGGCCGTACTTGCATGTTTCCAAAGCCTCGTGCGTGTGTTTGGAATCGCAGGAACCTCAGGAACAAAGCCTTGTGCTTATGTTTAGTTTTTCATGCCGTACTTGCGTGTTTTCAAAGCCTCGTTCTTGTGTTTGGCATTGCAGCATCCATGCATCCATCCACCCACCCATCAATCCATCCATCCATCCATCCATCCATCCATTCATCCATCATGCACCCACCCATCCACCCATCCACCCATCCATCCATCATTGATCCATCCATCCATCATGCATCCATCCATCCCCCCATACATCCACCACCCACACATCATGCATCCATGCACCCATCCTTCCACCCATCCATCTTCCATCCATGCATCCATCATGCACCCATCCATCCATCCATCATGCATCCATCCATCATTTATCCATCCACACATCATGCACCCATCCATCCCCCCATACATCCACCAGCCACACATCATGCATCCATCCATCCCTCCGCCATACATCCACATGCACCCATCCATCCATCATGCATCCATCCATCATTCACCCATCCACCCATCATGCACCCACCCATCCATCCATCCCCCCATACATCCACCAGCCACACATCATGCATCCATGCACCCATACATCCACCCATCCATCATCCATCCATGCATCCATCATGCACCCACCAATCCATCCATCCATCCACCCATCATGCATTCATCCATCATGCATCCATCCATATATTCCATCATTCATCCATCCATCCATCCCCCCATACACCATCCACCCATCCATCATCCATCCATGCATCCATCATGCACCCATCCATCCATCATGCATCCATCCATCCATCATTCATCCATCCATATATTCCATCATTCATCCATCCATCCATCCCCCCACACACCATCCACCCATCCATCATCCATCCATTCATCCATCATGCACCCACCCATCCACCCATCCACCCATCATTCATCCATCATGCATCCATCCATCCCCCCATACATCCACCACCCACACATCATGCATCCATGCACCCATCCTTCCACCCATCCACCTTCCATCCATGCATCCATCATGCACCCATCCATCCATCCATCATGCATCCATCCATCATTTATCCATCCACACATCATGCACCCATCCATCCCCCATCCATCCACCAGCCACACATCATGCATCCATCCATCCATCCGCCATACATCCACATGCACCCATCCATCCATCCATCATGCATCCATCCATCATTCACCCATCCACCCATCATGCACCCACCCATCCATCCATCCCCCCATACATCCACCAGCCACACATCATGCATCCATGCACCCATACATCCACCCATCCATCATCCATCCATGCATCCATCATGCACCCACCAATCCATCCATCCATCCACCCATCATGCATTCATCCATCATGCATCCATCCATATATTCCATCATTCATCCATCCATCCATCCCCCCATACACCATCCACCCATCCATCATCCATCCATGCATCCATCATGCACCCATCCATCCATCATGCATCCATCCATCATTCATCCATCCACCCATCATGCATCCATCCATCCCCCATACATCCACATGCACCCATCCATCCATCCATCATGCATTCATCCATCATTCACCCATCCACCCATCATGCACCCACCCATCCAACCATCCCCCCATACATCCACCACCCACACATCATGCATCCATGCACCCATCCTTCCACCCATCCATCACCCATCCCTGCATCCATCATGCACCCATCCATCCATCATGCATCCATCCACCCATCATGCACCCATCCATCCATCCATCCATCCATCCCCCCATACATCCACCAGCCACACATCATGCATCCATGCACCCATACATCCATCCACCCATCCATCATCCATCCATGCATCCATCATGCACCCACCAATCCATTCATCCATCCATCCATCATGCATTCATCCATCATGCATCCATCCATCCATATATTCCAACATTCATCCATCCATCCCCCCATACACCATCCATCCACCCATCCATCATCCATGCATCCATCATGCACCCATCCATCCATCCATTATGCATCCATCCATCATTCATCCATCTACCCATCATGCATTCATCCATCATGCATCCATCCATATATTCCATCATTCATCCATCCATCCATCCCCCCATACACCCATCCATCATCCAATACACCCATCCATCATCCATCCATGCATCCATCATGCACCCATCCATCCATCAGGCATCCATCCATCCACCCATCCATCCCATCACCCATACATCCACCACCAACCTCTTGGCACACAATAATGTAATGCAGAATTATACTTATTTCATGCATAATTATAGTTATTTCACAAAGCCTTGTGCTTGTGTTTTGTTTTTCATGCCATACTTGCATGTTTCCAAAGCCTCTACCAGAGCAGGAACCTCTTGTGCATTACAATAAGTTGACACTGCGGGAACCTAGCCTCGTGCTTGTGTTTGGCATTTGAAACCACCGTTGTCGCATGCATAGTAAATGCATGCGATTCAAACTATACTGCGATGTCAAAGTCGTGGTGTGATGGCAATGCGATCTTTTGACATCGATGTATTGGGTGTTTCCATCTTTTAAAGACCGTTTGACATGTTAATGAGGTGTTGATAGTCTTCACCCCTTCTTGGGGCCCCTGCAGCTCCACTCTTCCTCGCCGCCGTGGGAAACAATGAAAGGTGAAATTTTATGGTGCTGGTGGAGTGCCCTACAGTTTGAATAACTCTGGTCTAAAGGATAGTCCTACAGATGATACATTTCTGATAACTCGTTCAGTCCATCAACAGCTGTATTGTACTTTATAATTAGTGTAGCCTTGTAAGTACGGCACGCTTTCATGCTATACTTAGTGTGAAAGGGGTGGGCAATGGGTGTTGCAGTGGGCATTCAGCCGTAACACCCATTGATTTTGATGCTGCCTCCTATTTACAAGGTGGCGTAAATAGGCGGCAGCACCAAAATTAGGACCAGGGAAAACCTGATCTTAACATGGCGATACGAGCAGAAATGCATTATTTCTCCTAGTTTTTGCTGATTCTATGTGTGCTGCATTGTGCAGCACACATAGAAACAGCGAAACGCCATGAATGATTGTTTATGTGCAGTAAGGTGTCCCTTCCTGCACATAAACAATCATTCCCTCAACGCAGCTTAATTTAGCGAGAGCGCTAGGGAAATGCAGGGACGTGCCGTATCTTTGTATTTACGGCTCAGCCCTGCGTTTTCGAAATGCTGGAGCATGGTGTTAGTATTTTGTGCTTAACACCACGCGCCGCCATTCCATTGTAAATATACCCCCTAGTCTCTTGACTCGCCTCTGAACTGTCTCTGAAGCGTTCCTTCAACCCAGTCAATCTCTCTCTCGCTACTACCTGGCCCCAAGATGTCTTCAGGAGGGGCATGGTGTGGAGAGGACAGTTGGTCCGCCACAATGAAGGTCAAAAAGGAAACAACTGGTGAATAAGAAACAACACAGGGGAGCCTATCGATAGGAGGAGGCACCCGAGGGGTACATGATGATCAGGATCAATCCCAGGCAATTGGGGCACATCGCGTCTGGTGCTCGTTGTTATGAGTCGCACCTGACACTTCAGGTTTCAAACACGAAGAGTTGTAAATTCCGTACCTCCCTGGAATGAGGCATAATGACCGGTGCACGTTGAGATGTGTTGCACTAGGCAATGCCTGTCACACAATGAAGAGTTACAAATTCAGTGCCTCCCTGGAAAGGATGCACAATGTCCGGCACATAATGATACAGTTTGCACCAGACCAGTCCGGTCACACACATAGGTGGAAGTTTAGCAATGCCACACAAGGTACAATGAGGCAATACTAAGGGTACACCCCCACATCCGAGGGTCGCACCCTGTGAATTGGACACCACATGCAATCAGCATGTAGTCAGCATGATGCATGGGAGAGATGCAGCACGATTGATGAAACAGGTCATGTAGGGTCGCGCAACCGTTGAATCCGCTCACCACCAACTAGATGCTTATGAGTGTCAGGATCCGTGCAGTACAGGAATCACACGCCTTAGATGTAGTCATGATTTCTGGAGCTCAGCACTAGACAATCCGGTCTCCAGACACAAGTCTTATTTGCATGCTCACATAGCACTACGCGATGGGATTCTGTCGCCGATGTGGTCACCTAAGAGGACACTGCTCTCCATACCTCACAGGTAGGTGGTGTAGGTCCCTCGTGGGATATCTTTGAGGACCCTGAGATCTATAGGAGAACTGGAGGCATGCAGTTGGACCCTTGGAGAGCCCACTTCAGCGTGCCACACTTCAGCAGGTCTTCGACCCTGGCCAGCCACTATTCAGAAAGGGCACGTGGTCCCCTTCATGGCCATGTGAACAACAGAGTCCTCTGTCAATGTGCACCACGCAGTCCGGGTTCTCCGGTTCCACATCTGCGCAAGCATATCTCAGGAAGGCACCCATAGTTATACTGTTGTGTATCTTTGAAGTTAAGGGTTGTTCAATGGATGTCTCTTTGTACCACAGATGTCTCCCCTAAATTGTAGGCCTGTTTGCCATGGGGCCATGGAATGCAGATCGTAATCCTTAGTGGGGCCATGATCCTTCCCCTAGAGGTTTAGCATCAAGTTAACGTTACCTTTGTAACGGTAAACCCATGCTAAACCTTTTTTAGGATTCACAAACCAACACACATTGGTATTTGCGTTGGTTTCTAAGGAAAGGTTTGTATGGAAAAGTAACGCAAAGCAGCGTGAAACGCTGCTCTGCATTACATTGCGTCAAGGGGATGTTACATGGGGGTACATGGACGTTCCAGTGCTACCACCCATGCTTTTTTACTCTAAACCCTATTCTCAAACATCAGTAGAAAGTGTTTAGCACCAAAAGTTAACACTGCTGCAAAGCAGGATTTAAACAGAGAAATGTTTTCATTTCTTTGTGCTTTTCAGACTTTGCATGCGTGCTGCACTGTGCAGCACACATACAAAGTAGAAAAAGGTTTTTCACTTGTCTAAGCATAGTATTTTGTACAGGAAGGATACCCTTCCTGTACAAAACCAATGCTAGACTCATGCACACACCCTAGCACAATGGGACTAAGGTGAGTGCGTGATGCTAGTCAGCTGAAATCTGCTCCAGCAATAGGGAGAGAGGAGGAGAGAGACATTTCTATGTGAATATGGCGCTCTCCTGCTCCCTCTGTGTCACGCAACGCAGAGCAGCATCTTTAGGTGCTGCGCTGGTTACCTGTCAGCTTTCAGAATCTGGGATCCACCGGAGCCAGGCACTACAGCACACCAGACTATAAGAGCATAGACATTTGCATATTCCAAAAGTTTCATTTACAAGCGAGTTTTGCCAAAACCCCCTTTACCATTGGAAAGAGTTGGCATGGCGAATCCATTGATAGGAAGCATCATGAGGCTGCTCCACTGCAATCCACTATTGCAGCCCGAAGTGATGTCAACCACTTTCCCATGTTAACCTATGGGCAAAGCAATCCTCATATGTAGTGAAAACACACACAGGTATTCCTCATTACTTGGATGCATGTGAGCTAGTGCGCTCACCGACCTTCTACGGCAGGTTGGACACACAGTCCCCAGCACCAGGGGTGCAAGTGGCCCACCGGAGTCTGAAACAGCAGACTGGACATGGATTTAACTAATACGTGTGTCAGTACTTATGCATGAGCCTGCAATGGCAGGCAGCACACGCAATCATGGGCACCATAGGTGCCCACATGCAGTGGCCTGCTCTGGCAGGCGGCTCATGAGTTTGATCACGATAGCTGTCAGTGCACATAAACTGGTCGGCAATGGCCAACAGGGTCATGGGCTTACCTAGGCCCTGGCCCTTTAGGTGCGAGTGTGCGCTCACCACCCTGCCCGGGCCAGCTGATGTGCACACCCTGGCCTGGAATAGGAGGATGTTTTCATTCCCTGGTCTGCATTGGCAGACCAGCCTATGTTTCTGAACACTGTGTGAGCGGCTTTTTTCTAGACAGGATAGGAAGGAGCACGCACTTCCACACTGCCCTGACAGTTAGGACATTCTCATAGCCCTAAGCCACACAAGAGACTCAGCAACTCCCCAGAAGCATCCCATGAGAAAAGCCAAGCTCCAAGGAAGTGGAAGCCCCAAATGGGGGGGTTCCTCACTACCTTGACAAGGAACGTCCATTTGTACTTGCCCGGCCATCAGCCTATACCTTCCCTTGTGCCCTTCAGTGCTTCCCCATGCAGGGTCAGCTGAGGCAAAAGTGATGCCAACCTAGGCAGAGGCGCAGTGGCGCCCCCATCAGCCTGCAATGAAAGCCCCAATATAGGATTGACAAGCAGGTATATGGTGCTTGCTACCCTGGATAGGGTGTTGAAGGATAAGTTACTTACCTTTGGTAACAATGTATTTGTAAGAGACATATATTAGTTATATATTCCTTACCTTTGAATTACCGCCAGGCGTCAAACTTGATCTGGAGCATTTTTCTCTTAGCAGTACCCCGGCGCGTCGGAAGGTGGCGTTGGTCGACTCCATGTCCATTGTTGTGATCACCGGGATGATGTCGCAGTGCCTACTTAGACGCTGCCCCCTGCACGCTGTCAGTTCTGACGCGACTTTCCATGCCAGACGTGCAGAGCCATGAAAGACACTGATCACTGGTTCGCCAAAACTAGAGCCCTGCAAGGGAGTCCCTATCCCTAGAAGTCAGTTTGCAGAGCGTGGAGAATGGGTGGGCCAGTAAGGAATCTATCACTAATAGATTCCCCAGCAATACCAACCCCAGAGGAGGGTCTGTGAATCAAGCTCACACCAGTAAATCCTGGAGGACAGAACAGGCAAAGTAGCTGTCCCTCTGGACTTGACCATCCAGGCAGTAATGTCTGGGGAACGTGTGCATCGATCCCCATGTGGCCGCCTGGCAGATGTCAATAAGTGGGGTTCCACGTGACATAGTAGTGGCTGCTGCCATAGAATGAATGAATGAATAAATGAATGAATGAATGAGGGGCATTTGTAAAGCGCATGGCTATCAAAGGCCACCCGGCGCTGCAAGATGCACCCAAGCTAGAAATAGTGACACAATCAAGAGAACAGAAAGGTTTTAAGAAGTTTTCGGAAGCGAAGATGGTTGGGCTCGAGACGAATAGAATCAGGTAGTTGAATCCCTCGTTTGAGCAGAAAAGAGACGACCCCCACTCCGGGCTCGATTAAATCTCAGAACAATGGCAAGATGCTTCGACTCGAAGCGAAGGGTCCTTCTAGGGACATACAAAGAAACAATAGATTGGAGAATCGGAGGTATATTAGCTGCTAGTGATTTGTGGATGATGCATAGGGCCTTAAATTGTACTCTTTTATCCACTGGCAGCCATTGCAGTGCCCTGATGTGTGGCTTGAAGTAGAACAAAAAGGGGCTGGCTCTGATCAGCAAGGCTGAGCCTATATCATAAATAACAAAAGAAGGTGCCAGTACTGTTAAACGTAACTTAGAAGTATGATTAATCCTCCACAAACAGAAAATCAAATTCCAGAAAGGGAATGCTTCTTAATCGCAATTTTATTATATATAGAAAATTAACAATATTTTATCAAATTCATTTTTACATTTGCGGAAAAAACAATAGGAGAAAATCAAAAGTGAGAGCGGACACATGAGAATACAATCATTTGGAACGAACCACCATTCAAAACTGCAATCATATCACATTCACCATGCATTCAACACATACACACTTAGCTTGAACATACCATATATACATTATCTACAAAAGGAAAGGTATATCACTGGAACTGCCTTAGTAAAACAGAACATTCAGATTTTTGATTAACAAATAGTATAACACCAAAAGATTTTCAAATTTCAAACAGTCAGTTACAAATAAATGGAAAAGAGTCTATGGATGGATGTGACTCTTAAACCCAAGGGCAGACCAGTGAGGAGATAGGCCTACGCGTTTCGAATCCCCTTTAATTCTCTGGAGATTCTCATCAGGGCCTCAGGTAACACCCAAGTTGTTGCAGTGGAAGCTTGTGGTGGTCCGGGGCGGGGAATTGGTGAAAAGGAAATTAATCGCTCAGACAATAACAATGTGCCCATACGGCGGGATGAAGGGTCCACAGAAGAAATGTGGGGTGGGTTTAGCCAAAAACAGAAGGACCATGGGGACCGGAGGCTTGACAATGGCGTTTCTTTTTAATATCTGGCTCAGGGTGCTGTATATCGCATTATCCGTGCTGAAGCCTGTCTCAATCAGGCGGCTCCGAGGAGGGAGGCAGCGTCAGCACAAGCAGGCGCAAGTCGCGTGTGCTGATAAAGGGCTTCTTCTTCGCAGAGATCCTACCGGTCGGCGTCACGTAGTGCACTGGTCACTCGCGCAGCACGGATAATGCGATATACAGCACCCTGAGCCAGATATTAAAAAGAAACGCCATTGTCAAGCCTCCGGTCCCCATGGTCCTTCTGTTTTTGGCTAAACCCACCCCACATTTCTTCTGTGGACCCTTCATCCCGCCGTATGGGCACATTGTTATTGTCTGAGCGATTAATTTCCTTTTCACCAATTCCCCGCCCCGGACCACCACAAGCTTCCACTGCAACAACTTGGGTGTTACCTGAGGCCCTGATGAGAATCTCCAGAGAATTAAAGGGGATTCGAAACGCGTAGGCCTATCTCCTCACTGGTCTGCCCTTGGGTTTAAGAGTCACATCCATCCATAGACTCTTTTCCATTTATTTGTAACTGACTGTTTGAAATTTGAAAATCTTTTGGTGTTATACTATTTGTTAATCAAAAATCTGAATGTTCTGTTTTACTAAGGCAGTTCCAGTGATATACCTTTCCTTTTGTAGATAATGTATATATGGTATGTTCAAGCTAAGTGTGTATGTGTTGAATGCATGGTGAATGTGATATGATTGCAGTTTTGAATGGTGGTTCGTTCCAAATGATTGTATTCTCATGTGTCCGCTCTCACTTTTGATTTTCTCCTAATGTTTTTTCCGCAAATGTAAAAATGAATTTTATAAAATATTGTTAATTTTCTATATATAATAAAATTGCGATTAAGAAGCATTCCCTTTCTGGAATTTGATTTTCTGTTTGTGGAGGATTAATCATACTTCTAAGTTACGTTTATCAGTACTGGCACCTTCTTTTGTTATTTCTGATGTGTGGCTTGGCAGATTCTCTGTTGTGGGCATGCATCAGAAGTTGTGCCGCACAGTTTTGGACCGTTTGGACTTTTTTATGGTCAGACAGGAGGAGCAGAGATAAAGCACATTGGCGTAGTCGAGCCTTGATAAAATCAAGGCTTGAACCAGAAGTTTCCTGGCGTTAAAAGGCAGCAGGGGCAAGATACTCATCTTCAACATGCCATAGCATGAACCAGCAACCCTGGACTCTTGAGTCTTGAAGCCCAAATTATGATTAAGCCAGACTCCCAAGCTTTTAACTTGGTCTTTGGGGGCAGGCATATCTCCCATGCATTTCGGCCAGAGGGAGTCATTATTCAAGCTGGTAGTCTTTCCCAAAAACATCAGCTCAGTTTTCGCCGATTTTAGTTTAACCGCATCGCTGCTGCCGTCATTTTTGCGCTGTGCGGCTTTTTTCATTTTTCCGCATTATATGACGAGCTCAGCTCGTCATCAGCACACGCCACCCGTGGGTGATGACGAGCTGAGCTCGTCATCAGCATCGAAAGGGTTAAGCAAAGAAGAGTCCATCCAAGCTGAAAATTTCTCCAGATAATGAGACAGGGTCAACTTATTATTGTTCGTCAGGTTAGGAGACACAATACCTGAGTATTGTCGGCGTAAGTGACAATCTTAACCTTGAACGGCTCAACAATCTCAGCTAAGGGGCGCATGTAAACATTAAAAAGTGTGGGGCTCAGTGAGGAACCCCACACTGTAATGGCATCCAGTCGGAGGAGAAGTTGTTCTTGAAGACAAGAAATGAGCGATCCGCAAGGAAAGACTCGAGCCATTTATATAGAATGCCCGTCACTCCAATCTCTCTAAGTCTTACCAGCAGGAGTTGATGATTGACCGTGTCGAAGGCCGCGCTGAGATAAAGTAAGATGATCGCAGTGGAGCCTCCGACATCAAGAATTTTCCTGGCCTCCTCAACAACTGATAGCAGAGCGGTTTCAGTACCCTGCTGGGGCCTAAAGCCTGTTTGAGAGGAATGAAGGCAGTGATTCTCCTCCAAGAATGCCGAAAGCACAGAATTGACATCCCTTTCGCAGATTTTGGCAATCCCCGGAAGTAATGATATTGGACGGTAGTCCAAAAGGACTCTAGGGTCCAAAGAGGGCTTCTTCATAAGGGCTTTGATCCTCGCCTGTTTCCAATGGGAGGGAACAATCCCAGAGGAGAAGGAACTGTTAACTAGATCTAAAAAAACAGGGGCGACCGAATCTAACGCCTGATAGAGAATGCGGGGGGGTGCCGCATCAGTAGGGGAGCCAGATTTTAGGCGCTCCAATTGTAATTTTAAAGTTTCAATGTCCATGCATGGAATGAAATCAATAGGAGGGTAAGGAAGAAGGGAAAGATCTCTGATCAAAGGAGGATTAATCCCAGCTCCAAGAACAGGGAGGGGAGGAAAGGCCAGGTAAATATCCTGAATTTTCTTATGTAAAAAGAGCGCCAGATCTTTCAACTGGGCAGCCGCGTTTTCGGGGGGGTATGGAGATCTCAGGAGATCATGTAAAAGATTTAGTAATTTTAAAAATTTCACGAGAAGAATTAGCTGCTAATAAAATTTTATTAGTAAAAAATTCAGATTGGGCAGATCTGATCTCTGCTTTATAGGCCTTGATGTCATTTTTGGATTTGACTTTCTCAGGAATTAAAAACTCCTTTCTCCAGGTTCTTTCAAGGCACTTACAAAGCTGTTTCATCTCTCTAAGTTTCGGGGAGTACCAGGCAGCACCATGATCTGATTTTCTACCAAAGGACCATTTTTTGGGAATGTGGCTATCTAACGATGTCCCTAGCCATTGATTAATTTTAATGTTGTCTGACTCAGGGTCATTACTCAGCACAGGCCTCCCCCTATCGAGCGAGGCTGTCCAAGCGTCAATGGAAAGTTTAGCCCATTTCTGGTTCCAGGTTTTTTCTCGTTCCCTTATCTGTCCACCCACCTGTGGGAACCAGACAAAAGGGACCAGATAATGATCAGACATGGGTAGAGGAAAAGGTTTATCCAATTTGAGGTTGATAATGTTAGAGAAAAGAGGGTCCAAAAGATTACACTTCTGTTGGGTTGACCCAAGCACTTTCTGCTTCAGGGCTAATGCGACCAGGATATCAGTTAACGCCTCAGATTCCGAGTCAGGGGCCTGATCAAAGTGCATGTTAAGGTCCCTCAGAACTGAGAAATCGGATGTAGAACTAACTGATTTGTCTATGATGTCTGGAAGTTCCTTATTAAAACTGACACTAGGGCCAGGAGGTCGGTGTACCTGAAAAAGTACACCTGGGGGAGAGGCTAATCGCAAAGAAACAACTCTTGCAGTCAGGGATCAAACTGTTGGTGATTTGACAGTGGAAAATATCCCTATATATGATAGCTAGCCCACCACCTCGTTTTACTGCCCGGTCTTGCCTCTGGATAAGATAACCTGAGGGAAGAGTAGAAACTACAGCAGGATCAGCGGCACTAGTGAGCCAAGTTTCCGTTAGGAACAATACATCAAATTTATATTCCTCCAGGAGGATACTTAATTCAATGGATTGTTTGGGTAAGGAGCGGCAGTTCAACAGAGACATTTTAAAGGTCCTAATGGAAGGGGGGGGGCAATAGTAGCACCAGACTCAGTAGAGGGCTGAAACCTAAAAGGACAATACAAACATTTAGGCATCCCAGTATTAGGTGCCATAGAATGGCTGCAAGTCTCCAAAACATTCTCTCTGAGCTGGAGTAGTTGAAGATGCGAGTACATATGCTTGCCTCTGACTGGAGAGCCAGGGGTTCTGGCCCCTGGGCCTGTTCGGGCACGGACGGGGGCAGACGGGCTTGCCTTAGGCGCGCCCGCGTAATCCGCCCCTTAAGAGGAGTGGTGATCGCCTGTGCCGCCGCAGCTGCAAGGCAAACCTTGGTTCTCTTCCAGGGGATCCTCATCAATAGTCATAAGCATTAGAATATTCCCGCCCATGCGCGGGACCCCGGAAACAATATAATATATGTGCCCCACATATATATAGACATATATATATACATATATATATATATATATATATATATATATATATATATATATATATATATATAAAAAATAAGCAATTGCAGCCAAATAAAATAGTAGAGCTGGAATATGCTGTGAAGAATTTCCACCATACATGTGTATTTGCATTAAAAACATGAGAAACAACACCAATGCTTGTTTAGAAACTGTTTTAAAGCTTAGAAAACAGTAGAAATTCTTATAACACACTGTAAGCATATACAGCTCCCAGGCTGCATTGCAAATACCCAGTCTAAAAAGACTGAAAAGCTAACTTGTAGCTGTATGTACTAAAACTGACGCCGTGCCTTTAAGGCACCTCTGCCCCTAGCTTCCCATCATGCCTCAGGGGTTACAGTTAGGTCAGTTGTTCTTTCCGGCTCCTTCAGGAAGGACCCTGGATACACAGCTCCACATTTTTCTGCCTTTTTCAGTCAGAAAATCTTCTAAAGAAAACAGTGTCAAGTAAATAACTGCTTAGCAGACAATTTTTTGTGAGGTTTTCCTGTCAGGATGCCCACACTATTTGATAAATGCCCTTCTTGTGGCCACAAGAAGGCAAAATCAGACTCTCATGAGGTCTGTATTTTATGCTTGCCAGAGGATCATGATCCCAAAGACTGTTCACACTGTAGAAACCTGTCTGAGAGGACTCTTAAAGACATAGAAAGGAACAGGCTCTGTGGTCTGGCCCAGAGATCCATCAGGGGAAGATCTACAGAGAGGAAGAGTTCAAAGAGACCCAGAACTCCCTCCAAAGGCAAGTCAGAGCGTCCATCAACCTCAGCGCCGGGCTCGGCGCTGAAAAAACAACATCTGATGGACAGTTCTAGAGAGAAAACTCCGTCGACGTCGGGACCGGCGTCGATGAAGAAATCGTCATCAAAAAGAAGTTCACCGACGACGAAGAAAGCTCCGCCGTCGTCTACTAGGCGACGATCGGCGTCGAGAGAAGCCACGAGGTCACTGTTGACGAGAAGATCGGCGTCAAGACATAAGTCAACTCCGCCGTCGTCAACCAGGCGACGATCGGCGTCGAGAGACAGATCACACTCGCCGTCGTCTCAACGTCGACAGGCTTCTAAGAGTGTGACACCTCCGCCGACGTCTCCACTGAGGCGCTCGGCGTCGAGGAGCAAGAGCCCCCTCAGACGCTCGCCGTCGAGGAAGAGATCATCGTCGACGGCACGTCGGTGCTTGACGTCGAGGATGTCTGATCCTCCGCCGTCGCCACGTGTCCGGTCGACGTCGAGGGCATCGTCGACGACAGGACAACGTCGTTTGACATCTCCGTCGCCGGCAGACCAACGTCGGTTGACGTCGAGACCTCCGTCGACGGCAGACCAACGCCGTTCGACGTTGAGACCTCCGTCGAAGGCAGGACAACGCCGTTCGACGTCGAGGGAGAAGACTCCGTCGTCGGCTCGTCATCGCCGGTCGACGTCGAGGGACCACAGGTCAACGTCGAGGCGTTCGACGTCGAAGGTTATCACTCCGTCGACGCCGCAGAGGCGTTCGACGTCGAGGGAAAGACTTTTGAGACGTCCTCCAACACCGGTGAGACGGAGATCTCCTTCAGTGCCTTCGACCATTCTAGTGACGCAATCTGCTTCTCACCATTCCTCCTTAAGTACCTCTGGTTCATCGAGGTCCTCTTCTAGGAGTAGGAGTCCGGTGCAACAGACACCCCAGCGACGGTATATCACACAGGCAAGACTCTCGCCAAGATGGTATGGTCCGTTGAGTAAGTGGAAGGATTCTTGAGCGACGGAGAGGCTACGAAGATATTTAAGTCCAGACTACAGGTCACCTCTTCAGAAGCTGGTAGAAGAGGCAGACAGACAGAGTCCTACCAGTCACCGATCACGCTCTCGGGAGAGGAGAGCGGAAAGGTCGCATACCCCCAGGGTCTCCCGATCACCACGGAAGGAGCAACCCAGATCTCGAACACCGAGAAGGGAGGAACGGGCGGAGAGATTGAGATCTCCCCGAAGGGAGCATCAGAGAAAATCACGTTCTCCTCGAAGGTAAGAACGACCGAGAAGATCACCAGTGAGGAAGGAGAAATCTCATCAGAGAAGGAGAACTCCATCATCCTCTTCTTCATCTTCATCTAGATCTTCTAAAGAGGATTACTCTCCAACGCTGGTAGACAGCCCTCGCTCCAGAGCTTCCCCGATTGACGACGTCAACACGTATCTGGACGTCTTACAAAGGGGGGCTCACAAACTAAATATAGAGATGGCTGTTCCAGAGGTGTCCGCTACTGTGATTTTTGAGACCCTTCGTCACAAATCATATACCCGGCCTTTACTCCCATTGGTTCCAGGGATAATGGATCCAATCAAAGAGGTTTTCCTCACACCAGCAACGGTCAAGGCGGTACCGGCACATATCCAGAAGAAATATAGGCCGGCCGAGTCAGATCCTATCTTTGTTAAGGGAGAGCCTGCGGCGGACTAAGTCATTGTAGCCTCAGCTAAAAAGAATCACACTGTCGCTCCTTCTTCTTCGGTCCCGCCGGACAAAGACAACAAGACGCAAGATTCTTGGGGACGCAAGGTATGCAGCACAGCAGCTTCATCCCTGAAAGTCTCTAGTGCATCAGCCCTTCTGGGAAGGTACGATAGAGCCCTATGGGACTCCATGGAACGATTCAAGGAGAAATTGCTCAAGGGGGACCAGAAAGACTTTGAGGAGGCAGTGACGGAGGGCTGTTTGGTGGCAAACCAGATGATTAGTTCATCGGCAGATAACGCCCTTCTAGCAGGACATGCCTACTCACATGGGGTATGTGCGAGGAGATCCTCTTGGCTGCGTTTAACTGGACTCAAACCAGATGCCCAGCAGCGCATCCTCAATCTACCTTTTTCCGGATCTTCACTCTTCGGGGAGCATGCCGATCAGGAAATGACCCGTATGAAGACAGAGTTAGACACATGAAGGCGGTTGGTCTGGAGAAAAAGAAAGAACCGTTCAAACGACGCTTCAAGACCAACAAGAACCGTGGAGGCCAACAGAGGGTTCAAACCCCTCAATGGTCTCAAAGCAAGCCACAAGGAAAGCCGCAATACAGAGGAGGAAAATCGGGCAGAGGCAGAGGCGGACATCATCAGTTCTCTACCACGCCTAGAGGAGGCAAGGCCTGAGCAGTGGCTTCCTCTGGCGCCGTTACCCACTCCAGTGGGAGGAAGGGCTTCGCAACACCTGGCAGAGTGGGTCAGCATCACAAAAGATCGGTGGGTGCTGAATATACTGCGCAATGGATATGCGCTACGTTTCCGGAAGAGACCACAACCGATTCCTCCAAAAAAGACTCGCTCGTACCATCTAAAACTCCTCAAAAGGGAGGTGAGCGTCCTCTTAAAGAAAAACGCAATCGAAGAGGTACCCCCATCCCAAAGGGGGAGAGGAGTGTATTCAAGATATTTTCTAGTCCCCAAAAGAGACCAAGAGGACAAGTTCAACCGATTTTGGATCTTCGAATCCTCAACAAGGTGGTGGTCAAAGAGAAGTTTCGCATGTTGGGACTTCACCAAATATGTCCTCATCTACAAATTGGAGATTGGATGTGTTCGGTGGATTTACAAGACGCGTACTTCCACATTCCTATTACACCAGGTCATCGAAAGTACTTGAGGTTCCTGGTAGGGAACAAGCATTACCAGTACAAAGTGCTTCCCTTCGGTCTCAAATCTGCACCAAGGGTCTTCACCAAGTGCATGGCAGTGGTAGCGGCGTGTCTTCACAAAAGAGGTCTCTTTGTGTACCCATATCTAGACGACTGGCTCTTGAAGAGTCCGTCCCCTCGTCAAGCCACCAAAGACTGTCACCTGTGTCTCCAACAACTGCACAGGCTCGGCCTCCACGTGAACACAGAAAAGTCGGTCCTACATCCCACGCAAAGTATCCACTATCTGGGAGCAGTTCTGGACACAAATTTAGGAAGAGCGTTTCCTTCGCAGGAGAGACTATCTTCCATGGGGCAGAAATGCAAAAAGTTGCTTCAGTTTCCTCGTCCAAAGGTGCGAGAAGTAGCATCTCTACTGGGCTCCATGGCGTCCTGCATCTTCCTGATACCGAACGCCAGGTTGAGGATGCGGCCTCTACAAGAGTCTGTGGAAGATCAGTGGGACCAAGCGACAGGAGATTGGGAGGATCGAATCAACCTGTCTCAAGCAGCATTGACCTCCATACAGTGGTGGACTCGCCCTCGGAATGTCCTGCAGGGAGTCCCTTTTCAGCAACCTCTTCCTTCGCTGTCTGTGGTAAAGGACGCATCTCTAGAAGGCTGGGGTGCTCACATGGGTCATCTTCAGATTCAGGGTCGTTGGTCGACCAACCTCCAGACATACCACATCAACATGCTGGAGCTTCGAGCAGTTCATCTGGCGCTCAAAGCGTTCCTTCCAGCAATAAAAACGGACAAAATCCTGGTTCAGACGGACAACACTACAACTATGTTCTATCTAAACAAACAGGGAGGAACTCGATCTCGCCCTCTGTCTCTGGAGGCCCAGGCAATCTGGCACTGGCTTCTGGCTCGGGGACTGTCGGTGGTGGCAGTGCACGTCCCAGGCGAGCTAAACACAAAAGCAGACGCGCTCAGCAGGCACTTCGAAGATCAGCCAGACTGGGTGCTAAACAACGAAGTAGTCGAAGAACTCTTCCGTTGCTGGGGTCGTCCAGACATAGACTTATTTGCGGACGACGAAAACGCCAAATGCCACGCCTTCGCGTCCAGGTTCCACCGGCCAGGGACGCAAGAGAACGCTCTCCTGTTGGAGTGGACAGGAATGTTCGCCTATGCGTTTCCTCCTCTGGCACTGATTCCGAAGGTGGTGGCCAAGCTCATCAGATCGAGCATGGACATGATCCTGATTGCTCCGGATTGGCCGCGACAATGGTGGTATCCAAACCTGTTACATCTGTCGCTGTGTCCACACAGACGCCTGCCGTGCAGGCCAGACCTGTTGAGCAAAATGAACGGGAGGATCCTGCATCCCAACCTCCCATCGCTGAACCTGACTGCATGGCTCCTGAGGTCTTGCAATATGGACACTTAAATCTGCCTCCGGAATGTATGCATATCTTAAAAGAGGCCAAAAGACCTTCCACAAGGGTGTCTTATGCGTTCAAGTGGAAAAGATTTTTCATTTGGTGTAAGGACCATGGCTTTGACCCCACCAAAGGACAAGAAGAGGTAGTCCTTCTATACCTCCTTTCCTTGGCTACATCAGGGTTGAAATACGCTTCTATTAGGGTTCATCTATCTGCCATAGTAGCGTACAGGAAATCACCTACACAAACATCGTTTTTTCAAGTTCCAGTGGTTAAGGATTTCCTTCAGGGGTTAAAGAAGGTCTATCCCCCTGTGAGAAATCCTTCTCCTCCCTGGGAGTTGAACCTGGTTCTCTCCAGGCTGATGTCTACACCTTTTGAGCCTATACACAAGGCCTCCTTGCAGCATCTCACTTGGAAGGCGGCCTTCTTGGTGGCAATAACCTCTGCGCGCAGGGTTAGCGAGATACAAGCACTCTGCACCAAGGAACCTTACACTGTGTTTCACCACAACAGAGTGGTAATGAGGGCTCATCCATCTTTCCTTCCAAAGGTGGTCTCGGATTTTCATATAAATCAAACGATTACCCTTCCTTCGTTCTTTCCTAACCCATCGACCCCAGCTGAGAGGTCGTTGCACTCGTTGGATCTTAAACGGGTACTAAAGTTTTACCTAGAAAAGACGAAGAACACCAGAAAGACAGACCAACTCTGTCAATTATGGTTCAATGAGGACGGGGTTTGCAGCAGCCAAAAGATCCATGTCCAGATGGATTGTCTCCTGTATCAGGCTGGCATACCAGCTGGCTGGCAAACCTTTGTTACAATCACCCAAAGCTCATTCCACTAGAGGGAAAGCAGCCACAATAGCGTTTTTACATGACATTCCTATGTCAGAAATATGCAAGCTGCGACATGGAAATCAGTCCATACCTTTACAAGGCATTATTGCCTAGAGTCTGATTCCAGAGCGGAATCTCAAGTAGGGCAAGCCTCCTTGAGAAACCTATTTGGGTAGAATAAGGCCTACTTTTTGGGCCTACGAATATGAATGTTATCTGTTGATTCCTTTGCCCGCAGGGATGAGGTGAGGCTCGCTACTCTATTCTAATGCTTATGACTATTGATGAGGATCCCCTGGAAGAGAAGGATTAGTTACTTACCTGTAATCCTAGTTCTCTTCCAGGGGTATCCTCATCAAAGTCATAAGCAACCCTCCCGCCTCCCCGGGCAAAGGACTTTGTTTATTAAGTAAGAGATGTTTTAACCTGTTATTACCATGGTTTGGTTTTCAGTCTCCGAAAAGAACAACTGACCTAACTGTTACCCCTGAGGCATGATGGGAAGCTAGGGGCAGAGGTGCCTTAAAGGCACGGCGTCAGTTTTAGTACATACAGCTACAAGTTAGCTTTTCAGTCTTTTTAGACTGGGTATTTGCAATGCAGCCTGGGAGCTGTATATGCTTACAGTGTGTTATAAGAATTTCTACTGTTTTCTAAGCTTTAAAACAGTTTCTAAACAAGCATTGGTGTTGTTTCTCATGTTTTTAATGCAAATACACATGTATGGTGGAAATTCTTCACAGCATATTCCAGCTCTACTATTTTATTTGGCTGCAATTGCTTATTTTTATATATATATATATATATATATATATATATATATATATATATATATATATATATATATATATATATATATATATATATATATATATATATATGTATATATATATATATGTCTATATATATGTGGGGCACATATATTATATTGTTTCCGGGGTCCCGCGCATGGGCGGGAATATTCTAATGCTTATGACTTTGATGAGTATACCCCTGGAAGAGAACTAGGATTACAGGTAAGTAACTAATGCTTGCTTTCCCTTAAAGGTCCCCCGGAGCAATAAACGCAGCTCCTTGTCCCCAACACAATCAAAACAACTTTGTGCAATGGCGCGAGTAAAGTGCAGGTAAGAGATTTAAAATACAATTTTTACACAGCCTAAAACGTTCTTTTAAAAGAAAACAGAGAAATGCATCGGTGGCAGCCTCTATGCCTAATCGAGCCGCTAATGCAGGATTAGGTGAATCTTGTGCTGCCGGGCTGTGTCATCCGCCCCTTAAGAGGAGTGGTGAACGCCGATCCCGCCGCAGCTGGGAGGCAAACCTTGGTTGCTTTCCCTTAAAGGTCCCCCCAGAGCATCAAACGCAGCTCCTTGTCCCCAACACAATCAAAACAACTTTGTGCAATGGCGCGAGTAAAGTGCAGGTAGGAGATTTAAAAAGACAATTTTACACAGCCTAAAACGTTATTTTAAAGGAAAACAGAGAAAGGCATCAGTGGCAGCCTCTATGCCTAATTGAGCCACTAATGCAGGATTAGGTGAATCTTTTGCTGTGCGGCCGCGTCATCCGCCCCTTAAGAGGAGTGGTGATCGCCGGTCCCGCCGCAGCTGGGAGGCAAACCTTGGTTGCTTTCCCTTAAAGGTCCCCCTGGAGCATTAAACGCAGCTCCCTATCCCCAACACAATCCAAACAACTTTGTGCAATGGCACGAGTAAAGTGCAGGTAGGAGACTTAAAAAAAAAATTGGGGGGCGTGGCTTTGCTGGCGATCATGGCGGTCGTCTAGAGCTTGAGCTCCGACCAGCCTAACTTTATCCTGTGCACATATCCTCGCCCTGGGCTTCCATAAGGGATCTCTGTCCACAATTCGGTTGCTGGACTGTTGGGGCACACTTGGTGGCGACATCAGCCGTGTGGAGGCACTGGGGCCATAGTGACGACTTGGAGACGCTGTGGGTCCGGGAGGCTCCGGTGAGGCCTGTGAAGCCGGGGCCTCGATTTTGGAGCTGCCCAGCTCGGGAGCGACTGTCGGCGGCAATGGAGGGAGTGGCAGAGTGCCGGGGCTTGGCCTGCGGCCTGGCAGATCTGTGGGGGCCCCACGCGTATATCAGCTACTGTGCCTGGCACATTGGAGCTGTGCCCTACATCATGCTGTGGGGGCGAACGTCAGAGGAGCCGCCCCCAAGGGAGACAGCCGCCATTTCGGGCAGCGGGTCGGCGGAGGAGCCACCTGGCTATGTGGCACTAGCGGGCAGAGGGAAGCCCTTGCGGGTGAGGGGTGAGCTGTAGGCTATCTCTGATCATCGGGAGTCAGGCTACAATGGCGGGGGCCCCACACGGCGGTGATCCTAGCAAGGAGCCGGACCCGGCCTGCACAGCCCGGCAGAATCTCCGTGGCAGGGGTGAGTGAGGGATAGCCAGGGATCTGGTTTCTCGGGGGCTAGATCGGGCCCTGGTGGGGAGGACAAGCGGCACCCACCACAGCTAGCGGCAGAGCCTGGACCTTAATTTTGGAGTGGCTGGACGGGGGCGAGCTTGCCGGAGGCCGCGGCGGGAGCGGTGGGGCCCGAGAACCCTCCCTGTCACCGGAGTGAACTGTACCACCGCCCTCACCATTGGTGGCCTACCAGGGGTGTGGTGCCCGGCACTGCGGACGAGCCCCTGAGCCCCGGAGAGTTCCGGCAGTGACCCTGTGAGCCTTGAGGTATAAGCGATCCGGTGCGGTCTGCACAGCCGGGACCTCGATTTTGGTGTGGCCTGGCGGAAAAGGATCCGTCGGCGGCTGCAGCGAGTGAGGCGCTGCCTGGGGGCTCGCCCCGGGCACTGGAGTGTTTCGTGCCATCGCCCTCACCGCTGGGGGCTTGCCTGGAGGTACGGTGCCCTGCGCAGTTGAGCAAAGCCTGAGTTCTGGTGAGGCTGGCGAGGGGCGCTGCCATTTTGTGCAGCCCACTCATCGCAGCAGCGGCGGAGAGCCCCCGGTGGTGGAGGAGAGAGTTCCAGGTGATGCCCGACCAGACGGCGCTTGGCAGCAGAGACCGGTGGTGAGTGGCGCGCGCCTGTTGGGAAACTCGGGGGTCAGATCGGGCCCAGGAGGGAGGGAATCTGCGACATCTTGAGGCCGGAGTGCCGCGGACGGTCAAATTGGCGGGGGCACCTTTACGAGGGTCCCTGACTGTTGAGCACACGGCTGGTGGCTGGTCTGGTGAGGCTCTGTGCCAGTGCATGAGGGGGGCAGACACCTATCTGATACTTGCTGATTAGGGCCGTGACTGACCCTCCAGCCTTAGACTGTAGTCTGCGATACTCAAGCCACCGGGGAGTATTCATAGCCTATACTGCATTGCCTGTGAGCCATGACACGAGGAGGAGCCGGAGGGGGACAGGGCAAACAGGGGCCCATTGATAAATATACAGAGGCGGTGGGTCCTGGTGGCCCCTTGGCGCCCGTGCCCGACAAAGCAGCGCTGCTTGCCGCGATCACGCAATCGAGGGATATGCTTGACGCTAAGATAGGAGCTGTCGAGGCCGATGTTACCCTTCTCCGCCAGGACTTGTGGAATGCGGTGGAGCGCATTACAGGTGCGAGGACTCGCATATCTGAGGTAGAAGACGACGTGTCTATCCTTAAAGGGAAAGTCGCAGAAATGGAGAAGGTACAGAAGGGCCTGGTCCTGAGGGTGGAGGACGCGGAAGGATGGGCCCGACGCAACAACCTGCGCTTTGTTGGCTTTCCGGAAGGGTGTGAGGGAGATAAGGTGGAGTCCTTCATAGCGCGGTGGCTGGAAAGCTGGATCCCGGCGGATGCCCTGTCTAGGTGCTTTGTGGTGGAGAGAGCACATCGGGCGCTGGTGCAGAAGCCCCCAGGTCGGAGCGCGCCCGAGGCCAATCATTGCCAAATTCCTGAACAATGCAGACCGGGATGTCATCCTGCGGCAGGCAAGAATAAAGGGTGCACTTACACATGACAACGCCAACATCATGATCTTCCCGGACTACACGAGGCTGGTGCAGCAGCAGCGGCAGTCCTTCCTCGCGGCCAAGGCCTGCCTTCGCGGCCTAAAGCTCCAATATGCGCTACTCTGTCCGGCGAGGCTGCGGGTTGTTTACAAATCCCGAACGCTGTTCTTTGACACTCCGGTAGAAGTATTCCAGTGGACTGATGAGACGGTGAAAATTCGGATTAATGCTGCCAAAGAAGGATATTCGGACTCTTACTCGAGTGGAATTGCCAGGGAGGTTCTCCGGAGTCAGCGTCGGCGCCGCAGAAGATCACGATCAGGCAGGAGATCGCGCTCGGGCTCGGCCACACGCCGAGACGACCTGACACAGGACCAGCGGCCAGATCCGTCTGGATGACAGAGGGACTTGAAAGTTAATTAAAGTATATGGTTCTGTATATGCTGTATATGCTGTCTTGCTCAAATGTCTAATGCTGCGGAGGTAGGGCGGGTAGGCCCGGGGTGGCTACGAATCATGAGGGGGATGCTCGACAAAATTAAACGGGGGGCTGTATTTCAGTATGCCAAAAGGGTTGGTGTGGATGTACTACTGCTGCAGGAAACCCATCTTCTTGGCACCAAAGCACTGTGTCTGCAGCGCTCGGGGTTTACGCTGGCATTTCACTCTGGGTTCACGAGGGGCTCAAGGGGGGTGGTGGTTCTTATACATCGCAGGGTGCCATACATACATAAGCGTGACTGGACAGACACACAGGGTAGATACGTCGTGGTGCAGGGGGAGGTAGGCGGAGATAGGGTGACCCTCGGCAGCGTGTATGCCCCACCGCCGCTCCAGTGGTCCCTGGTTGAGGAGGTCTTATCCCTGTGGGGCGAGGTGCCTGACTCTTTGTCCATGGTAGGGGGGGATTGGAATGATGTCATGGATAGGGGCTGCGATAGGTGGTGGAGTGGGGCAGTGGCCCCTGATCAGGGGGGTGTGGGAACCACCACCAGACTGGCTGCCTTAGTTACGGGGCTCGACTGGTTGGACGCATGGTGATACAAACATGGCGCAAGAAGGGATTACACATACTTTTCCGCGGTGCAAGAATCATTCTCCAGACTGGACAACATCTTTATCCCGAGGGCGCGTGCCTCTAGCATAGTCTCGGCGGAGATTCTGCCGCGGGCCCTATCGGACCACTCGCCGGTGCTTGCCTCGCTTCGTGTGGGCCCGGCCGCTCAGCCGTTTCGGTGGCGTATGTCGGCCTGGCACTTGACCCTAGACAAGTATAAAGCGCATCTCACGGTCGAACTAGATCACTACCTAACTGTGAATGAGGGGTCCGTGGACTCCCCGACTACTCTATGGGAGGCCATGAAGCCCACGTTACGAGGTGTAGACCTATCTTGGTGCGCGGCGGCCCGGAGGGAGAGGCGTAGTGACCTGGTGCGGCGAGAAGCAGAGCTGGAGGTGCTGGAGCGTGGGGCTCGAGGGGCGGATGGCAGGCTGGCGAGACGACAGCTGGTGCTGGTGCAGCAAAAATACGCCTCGGTTCTTATGGATGAGGCTGGGCAGGCCTGGTTGGCGACTCGCAGTCGGGTCTACCAGCGGGGCGACAAGTCCTGCAAAATGCTGCACCGTTTATGCCAGGGTACTATGCATGCCCAGCCGCTGCCCCGGATCGTGACCCCCGATGGGGAGCCCATGCTAGATCCCGCGGAGATTGCGGAGAGTTTGGCCGGGTACTATGAGACGTTGTATGCACCCCGGGAGTGTCAGGAGGCCAGCACTGTTCTGCGCTTTATTGATGACCTCCCGCTGAAGGCCGTCTCGGATGAGGTGAGGGACCTGTTGGACCGACCCCTGTCTGATGACGAGTTAGGTGCCACCCTGGGAGAGCTGAACCCGGGCAAGGCTCCGGGTCCTAACGGATTTCCCAGCGAATTCTTTCAGAAATTTTCGGTCCTGCTGGGCCCGCTTTTTCGGCCGGTGGTAGAGGAATCGTGCGAGACCGGGGCGCTCCCACCAGACTGGCGTCATGCCGAGGTTGTGGTCTTTCTGAAGCCTAGGAGACCCCCTGAGAGTCATGCCTCCTACCGCCGAATTTCGCTCCTGAATACCGAAGCTAAGATCTTGGCGAAGGCCCTTGCCACCAGGCTCAAGCCGTACATTACGGACTTGATTGACCCGGATCAGGCTGGGTTTATGCCACAGCGGGCTACCCGCCATAATATCAGACGGGCTCAGGTAGCGGTCTCTGCTTGGAAATGTCTGGGGGAGCCGGCCGTGCTGTTCCTTGCGGATATGGACAGCGCCTTTGATTCCCTAAGCTGGACGTGTATCTTTGCTCTGCTGAGCCGTCTGAATCTTGGCCCGCTCTTTCTGGCGTATGTCCAATTACTGTATACAGACCTTACGGCATCGGTGCGTGTTGGAGGCGCGGTGTACCGCCCGTTTCTGGTACAAAGGGGGACGTGGCAGGGCTGTCCCCTCTCCCCGTACTTATTTGCGCTCGCTTTGGAGCCTCTGGCGGCGTGGGTGTGCATCGATGCTCAACTCAAGAGCTTCCATTGGTCGCCGGGCCTCACAGATAAAATAGCGCTGTGTGCCGATGACGTCCTGTTTTTTCTCACCAACTTAGACCGCTCTTACAAATTTTTGGTAAGACCTCCGGCCTCTACATGAATCCGGGCAAATCCACGCTGTGGACGCTGGGTGGTCAGCGGAGCATTGGGGACTGGTCTTCAGGCCTCCAGGTGGCGTCGGGCGGTGTGAAATACCTGGGGGTTTTCCTATCTGAAGATGCTGTACTCTCCCGGGACTGCAACATCACTCCGGTGTGGGATCGGGTACGTGAGGATATGAAGGGCGCGGATGCCGCTTTCTATACTCGGCAGGTCTGCTATTTTCAAAATGGTGGCGCTCCCACGCCTGGTGTATTAACTGCAGAATCATCCCCATGTGATCCCACCCCGCTGGTTTCGGCAGCTCTACAGACGTGCTTTTTGTCGACATATACCGGAGGCCTGGCGACATGTAATGTAAATGTAAATGTATGAAACTTATATAGCGCAGGACTTACCCTTGGGCATCTCCGCGCTTGCTTAGGGAACCCGTCCTGGTATTCCCCTGTGAGATAACCCTGGAAGGGTATCCACAAGGTGAAAGCCAGGCATCCCGCCGCGAAGGGCCAATGTGGAGATTAAGCAAGCTATTGCCCAGAGTCGCAGAGTGTGAACCCGTGAGTCGAGAAGGCACCGGAGCGAGAATTATCGAGTCCATGGGATTATTGAGCCCAAGACCCGCCGAGGCGGGGAATTGAACCCTGGTCCAGGGCCGAAACTCAAGCTCCAGGTCTGCCGCCTCTAACCCCTGAGCCACACTTCTCCACTGACATCGGACGTGCACTCGTATTATCAAGCGGCGCATCTCCTGGTTTTGAACGACTGGTGGTATGGCGACAGGGGCGGCCCGGCCTACGCGGTTGAGAGACATTTAATGGGCTCAGCGTCCTTGCATATCCTGCTGTATGCGGCGCCTCTCCGGAGAACTCTTCCCTCGGCCACGTAGGTGGTCTTTCATGTGTGGAGGCAGGCACTGCGGCGGATGGGCTGGTGGAATGTCCTTAAGCAGGAAACCCCCCTTTGGCGCAATGGTCGGCTCCCCCAGCTGAACGCCTTGATGGGCTTCAGGGAATGGGACGCCATAGGCATTTCAACCCTGGACGATGTACTGTCCGGCGATACCCTTAAATCCTTTACGAACCTGCAGGAGGACTTCAGGATGCCCTGCACCCAGTTTTACAAGTACCTCCAGTTTCGCCATGCCCTGGCACCCTCATTGGTGGGCCTGGAACAGATCCCCGAATTCAGTCCCTTAGAAGCCAAAATTTTCATGGAAGACCTGCCAGACAAGAAGCTATCGCGTATCTATCAGACGCGGGTGCGCCACTGCACCTCGGACCTGAGCGCCCTTAAAGCCCACTGGTAGTGGGACGTCGGGGACTTGGACGAGGAGGACTGGGTGGAGGCCCTTGAAAGTCCCAGGGGGGCGCAATCTCCACGCGCCTGCGACTTATTCAGTTCCGTTATCTGCACCGCACATACTACACCCGACAGCGCTTATGGAAGGCGGGGTTGCTTAGTCGAAGTTTTGTCCTGGGAGATTCAGAGAGACCCTAAGCTAGCGCTGCTGCACATCATGGCTGGGGTTGGGGGAAACAGGTATAAGTGTCACCGAATGCTGCTGGGGTTTACACTGGCGAAACACGATATCGCGAGAGCTTGGAAGGCCCCCCGGGCCCCATCGCTCACAGCCTGGAAGAACGGAATGGACTACTGCATGGGTATAGAACAACCCATATTTATTGCAAGGGGATGTCCCAGGAAGCATTTCAAAATTTGGAAACGGTGGGCGGATTATCGGGGTCTGGACTTGGACCCACCGCCTGAGGAGGCCACCCTCCCGACAGTGTGAGGAGATGGACTATGAACAATGGCAGTTGGCATGATATGTACATGGCGTCGTAATGTGTTTGTATTCTATGCTACAGGTGGGCGAGTGGGCACGCAGGGAGGGCGCGGGGGTGGGTGGGGAGGTTGAACATTTACTACATTGTGTGTTTGCCATGCCTTACAGGGGGAGTTTCAATTGTTTTTCATCTTTTAAACTGTAACTGACGATTCTCGTGATTCATTGATGAAGACAGTTGCCTCTGGATGACAGAGCTATGCATAATATGTGAGTTCAGACAATAAAGTTTGTTGTGAAAAAAAAATACATTTTTACACAGCCTTAAACGTTATTTTAAAAGAAAACAGAGAAAGGCATTGGTGGCAGCCTCTACGCCCAATCGAGCTGCTAATGCAGGATTAGGTGAATCTTGTGGCTCTAGTGGAATGCGCCAGCAGCCCCACTGCAGTTTCCTTTTTTGCGAAAGCGTAACAAATCTTCGTACAAAGGACAACCCATCTTGAGATGATACGCTTTTGGACAGCCCAATCTTTCTTGGCACCCACATAGCCAATGAAGAGTTGATTGTCCACTCGAACATCTTTATTGCGGTCAAGGTAGAAAGACAGCGCACGTTTTGGGTCCGGACAGTGGAGTCTCTCCTCCTCCTTGGAAGGGTGTGGAGGTGGGGAAAAAGGTGGACAGAGTGATAGTCTGTACAATTTTAAAAGGAGTGACAACTTTATGAAGGACAGAGGTCCTCATTCGAAGCACCACTTTGTCCAAATGCACCGAGAAGGGAGGGGGCTTAGGAGAAAGTGCTTGAAGCTCGCTAACTCTGCGAGCAGAAGTGATGGCAACAAAAAAAGTAGTTTTCAAGGTAAGAAGCCTGAGAGGACAGTTGTGAAGAGGTTCAAAGGGAGCACGTATAAGATAAGGTTAAACAAGGTTCAAATCCCACTAAGGCATTATGAAAGGAGAGGAAGGAGAGAGATGAATAATGCCTTTAAAGAACCTACTTACAATAGGGGACTTGAACAAAGAGGGCTGATATGGTAGCCAAGGAAAAGCAGAGATGGCTGTCAGGTAGCCTTTAGGAATGCCCAGAGCAGAGCCCTGCTGGGTCAAAGAAAGAAGAAACAAAAGAACCTCAGAAGGTGGGGCAGAAAGGGGATCCACAGCCTTTGCTGTGCACCATGCCACAAACTTATTCCATCGACAGGCGTATAGCGTTTTCGTGGAGGGACGCCTGGCTGCCAAGATGACATTGCAATTTCGGGAGGAAGGGCAAAAGCTGTCAATTGTCGCCGCTCAATATCCACGCAAGGAGGTGGGAGGCTGGACAGGTTTGGGTGGAGCACCATCCACTACTGCTGCAAAAGAAGATCCTCTCGAAGGGGCAGTATGATCGGAGGACCGATAGCCATGCTCAGGGTACCAGACTCTTCGTGCCCAGTCTGGTGCCACAAGAAGGACTTGGGCCTGGTCGTGCTTGATCTTCTTCAGCACTTGGGGCAGAAGTGGTAGAGGCTGAAAGGTGTACAGGAGGCCACAACTCCACTTGCATCGAAAAGCATTGCAGAGCGAGCGCTGCCTTGGAAACTCCAACGTGCAGAACTGCTGACATTGCATGTTCTCTTCGGTGGCGAACAGATCTAACCAAGGCTCTCCCCGCTGCTGAAAGAGACCTTGCACCACCTTCGAGTGAAGACGCCATTTGTGATCCACAGGCACCGATGGCTAAGTTCGTCCACCCTGGCGTTCAGGGAACCTGCCAGGAGTTGAATCACTAGTGTCATGCCCTGATGTTCCAGCCATGTCCAAAAGCAAAGAGCCTCTTGACAAAGGGTCCACGACCCCACCCCGCACTGTTTGTTGCAGTACCACATGGCGGAGGTGTTTTCTGTGAACACCTGACTGCCTTCCCTTTGAGGGAGGGAAGGAATACCTTCAGTGCCAGGTGAAGCTCCAACAGGTTGATATGGGCTCGGACTCTGCTGGAGACCAGACACCTCTGATCTCCGCCTCTCCCAGGTGGCTGCCCAATCCCAGGAGTGATGCATCGGTCACTACTGTGAGGTCTGGCTGGGGAAGAGAGAGGGATCTGCCTCTGACCCAATCCTGCTTTGTTAGCCACCATTGCAGTTGTTGCGCAGTTCCCTCCGAGATCTGGAATAAATGCTTGTGGCCTATAGTGAACTTGTTGCAGGATTCTGCACGTACACAGAACTATGTGCAGAATTATGGGACCTCGGTGTATTGGGGCCAAGCCTTCCTACCACCTTAGTGCCCACGAGCCCAGGACCGACTAGCTAAAGTGTCTCACTCGCCCTCCTACAGACTCACGAAGAACCAAATGATTATACACCCCAGAACACAATACTCCCGGATTTCTCAGGAACCTGGGTAACAAGACCACCTTTTCGCTCACACTCTCATACCTGTCCACAATAAGATCTGACTGAGACACAAATATAGTTTAAAACGTTTATTTTAACTATCATGCTCTAACATGCAGTATACGGGGATGTATGACGTTACAACGCATGCTTTTACCACGCATGCCTTTACATCGCACGTTTTACAACACATGCTTTTACAACGCATAGGGTTGAGGGATGCTGGATATTGAATAGTTTAATTTAGTATTCCAACTCCAGTCCCCGTGGATAGTAGGGAAGGTGTTGGATAGTAAATTAAATCTATTCCTTATCCTAGAGCACCCCCCCAGCGCAATGCATTGTAATGGCATGCGTTGTAATAGTTGCGTCGTAAAGGCTCTGCGTGGTAAAAGTTGCGTTGTAAAGGATGTTCCCCGTATACGGGCCACAACAAACAGAAAAATGCATAACACAAATATAGTTAGCATTGCAGCTAGGTCCTACATCATAAAGAGAGATGTCATCATATACAGACAATGAAGATAGGACTATAGTGCCTAACCTCCATCCCCTTGGTAAGAAGAATTATTATTATATAATAGAAGATCTCTGGGCTTTGTCAGCAGACCCCATACCTCAGACTTTAGATGGTATTTCTACATCATAGGTGCGTGTTGCTCTTCTCCCTGGAACGGTCCCTCTCCAAGTGTGTGTTACCTAAACATGTATCCCCATAATATCAAAGTACGAGTCTCCAGCAGCAGCTGCAGTAGTATGTTTTGTCCAGGTGCTAAGGCCTGACCAGAACAGAATAACAAGGGACAATATTTATCGACCTTGCTCACAATGTTCATACTAAACTCCAGTAACAGGCAGAGAACAAACACAGCAGACAGTTCTCATATGAAAGGCAAAAACAAAACCATGAAGTAACGTGCACAAAAGCTGCATCATGGCTCCAGGGCTCATGCTAACTTAGTGATGTCGACAATGTCCCAATCGGCCACGTGACAAAACCGTAGGTAACGTCTGTGGGCTGGCAGGACAGGAATGTGAAAATAGCTGTCCTGCAAATCCAACGCTACCATCCAGACTCCAAGGTCGGGCAGATAGAACCTGATCCAAGGTTAACATTTTGAACTCCTCCTTCCGGAGGAAGCAGTTGAGGGCACTGAGGTCCAGGATAGGACACAGGTCTTTTTCCTTCTTGGGCACCAGAAAGTAGCTGTAATAGCAACCACGACCTACTTCTGGCGCAGAGACCCTCTTGATAGCTCTCTTGGTTAAGAGAGCTAAGACTTCCCATCGGAAAAGCGCCAAATGATACTCAGACATGCAAATGAAAGACGGTGACATGAAGGGAGGGGTAGTCTCGAAGGGGAGGGAGTATACCCTTCGAACTATCTGCTAAACTCACCTGTCTGATGTGATGGATTGCCAGTGGGGGTGGTGCTGGCTGCCTCTCTCCCATCCGCCACTGCCTGGGAGAGAACGGCCCTGGCCTCCTCCGGGCACTGAGGAAGCACCTGCGCAACTGTGTCCCAGAGTGTATTGGTGTAACGTCCCAAGAGGCACGTGGTATTCACGTACCACAGTGCCAAGCTGGAAGAAGAGAACATGACCTTCCCAAGATGATCCAGCGTCTTGGATTTCCTGTCCGGTAGTGGAGAAGGAAATGTGCTCTTGGAAGAGGAAGCTTTGATCACCAAGCTCTCAGGGGAAGGGTGTTGGAAAAGGAAAATGGGATTGCCTGGAGCCGAGCGGTGGCGGTGGGCAATTCCACAGGAGCCCCTATGCTGGGCTTGGACCAAGTGCCCAGAAGAAGGTCCGTGAGGGCTTCATTGAAGGGTAAGAGGGGCTCAGAGGAAGTTGCCCCCAGTTGAAGCCCATCTGTCAGGAGGTTAGTTCTGACTGCCACTGTAGGGAGTTCCAGGCCCAAGGCCTCGGCTGCCCTACACACCACCACTGCATAGGACGCTCCCTCCTCCTTATCCATGGTAGGGGAAGAAAGCATGCCAAGGTCTGGAGAGGTGTCCAGACCACTGGCGTCACCCAATTCCTCTCTCCTGTCTGGTTATTCCAGCTGGTCTGTCAAAGGGTCCAGCGCCCACTCCAGTTCTCATCACCACTCTGAGGGCGATAGGAGAACACCTGGGATGAACAAGGGAACAAGAGTACCCTCTAACGTCAGATTCAACGTTGTTTGATGTTGGTCCAGCTTCATGTCCATCTCTGGGATGAGGATGGGGACCATGTTGGCCTGGGGCAATGCCGGCGTCGGGGGCGTCGTCACCGAGATCGGTTCCGGGAAAGGTCGAGTAAGGTTGACCAGTGTTGATCCAGATGCATACTTGGATCCATGGGGGTCCTCCGGTGCCGGGCCGGAGCTGCCAGCATCCAAGGTCTAGGGTCCCCAACCAGCTCAGCAGGGCCCGAAGGCGCGCCAGCGGAGTCGGGCTGCCCAAAGATTCGATGAAGGGCTTCGTAGAACGTACGAAGTTTGGCATGGTAGCCCGGGTTCCTGGAAATGGGGGGAGGCGTGGAATCGTCCCTGAAGCAGGCACCAGAGACAGAGCCTTAAAGGGAAGACGCTCCGGGTCTTGTGGCGAGTCAGCCGATCAACGGTTAGAAGGTGAAGAGCGACAGTGCTTCTTCGCCTTCTTCTTGGGCTTTGACTTACCTGAAGAGTGTGGAGACTTGGAGGGGGTGTGGTTACTCCGCGACCGGTCTCGAGACCTTCCCCTCGAGCGAGACCGGGAGTGACATGGAGCTGACTACCGGGCCTCAAAATGCTTTTGGGACTGCTCCTTTGAAGACTTCGGATTCATGGCCCGACAGTCGGAGCACGACTTTGGGTCATGGTCGCGCTCCAGGCACCAGAGGAGCACAAGGAGCAGATCTGTCACGGACATCATCTTGTGACAGGAGTCACAAGGCTTGAAGCCGGTCTGATGATGGAACCTCCCTCGTGCACCAGGAGTCAAAGACTCGAAAAAAGAAAAATAGCTATCCGCTCACTTAATCGGGGAAAGACTCCGGGCATGGACGGACTGCCTGGGGAGTTTTACCACGTCTACTCCGAGACACTGACACCCGTGTTGGAAGAATTTATAAAACCGCTTATGAAACCGGCCATCTGCCAGTCACGACTATGCAGGCATTGGTAATATCCATTCCGAAACCCGGCAGAGACACCCTGGATGTGGGCAACTATAGACCCCTCTCCATGCTCTCCTCGGAGTATAAAATCCTCAGTAAAATCATCGCTTTGCGTATACAGGCCCATCTCCCTGGCCTGATTCATACTGATCAATGTGGCTTCCTCCCGGAGAGAAGCACTTCCCAGAATACGCGGAGACTCCATGCTCTCATGTCGGCCACCGCACAAGACCTGGCACACGCTGGCTGCATAGCCCTAGATCTCAGGCAGGCGTTTGACTCCCTGGCCTGGGATTTTATGTTTGAAGCTCTGCGTCGTTTCGGTTTCCCGGATGCCCTGATCAAATGGATTCGCCTGCTATATACGAACCCAACGGCTAGGGCACGCACAGGCAGATATACCTCGGATAGCTATGTTGTTCACAGGGGCACCCGACAGGGATGCTCGCTGTCGCCACTGTTGTTTGTGCTTACACTAGAACCCCTGGCGATTGCACTCCGATACAGGGCGGCGGAGTCGGGAATAGTAATTGGGGACAGCCATAACCTGCTCTCTATATACGCCGACGATATCCTGGTGTTCCTCCGTAGTTTGCAGGATGACCACTCACAACTAGCGGCCATCTTTGACCGATTCAAGAAAATATCTGGCCTGGCCATAAACCCGAGAAAATCATTGGGTTTCTATTTTCGGAACGGGCAGCGACCCACCCAAATACAGTTTGGAACTCACGAGATCCAGGTAGCACCAACCACGTTTAAATACCTTGGTATTAACGTATTTCGAAGCCCGGAAGACCAGATAGATGGTAATATACGGAAAGCAGTCAATGGCCTTAGAGGCAGCGTGAACTTTTGGACATCCCTGCCCCTCTCTGTAATGGGCCGAGTGGCGGTATCAAAAATGGTTCTACTTCCTAGGATTCTGTATTATTTCGTAAACTTACCAGTATTAATCCCGCAACACATTTTTGCCACACTAAACACACTATTGATAAACCTTATATTGGGGTCGGGAAGGCGGCGGATAAGCCTTAAGAAATTACAACTAAACACCAGACTGGGAGGCCTGGGGGTACCAGACCTACAAAGCTACTACTACGCAAGCCAACTTCAATGGCTGTCACGGTGGGTGGCGGGCAGGAACCTACACGAGATTGCTCTCACGGCAGACCAATTGGAACGTGGAGTTCTTCACTCCCTTTTATTGCCTACGGCTAAGATCCCCAGAGACTGCCACCCCCTATTGCATGTAGCCTTGAAATGCTGGCAAAAGGCGTTGTCGTATACGGCGGGAACCACTCCTTACGCAAACAACATCCCCCTCCTGGGACTCCCAACACCACATGGGACCCTGACGCGACGCAGATTACAACCTTGGTTGACGGACGGGGTAGACAGAGTGGGAGACCTGTTTGGGGACGACATTCTACTTGATCATGCCTCTTTCGCACAATACACAGGCGCCCCACAACGCTTATATCTCCTGCACGCCTCGGTGACCCAATATGTCAGACGCACCTGGGCCCCACAACGCACCAAGCCTGAAGAGCATAAACTAGTTCATCTCCTTCATTACATGGGGACGGGCGGACATCTAGTGAAGTGGCTCTACGTGGGTATCCGGGAACATGCGGCTTTGCCCCTCACCGCACTTAGGGAAACTTGGGCTACGGACACAGGGGAGACCATCTCAGACGGGGATTGGAAGATCATCCTGGGTCATCACAGGAGGGTGTCCAGAAATGTTAAATTCAAATTTATACAAGCCATGGTTCTACATAGGGCGTACCTCACCCCCCAAAGGCTCCATAGGATGTTCCCTGCCACCCCCCACACTTGCCCTAGATGTCAGGGAGACGAAGCACACATTCTCCATATGCTGTGGACATGCCAGAGAATCCGCAACTACTGGGGGACGGTTAGACATATATTGTACACTATAACAGCCCTGCAGATCCCTGCGGGAGCACTACCCTGCCTGATAGGACACAGGAAGAGGCCTAAGAATTGTAAGGCGCAACTGAAATTTTAGGATTTAGCCCTGTTAGCCATCAGAGTGATCACCATGAGATGGAAATTGCCCAGATCCCTGAACGCAGAAACATGGCGATCAGATCTGCTGAAATGGGGAAAGGCGGAAACTGCCGCGCTGCACAGGGAAGAGGAGAAGGGCCTACGCAAATATCCAGTTGCGCAGGACTGGGAACGAATGCTGTTAGACCTAGACGATGTAGACCTAGAAATGACGCAGTGAGGTACCTGTAGATTGTATGCCAGATGTACGGATTGCCTACAAACATGGGTATTTAGACTACTGTAATGGTCAACTAGGCCTGAGGACAGTGATATTCTCTGGAGAAGCTACAAGCCAATACATCCAAACTTACAGTGTGTGCGGAGGATGCAGCTGGGAGACGGGGTGGGAGAGGGAGGGAGTTAAGGGATAGTTCACATACAGGCAATACTGCAATTTGTATACTAATGATAACTGATGTAACAGAAAATTACTTGAAAAATATAAAATAAGACGAAAAATAAGTGCATGATAAATAATACGCCACAGTTCCGGAACAGAAAAAGGAAAAGACTGATATAATGTAAATGGAATAATTGTACCATGTAATATCTGATACAGTCACGAATAAACAGTTTAAAAAAAAAAAAAAGACTCGAAAAAAGAGATTGACCAAAGTCAAAAAAAGTTTTGTCAAAAAGGGGCAAGCTCTCTGGCATGGAAAAAGAAAGAACTGACGTCAGCGCGCAGGGGCGGCATCTAAATAGGCACTGTGACGTCATCCCAGCGACCACGGCGACGGACGGGGAGTCGACTGACGCACAGGGGTACTGCTAAGAGAAACATTTTCGGATCCACTCTAAGGCTTGGGGGTAATTCTAAGGTAAGGAATCTTTAACTAATAGTCTCTTTCAGGTTCGCTTTTTTGGCAGGCAGCACAGTACTTTGGAACCCTTAAAGGATTATTGGCAAATTAGTATAGTGGAAATATGAAAGTAATTTGAGTGGGGATTTATAAGATGCAGTAGCTCCAATGAATTCCGCCTCCTCTACAATCGCATCGTATCCCCACAGTTTCACCTGCTGTCCGTTAATGCATAGTGCTCTCATTGTACTGTATTTAGGTTAGGCGCTACATAAGTTCTCATACAAGTATGTATATGGCAGTGCAAAGCTTTTTCAGACATAAAAAAAAATGTTTATTTTCTATTATATTAACAGAGAAATTTCACTATGTAGAGAAAATACCCAATTAAGGTGTTGCTGCCTTCAGATCATAGTTTTTGGCAGTGGTTGCTAAGCAACAACAGTGGATGAACACCCTTTGTTCTGCGGACTCTGTGGTGAAAGCTGTGGCTTGGGAATGATCACGGGGAAGGAAAACCTACAATTTTGCCACCTATAATGTGATAGTATTTCCCTGTTTGCCAATTGTCCCATAATCTAAGCTTTTTTTCCACCCAAGCAGGTACAATTTTTTTTTTACATATATATTCAGGGGCTTATTTTTGAGCCCCTATGTCACTTTTGTGCTGCCGTTGCGTCACTTTTTGTGACGCAGCGGTGGCGTAAAAAATGCATCACATTGTGCCTTATTTACAAAGTGACGCATATAAGTAGATGCATCACTTTGTAAAGCCCTGAGCTACATTGTACCTGCGTCAGGTATAATGTATGCAGGGTGGTGTTCCTCCGCGAAAAGCCTTGTAGAAGTGGCGCAGTGAAATCTATGAGATTTCACTGCGCCACTTCTAGGACTCACTTGTGCGCTGACAGATACGTCAGTAATACTGACGTATCTGTCATTTATTGCAACATGATGTTTCATACAGTAAATATGTCACATACATCATGTCGCAAGGAGGGCGCAGTGAAAACTGCTGCATCGCTGTTTTCACACAGCAATGGAACAGTTTTCATAAATGAGGCCCTCAATTTGTTTCTCTTCCCAGTGGCAGCCGCGAACAGAGCCAATTGTTCTTTTTGCATCTGGGTGAGCCCTTGGCGGCCCCCTGGAGCTCTGCTCAACTTCATTGTTCGGCGGCGGGGCAGCCATCTCAACACTTTTGACAAATATGAGAAAGTGGTGTTGCAGCTGCAGATGGTGGCAGAGAGGGCTGAGTTCCCACACACAGAGGAAGCCGTACTTGATTACATAAGTACCTGAGCGGAGTGGATAAGAATGACCACGTTCTTCAGCCATACAACGTGAGTCATAATACTCGCACTTGGCATGACAAGCTGTTTACCCACTTGATCCAGAAGGCACAATAATGTGATTATATTGTTTATCATCATACCCCCATGGGGAGATTGATGTTTTCACCTACTTTTAGTTGACCATCATTGAAATTTTACTGCTACAGAAGCAGCGTCCTCCACTTCATCTGCTATGGCGTAGCAAGTTTGCAGGATCGCCACTTTGCCAACTGCATTCCTGCAACAGCTAGAAAGATTCAACCATTTTTTCAATACAGAGTCTGCTATAAGCAAGGAATGAGACAGGAGACTCGTCATTACTGTCTCCAGTGCCCATCTCATTAGTCTTATCGTTTCAAACTTGCTTTATGTTGTACCATACAAGTGTAAAGTATTGGGAAATAGACTGAGGTGGAGCTGCCCTAACATATACCTTTCAATAGCTGTGCATGGATGCATACCTTCCATGGGCCACTACAAACAGGCAAGCAGCCTTACAAATTTCATCTACTTGAGGAAATCATGGGCTTGCTTATGGACTTCTCAACACCTTTATCTGCTGTTAGAACATGGTAGGTGCTCTATTCGCCGTATGACAAGTGAATTACAGTCACCACACGGCTCATAACGGTGGATGGAACATAAGCTACATTGTCACTGAGTACCCTGTGTGCCAAAAATATAAAGGGGCATATTATCAAGAAAGGGCGTGACATTATCGCCGCTTTTATCGGCAGGAAACTGGCGATAATGGGCTTGATAATATGCTCTATGAATTCCCATCGAAGCCCATGTTAGATGTGAAGACATGTAACATGGGCTTCGATTGGAATTCTTAGAGCATATTATCAAGCCCATTATCGCGGCTTTATCGGCAGTTTCCGGCCAATAAAAGCGGCGATAATGTAAGGCCCTATCTTGATAATATGCCCCAAAGTCTTTAGTAGTTTTTGTAGTTCTCTTTGGTGTAGTGCTCAGCAGTCTTACCTTTGCCTTAATTTCAAAAGTAGATATGCTCACTCAGCTCAAGGAATATGGGCCTCGGATTGCAGCCCGACACACCCAACTTGCATCTATAAACTGGAAGGAGTAGGATTTAGCACAGTGAGTGTGCTGAAGGCACATGAAAGACGCGTTTTCGTGAGCTTCAGGAAACGAGCAACAGAAGGCATTAGGAAAGGTTCAGTTGGCAAGTATACAGGATTAGTCAGGGATTTGAAGGGGACAGAGAGAAGAACAGGTAGGAAATGTTTAGGCTAGTGTGTTTTCACATGAATATTGCAGTGTTAGCAGGCAGATAGTGAAGGTAGTACAGATACACATGCCAACCCTTCATCTTTAACAAAGGCCCTCGGAAGGCACTCTCAGACAAGTCCCAATTTGCATCCACAAACTGAAAAGAGTTGGATTTAACACAGTAAGCTTGCTAGAGGTGTATGAACGATGCCTCTTCCTGAGACTCATGTGGTTCTCATGGGAGCCGTTAGTAAAGGTTCACTAGTTACACTTTTGATAAGGCTCAGAATATCGGTGGAGGCGGATACTTCACAGGGAGTAAAAATGACAAAATAATTCTCATTTGTTAAGGTTGTTGAACCAAGAATATGTTTATCCATTTATGTTTATGGAGGATTACATGTGGTGTGTTGGTTGATGACTGGGTGAGAGGTGTTTTGATTGGGGTCTATGGCGTATGAGTGTGATAGGCCCTTGAATGGCAAAGGTATGTTGATGTGAGGACGCTGATGTATTGGACTAGTCTTTTGGCTGGTGATATCAAAGTCTTGAGTGTGATGCATGAAATGCCCATAAAGCGGTTGGCGCCTTGCTGAGGCTTTATGGCTTAACTTCTGTAGGCTTGGATTAAATATTCTTATAAGTGGTGTTTTCACTTAGTAAATTGAGTTACAACCCCTCTTTTTCTTTGGACAACTGAACATCTGCAAGTGTCCAGAGTAGTATAACTTGCATTGATCCCACTCACATTCCCACAGTGCCCTGCAAAACATGAAAGTTTGGGTAAATGGTAAGATCACTCCTTTATTTACATTTTATGATAGATATTTCTGCTATTTGTTATGATCCACAAATTGCCCAACCATCCAGTGTTCCCACGTCTCCACATAAACATGGAACCCAATTTTTGTGGGTCGGCCTAACACCCATGATTGGAAAGCGGAAAAAAAATAACATGGACACATCACATTTTTCCACTGAAAACCACCCTGTTAGTGCAATGTGGGAAACTGTGGATTTCGGGGCTTGTCTGTACTGCATCCCTGACAAACATACCAAACCTGCACATTTCTAAATACTAAACAACCAGGAGTGCGTGACTTGTGTGGTTTTCACTAGGTCATTTTACCCAGAAGCTCTTGCAAACCTCAAACTTTGGTAAGAAAAAGCACATATTTTCCTCAGATTTTTGTGATGGAAAGTTTGGGAATTTGCAGGGAGCCACAAATTTCACACCACACTGGGGGCATCATTTAAAAAAAAGTTATGCGGGCCACAAGCCATTTTCCTGCACTGAGCTGCGTCATTTTAATAGACAGAAATGCATTGTGTTAACAACAGGGACACCTTCCTGCACAAAAACAATCATAGATGGCATTATCCTCTTTCTATGTGTGCTGCAGAATGTCAGCTCCATGACTCCCCTAGGAAGGCGTAGGATTCTGCTTTACAAAACTTTGTAGATCTGGGAATGTGTCAGGTTCCATGGATGCAACACCCATGGGATGCCCCTTTCATGCTTAGTGCACGAAAGGGACCCATATCTAAAAGGTATTGAAAAGTCACTCCGGGTGACTGTGCTGCCAGTGCGTCAAAAAACAGACACACTTACTACGCGATGGCCTTGTAAATGAGGCCCTTAGGGACATATTATCAAGACCTGGGATAGAATTATCGCCGCTTTAGCGGCAGGAAACTGAAGCTAAAACGGCGGTAATAGGCTTTATAATATGCCCTTGTGAATTCCCATAGCAGCCCAGGTTAACGCCAGAACCTGGGCTGTTATGGGAATTCACAAGGACATATTATCAAGCCCATTATCGCCGTTTTAGCGGCTGTTTCCTGCTGCTAAAGCGCGATAATTTTATCGCAGTTCTTGATAATATGCCCCAAAGTTCCCACATTTCTCTCAAATAGAACGATACCCCACTTGTGTGGGTTGGTTAAAACACCACAACACGAAAGGCCCTAAAGGACTACTTGGACTTATCGGCGATAGCAGTAACTGCACTATTTGGCGATGTGCTTGGCCACCACCAATGGAACCTACCAACCACAGACATTTTTGATAAGTATACACCCAGGGGACTCCAGGGTGGTGTGCTTTAAGTGGATCCCATGAGTTTTTCCTACCCACAATGCCCTACAAATCTCAAACTTTGCCTAACGTCATTGATTTTCCTCACATTTCTTTGATGGAAACTTCCGGATTCAGCAGGAATCCGCAAAGGTCCTACTACCCAGCATTACTCCACTCTTTTTTTAAAAGTATTTTTATTGAAGTTTTTCCTCTTTTTCCCCCCCCCTGAGATATGGACAGGGCACAATAACAATCAATGCAGCGCAAAATCATATATACATTTGGGAATTATACAAAGCATAGAAAACAAGTGTAATATTAAATCATACATAATTTTTCCAAAGCAAATCATATATACCAGGGATACATAAACTTCTATACACTACGTTCTCGATTTCCTCCCCCCCGCCAGTAAAACCATGATCAATAATCGGGACCTTGTTTCCAGCGAACAAGAGGCTCCCATATTTGCAGACCCAGCTTCTTGCCGTTTCTCCCCCTCCTCGCATAAATGGCCGATTCTATCTTTTGAGTAGATAGTATCTTCCCCAACCATTGATGATATGTAGGAGGGTTAGGATCCAACCATGCCGAAGCAACTAATAGTCTGAGAGTAGCCATTGCTACAAATATAAACTTTTCGTTATCCACATGCGTCTCAAGGCTGACTCCTAATAACATTAGATCTGGTTTTAATTCTATTGTATTTGCTAATACATTCTGTAAAAATTGCTCAATATCCCGTTTTATACTATTTAAATGTGGGCAAAGTGAGAAAATATGCATTAGGTCCGCCCCCGGACTACCACATCTGAAGCAGGTGGTTCCCGAAATACCCCCCCATTGAGCAATTTTCCCAGGTGTATAATACAGATGAAATAGGGTCTTATAGTGTTGAGCCTGTAGTGATGATGAGCACAGCAATTTTCTTCCCATCTCTAAAGAATCTGAGAAAATATCACTATTTATATCCAAATCTGCAGACCACCTATTAATCCATTTCTCCATATCATCTTTCTTTAGAATAGTCATCTCCGAATAGAATCTCTTTATGGTGCAATCTGAGCCTATTTCTGTAATATCCAGCATTGTATTTCTATCGAAGCCCAAAGGCCCTCCTGTTCTATTTATCAAACAGCTCCTTATTTGAAGGTATTTAAAAAAATGTTTTGTATCTAAGGTATATCGAGCCTGTAGCTCAACAAATTGTAAAATACCTTGGGGTCCGTGAATATCTCCAATCTTTCTTATCCCCCGCCTCTCCCAGTCTTGGAATACAGCTCCCGAAAAAACCATACTAGGGAGTGAAGGGTTATTTTTGAACCTAGTGTAAAAATTATATTTCCCGATTCCTATCTTTTTTGATATTCCCTTCCAAACATTGTGCGCTGCCATTAGGGTCTTAAACCGCGTTCTTTTATAATAACTCTCCTCAGTGAATCTCAAAAATATATTTTCCGCATTTTTACCAAGAACCAAACCATAAATTGCAAGTGAACCTACGTTGTCCCAATCATCTATATCCGCCCCCCCTACCAATCCCAGCATGTTTTGGAATGCAGCGGCCCAATAATACACTTTTAAATCTGGTAAAGACCAGCCCCCACGCTCCCGCGGTAAAGACATATATCTCAGTGCCCTACGTGTTTTTCCTTTAGCCCAAACAAAGCGATTGATCATTTGTTCACATATTTTAAACCACTTGTTTTCAAATAAAAGTGGGATAGCCCTAAATATATACAAACATTTTGGCAAAATCATTTTAATGATGTTGACCCGGCCGACTAATGATAAGTGTAGATTTTCATACCGGTCCAGGTCCTTCTTTGTTTTACTTATTATTGGAGCAATATTATTTTCTACTAGATTATTTAAATCAGCTGATATTTTAATTCCAAGATAGGTCCCCGCCTGAACCACACGATTATCATCACACGTAGTCACTGAGTTTTTGATAATCTGGGTCTTGGAGGCATTTAGAGCGTACCCGGATATCCTTCCAAATCTACGGGCCTCTTCTTCTATATAGACAGTTGCCTCTGTGGGGTTTGGTGTTATCACCGCCACGTCATCAGCATAAGCCAATATCTTACATGGACCTAACAATGTTGGCAGTGAAGTTATCTCTGGACAAAGCTCTAATTTACGGATCAGTGGGTCCATATACATGGCGAATAATAATGGGGAACATGGGCACCCCTGCCGTGTGCCCCTTTTAATTAAGAATTGACCTGTAGTGTCCCCATTAACTCTTAGAGCCGCAGCTGGTTCTTTATATAGAGTTTGTAATGCTTTTATAAACCCACCCCTAAGTCCAGCTCTAGCCAAAGTGCACCACAAATAGTCCCAGGAGACCCGATCAAACGCTTTTTCAGCGTCGAGCAGCATAACTGCCATCGGGTCTCCTGTGACTTCGGTGGAATCTAATAATGTTATTACTTTCCTAGTATGGTGGGTCGTTCCTCTACCAGGAATGAAGCCATGTTGGGTATAACAAACTAAAGAGCTTATCACTTCTGCAAATCTCATAGCCAACATTTTTGAATATATTTTAGTATCATTATTCATTAATGTAATAGGGTGGTAGGACCCAGGCTCATCATCCGGCTTACCCTTTTTGAGAATCAGGACAATGTCTGCACCCCCCCACGACTTTGGTATGGACTGTCCAAGTTGTGCAGATTGAATCACTCTAGTTAACTCTTGAGAGAGCACTCCCCAGAAAGTTTTATAAAATTCTAGAGGTATCTGGTCGGGACCAGCTGCCTTACCTGAAGGGAGTTTACCCATGGCTTCCTTAACCTCTTCCATCTCCAGCTGAGTTTCTAATCTATCTGCTTCTTCATCCGAGACCCTCTCAGTTGGTATGTTCTCTAAGTAATCGCTAATCTCTTCACTACTACAGGGGTGTTGATGATCATAGAGGGTCTGGTAAAATTTCCTAAATACTTCCCTTATCTCTTCAGGGCCAGTTTGTATATTACCATTTTCGTCTCTAATTTGCTTAACCGTCCCTGCTGCCGCTATCTGCCTAGTGCGCATAGCCAGTACATGCCCAACTTTTTCATTATATTCATAACACTTCTCCCTACGGATTGTATAGTGTACTGCCGCTTTTTTTGCCAATTCCCCTTCCGCCTCGCATTTAGCTTTTACTAGATCTATCAAATATTGTTCGGCCGGCTCCCCTCTAATAAGACAATAATTAAATTGTTCTTCTGCTTCTGAGACGGCTCTCTCTAGCTCCCTTTGCAGTGCCCCTTCCATTTTGCGTTTATGAATACTATAACTACATGTTTCTCCACGGACACCTGCCTTGAAAGCGTCCCATATGACTCCCACCGATGCAGTTCCTTTATTATATTCAAAAAACTCGGTAATCCATTTCGACATATGTAGTACATAATCCTCTTCTAAGAGAAGTCTTCTTTCAAAAGTCCATACCCGATTAGGTCTTTTACCTCCTTCTAATTTTAATTCCAAAATTATCGGGTTATGATCACTTAAAATTCTTGGCAGTCTTTCAATCTTGACCCTTGACATTAAATTGTTAGAGATCATAAAATAGTCGAGCCTAACACAAACTTGGTGTGGTGCGGAGTAGTAAGTATATCCTTTCTGTTGTGATCTAATTGTGCCCCAAACATCATTCAAGTTATTATTACACAGGAGATCAACAAGTGCCTTATGGACTCTTTTCTTACGGCCTTTATAGCATCTATTATGACCAGTTCCTAACCCATCAGCCCCATTAATATTCAAATCTCCTCCTATAATAACCTGTGGGGGCCAAACAGCTAGCTCAGAGTCTAAAAACTGTAATACCTCCGGATCATCCTGCGTAGATTCATATACTGACACCATAGTAGTCCAAGTCCCATCTATCTCTATCTCTGCTATAGCCCATCTTCCCCATTTGTCCTCTAATTTTCTCCCTATTATCAAATTCTTCCTCCTTGACAAAATGGCAACTCCTCTATTTTTAGCACCTTGTTTAGAGCTAGCTATGAGCTGATAGCCCAACTGATTCAAACAAAACTCCTGGGTACTCATTATGTGCGTCTCTTGCAGAAAAATAAAATCCACATTCATCTGGCGTAAACGAGCACCTATCTTATACCTCTTTTGGATATCATTTAAGCCGCTCACATTCCATGTTACAAACCTAAGTATCATTACTGAATTGCCCGGAACCATTGACTGCTTGTTCACTTGTCATTATTTTAACAAAATTCGACTTCAGTACTACTGATACATATAATGCATGGATATTGATTTCGATACTCCCTCCCTTGACACTCTGCCACTGAGTCCTTTTTTCCACCGTGTGCCCACCATGACCCCTACAAATTTCATTACCTTTGTGCCCTGTCCCTAAGTTCTCCCTCCCCCCCCAGAGAGCCCACCCTCAGGATCCCTCCCCCCCTACGGGCAAATAGGTCCATAAGACCTATGTCTGACCGACGTTTGCCACCGGGTTGTCCCACCCCCCCCTCCCTGATTTTCCTTAACTATATACGTCATTCAGAATGCTCCCTCACGTATAAACATAGTTAGGCAAGTATAGTCACTGGAAATTTTTGTCAACAACTCCTACCCATTAGGTAGTGGTTTTGCACTTTAAACAGGTATATCAACCAACTTAAACAGCAATAGAAAATTAACCATATCAAAATGAGAAGAAAAATTTTCCCCCCGAGCATAAGTATATGGCAAGAAAAAAGGAATAGGCAAAGCAGTTAGGAACACTGTTGTACAATCAACCTTCAACTAAAAGTTTTATAAAAATATACTTAGAGATCTAACTACTCCTGCTACCCTTCTTTTTCACCTTTTTTTTTTTTTTTTGTATAATATGCTACTTTTTACGGGGTAAGTTTTTGACAGGGCCAATTTGAACATCTTGAACCTCCAGAGTACTACATGGAGACTTTTGACGGCTCCTATTCTCTCTCAAGTAGGTGAGATATTCTTGTGCCATAATTTCAGAATAAAAAACTCTGAAATTACCCTCTAGTCCAACTTTTAGACGTGCCGGAAACAAAAGGAAAGCCTCATAGCCTATATTTTGAAATGGAGTAATGAGCTGCCTCATCCGCCACCTTCTTTCCACGGTGGCGTGGCAGAAATCAGGACGGGCAAAAAACTCAACTTCCTTGTAAGAGCGTTTAGACTGCGGCTTTGCCTTGTTGATTATTTCTTCGTGCAAAAGAAAGTTACCAACATAAATCAATATTGCACGGGGCTTGCCCTGCAATCCCTTTCGTACCAGCGGGAATCGATGCGCTCTTTGAATCTCATGCTCCCAGTCCCATGAGGCTAGATCGGGAAATGCACCTTTCAACAATTCAATAACAAAAGCTCGTACATCCCCCCCTCTTTCCCCTCCTGAATTCCAATTAGTCTGACATTATTCCGCCTTTGTCTGTTTTCGAAGTCCTCTAGCTTCCAAAGCATGTCAGCAGTTGTCTTATCCTTATCATCACCGGCATCTTTCATCTTAACAAAATCGTCTTCCAATTTACTTGTTCTGACCTCCAGCTCAGATATTCTCCCAACCATGTCCTCATACATTTTGTTAACCTTATGCAGAGAGGATTGTATCTTTTTGTTTTCACGTTTGGCCCTCCTGCTTGATCTCTGACTCTCAGCACGTGCCTCAGTTTGGATTTGCTTTAGAGTCGAAAATCGGACTTCGAAATTTGAGGCACCCCTTTCAGAGCCTCCCTCAGCTCCGTGAGAGGTAAACTCCTGAACACTTGTTTCCGTATTAACAAATACTCCAGTCTGGGTTATTCCGCACTCTGCTGTATTATCCCAAACTAGTTTTTTTGCAACTGGTTTCACTTGTCTTCTGTGTGGTGCTTTAGATCGATTCCTGCGACTTGGGTTGCCGGTTTTCGCTTTACCCTTATATACAAAGTCATTATCTTTTGATTTCATAGGCTCCTCTCTTAGACCTTTTTTTACTTTTGGCCTTACCACTTTTTGGACTGTCTCATGCTCCAATGAATCAGTATCGCTGCCCGAGAGGGTTGAAGCGTTACCATGCCTGGATATATCAGTTTCTGAATCTAAGCCTGAGCCTACCACAGACTCTGATGTGCCTGATTCTGAATCTGAAATAGATGGATCTGAGCTGTTTGTTTCGCTTCCATCAGACTCATCCTCGTCTTCTTCATTGTCTGCTTCATCATTCCCAGTGAAGAAATCTCTTCACCAGGTGATGCCAACAATGGCTCCGGAATACTTTGTAAATGCTTTATGTTACCAGTGCTTGTGCTTGTGGCCCCTAAGATGTAATTATTTAACTTCAATGGATCCGTTGCTTCCTGTACTTGTGCCTGTGTCTGCACTTCCATGTCAAGTCAAGTCAAGTCATAGAATTTGTATAGCGCACTACATACCCAGAGGGTTTCAAGGCGCTTAGGAAGGGGAGGAGGATTGCTTGTCAAATATCCACGTTTTAAGTTGCTTTCTGAATGCTAGGTGGTTCTGGGTAAGGCGAAGGTAAGCGGGGAGTGAGTTCCATGTTTTAGCAGCTAGGTATGAAAAGGATCTGCCTCCCATGGTGGTCTTGTTGATGCGAGGTACAGTGGCGAGGGCTTGGCTGGAAGAACGTAGTTGGCGGGAGGGGGTGTAGAAGGACAGTCGTGAGTTGAGGCAATCTGGTCCGATGTCGTAGAGTGATTTGTGTGCGTGGGTAAGCAGACGGAAAGTGATCCTCTTATTGACGGGTAGCCAGTGGAGGTCTTTAAGGTGACCAGAGATGTGTTCGTTGCGTGGGATGTCTAATATGAGCCTGGCTGAGGCGTTTTGGATTCGTTGGAGTTTCTTCTGGAGTTTTGCGGTAGTACCTGCGTAGAGGGTGTTTCCGTAGTCCAGTCGGCTCGTGACCAAAGCGTGGGTGACTGTTTTCCTTGTTTCGGAGGGGATCCAGCGAAATGTTTTTCTGAGCATGCGAAGAATGTTGAAGCAGGAAGAGGATACGGCGCTGACTTGTCTGTTCATTGAGAGTGAAGAATCCAGGATGACGCCTAGGTTCCGTGCGTGGTCTGTCGGGATGGGTGCTTTTCCGAGGGCTTCTGGCCACCAGGAGTCGTCCCATGCAGAGGGGGATGTACCTAAGATGAGGACTTCTGTTTTGTCCGAGTTCAGTTTCAGACGGCTTTGTTTCATCCATTCAGCAACTTCTTTCATTCCTTCGTGTAGGTTAGTTTTGGCGGTGCTGGGGTCATTGGTGAGGGAAAGGATCAGTTGAGTGTCGTCCGCGTAAGAGATGATGTTGAGGTTGTGTTGGCGTGCGATGGCCGCGAGGGGGCTCATGTATACGTTGAAGAGGGTGGGACTGAGTGAGGATCCTTGTGGTATGCCGCAGATGACTTCAGAGGCCTCGGACTTGAATGGAGGAAGGCGGACTCTCTGGGTTCTTCCGGTGAGGAACGAGGTGATCCATTCAAGTGCTTTTCCTTGGATTCCGATGTTATTGAGGCGTTGTAAAAGGGTGCTGTGGCAGACTGTGTCGAAAGCTGCAGAGAGGTCAAGGAGGATGAGGGCGACTGTGTCTCCATTGTCCAGTAGAGTTCGAATGTCGTCTGTTGCTGCGATGAGGGCGGTCTCAGTGCTGTGTTTTGCTCGGAAGCCAGATTGTGAGGGGTCGAGGGATTTGTTGGCTTCGAGGAAGGCGGCGAGCTGGTTGTTGACAGCTTTCTCGATGACTTTGGCCGGGAATGGAAGAAGCGAGATGGGGCGGTAATTTTTGAGTTCGGTGGGGTCTGCTGTTGGTTTTTTCAGAAGGGCGGTGAGTTCAGCGTGTTTCCAGTCTTCCGGGAAGGTGGCGGAGTTGAGGGAGCAGTTGATGACGTCTCGGAGGTGCGGTGCTATGACGGAGTCTGCTTTGTTGAAGATGTGGTGAGGACATGGGTCTGTGGGGGATCCTGAGTGGATGGAATTCATCAGGCGGATGGTGTCCTCAGTGGAGATTGGGTTCCAGTCGTTAAGGGTGTTCACGGGGGGAAGATGATCAGCAAATGGTAGGGTGGGTTGGTTTCCGGGTTGGTTGTCAAAGCTGTTGTGGATGTCTGCAATCTTGTTGTGGAAAAATGAGGCTAGGGAGTCGCAGAGGATTTGAGAGGGGGTGATGTCGTTGGAGTTGGCCGAGGGATTGGAAAATTCCTTGACGATGTTGAAAAGTTCCTTGCTGTTGTGGGCGTTGTTGTCAAGTCGATCCTTGAATGCTGTTTTCTTGGCTTTTCGGATCAATTGGTGGTGAGTGCGGGTGGCGCTTTTGAAGGCGTCCTTGGTGCTGGTGGTTGGGTCTTTTTTCCAGGCCTTTTCAAGGGAGCAACAGAGTTTCTTGGACTTCTTGAGATCATCGTTGAACCATGAGGCCTTCTTGCTGCCAGGTTTGCTTTGACGTTTTTTCAGTGGTGCTAAGGTGTCGGCGGTGTTGGATAACCATAGGGTGAGGTTGGCGGCGGCTTCGTTGGCGTTAGAAGAGAGGGCTGGGGAGTTTCGAAGGAGCGATGCGGAGATTTGGTCCGTGGTGATTTTGTTCCAGTTTCTTTGCAGGGTAGGTTGGAGGTGGATGTTGGGTTTTGGTTTGTTGTAGGTGAAGTGAACGCAGCTGTGGTCAGTCCAGAGGAGGTCCGTGGTGTGGCTGAATGAGACATGGTTGCTGGAGGTGAAGATTGGGTCGAGTGTGTGACCTGCGATGTGGGTGGGGGAAGTGACTAGTTGTTTAAGTCCGAGGTTGGCGAGGTTGTCCACGAGGGTGGCGGTGTTGCGGTCGTTGATCTTTTCAAGGTGAAAGTTGAGGTCTCCCAGAAGGATGTAGTCTTTGGAGGGGAGCGCGTGTGGAGTGATGAAGTCCGTGATGTCTTCACTGAATTTAGCTCGGGGTCCTGGTGGTCTGTAGAGGAGGGTGCCTCTGAGTGTGGTCTTGGGGTCGATGTGTATTTGGAAGTGGAGGTGTTCGGAGTTGGCGAGGTTGGCGTCAGAGCTGGTTGAGATGCGGATTGATTTCTTATGGACGATAGCGATTCCTCCTCCTGTGTGGCTGGTACGGTCTTTGTGAGTGATCTTATAGTCTTCAGGGATGGCAATGGTGATGTCTGGTGCGGAGGAAGCGTTCATCCATGTTTCCGTAAGGAAGGCGATGTCCGGAGAAATGGTGTCTAGTAGATTCCATAGGTCAATGGCGTGCCTGTGGACTGATCGGGTGTTGAGAAGGATGCATTGTAGGTGATTGGGGTCGGGGATCTGTGGTGTGGTCGTAGCGGAGATGTTGACGGTGCCGCTGAATTTGCAGGAGTAGCAAGAGAAAGGTCCATGGGTGTGTCCAGGAGCGGCTTGGACGCAGTTGTGGGCGCGACCGGGGTCAAGGGCTAGGAGGGTGGCGGCATCGTAGGTAATGCGGGAGGGCTGGGCAGTGCGAGGGGCAGGGGGTCTGGCGCTGGGCGCGGTCCAGGCGCGGACGGGCGTAGACGGGCTTACCTTTGGCGCACCTTCGGCGCGGGTTGGGCGCGGTCGCTGCGCGTGAACGCTGCGCGCGGGAACTCCTGTCATATATGGATAGTGGGGGGGGAGGGGCGAGGGCGTCTCAGCTGGGAGGCGGGGCGGGCCAAAGACGAGCACAACAATAAGCAAAATGGAGGCGGAGGGGGAGCACAGCAAACGCGCAAACCGAGTGGAAATACACTTATAATATTCAAGCAAAATGCAGGCAAGCTCAGTGGCGACCAGGCAGGCAGCAGGCACAAACAACTATGCAGCCGTGGGAGCAGAGCGGCACAGCGCGCAGACAGGCTCGAGTCAGCCAAATAAACAAGCAATTACAGTGCAAGTTTGCTCAATGGCGATCAGCAGGCACAGGCACTAAACACAGTTGCAATTAGTCAGAGCAAAGCGCCAAATACGATACCAGCGATCTTGGAGGGACACTGGGGAGCGACCACTCAGCTCTGGGGAGAGGAGCGAGTCACGGCGACTTCAGGTGGAGAAGCGCTGATCAACTAAGTGGGAGGGCGTCTCAGCTGGGAGGCGGGGCGGGCCAAAGACGAGCACAACAATAAACAAAATGGAGGCGGAGGGGGAGCACAGCAAACGCGCAAACCGAGTGGAAATACACTTATAATATTCAAGCAAAATGCAGGCAAGCTCAGCGGCGACCAGGCAGGCAGCAGGCACAAACAACTATGCAGCCGTGGGAGCAGAGCGGCACAGCGCGCAGACAGGCTCGAGTCAGCCAAATAAACAAGCAATTACAGTGCAAGTTTGCTCAATGGCGATCAGCAGGCACAGGCCCTAAACACAGTTGCAATTAGTCAGAGCAAAGCGCCAAATACGATACCAGCGATCTTGGAGGGACACTGGGGAGCGACCACTCAGCTATAACTGCCATAACCTGCATTCCTCCATTATCTCCAAAGGGGGCCGTATTCACAACCTCACTCACCGCATTGTTCGTGGCGCCAGGTTCAGAATCTCTAATCAGGTATAGGACTGTAGATAGAACTGTAGGATTGTTTTCTCCCTCTGTTAAGGCAATATCTGCATCAGGCTCCTGGCCCTTTAAATCCATGGCTCCGCCCCCTGCTACTGCCGCTGCTGAAAGGAGGGCTGCTCCCTCCGATTCTGTAACCTCTCCCCCTGCGAGGTGCTTCGCCAGACTGCCTGTGATCTCAATGCCCACCGGAACCTCAGTGGCCCCAGCGGCGGCCGCTGCTGCACTCTGCCCTCGCGTGTGACCCAGCCTCTCTCCACACATAGCCGCCAGCGTGGGGATGGAAGGCGCCTGCTGCTCCGCCTGTGTAGCCGCCAAAACTCCCGCCGCTAGTCCCGGTGCAGGTAGGAAGGACTCCACTATTGTAGTCTGTCGTAATGCTGGTTCTTTTCCCAGTACTTCCGCCAATTTCAGGTCTATAATCCCCTTGCGTTGACCTATACCGGATCGGGCACTTTCCGTCTTGCCCGCTTTGATCAGCTCTTTTTCCTTTAGTTTTCGTATCTTAGCCTCTTTTGCTTCTTTCGCCGCCTCTCGTCTTAACTGAGCTTTGGACCTTGACTTAGCTCTCAAATTGCTGGCCGAGGCTCCAGGACCATCTGCAAGCATTTCATCGTCCTCGGAGTGGGCTAAATCGTTGCTTTTGTTATTCGTGCGATATACTTTAGGGGCCATCGTTGTAGAATAGTACAAGCGTCCCGCCTGAAATGTCCTTTCAATTAGTGCCTTGAACGATTCCAAAAAAGTTCTCCCCTTATTTGACTTCTTAACATGCGTAAGATCCTTAAATATTAGGGGCCAGTCCGTCAAAGTTGCAAACATCTCATCCACGAGCACTCCAGGATATAAGGCTGAATATAGAATACTGCGTCGCGCCAAAACTTTTGATAATATTATCAACTAGGTGAGCATTCTTTCATTCCATCAAGCCACCATCAGGAGCAGGGTGGGGTGCAACCTTCCCCTACGGCGTCTCGGCGGCCATCTTGCCTGTGCAGCATTACTCCACTCATGCTGATAAAAAAACTGCCCCACTTGTTTGGCTGGGTCTATTGTCCGCGACAGAAACGCATCAAATCAAGGTCTACGGGAGTTCCCTTGTAAGGGCTCACAGAACTGTGAGCAAAATGTGTATGTTTTTAGTCAAAGTTTGAGGTTTGAAAGGGCTTCTGGGTAAAAATACTTGGTGAGAGGCACACAAGTCATGCCCCTCTGGATTACCTTGTCTAATTTTCAAAAATGTGCAGGATTACTAGGGCTCCCAAGTTGCCGACTGAGCTAGGTCCCAAAACCCACAGATCCCCACATTGCAAAAAAGGGCCAGTTTTCAGTGGGAAAATGTGGTGTCAATGTTGCATTTTGAACCCTTTCCTGTCGCAGGCACTAGGCCTAATCACACAAGTGAGGCACCATTTTTATTGGGAGACATATGAGAACACAGAATAGTAGAACATTTGTTATTAACAATTCTAATTTTCTGCATTTGTGCCTTCCAAATGTAAGCCAGTGTGTAATAAAAAAAACATTTTAAAAACTGTCCTCTGAATCACATTTTAACAATTATCCGTGTTCGGCTTCTGTGAATTCCAATATGGCCGATGAGGTAGACCAGTTCCTTATGCAGGTAGCCCGCTGGTCAGGGAGGATGATGCGGACCTGTAGAGCGATGCGGCGGAGGTCAAGGGCGTAGCAACAAAGCTGAACATTCCGCCGAATGAGGTATGGAAGGGGGAGAGCACAAGAAATGCAGATGAATGAGCGCCACACGGAGAGCAAGAGCATATTGGTGATGGTCAGGAAGTCAGAGGAGCCTCTTTGATAGCCAGCCATCAGGAGGAGGACTGTGCGAGCAAGCTATGGACATCTGGAGGGAGATAGCACAGCCAATAAGTGAGAGCAACCAAGGGAGACGGATGCTAAGGTTCTGGGACCTTTGGCTTAACCTCAGAGCTGTGGCAGTACTGACATCACCTGTGTTTGCATGGCTTTGGGGCTGGTAGCAGACTTGGGGTAGTTAGGAGGCGGTTGTCCACTACTTGGGAACACTATGGGCACTTCTCCCCATTTCTATTCTTGCCGTTGTTAAGGCATAGGAGGGTGAAAGCACTGACTTGTGAGACGTGAATCGTACGGGTGCAGAATGCCGGAATACACTCTTTGGTGATGGAGACGGGATCAGTTCGCATTAAATTGAGCAGACAACTCAGGACCCTTCTTTCTTTCTTTTTTCAGTCTCCCGAGGGCCGACACTAGAGCGTGACAAAGACCTGAAGACCCAGGCCAGTTGATGGGACTATCGTTTCGAAGCTGGAAGTAAGAAAAATGACTTTACATCTTGCTAACTTCGGTTGTTCTGATCCCCCTTTGGGACTTAATACCTGAGACTCCCTATACCTAATAAAAAGGGTTTACTCCTCACCCTGTCTAAAGTCGTGTTTGGCATTCATTTTACAGTGGTGTCAGAAGTGGAATGTAGCATAGAAATTATGAGGTCGAGTGCAATTGAGGATGCGATCAAACTGCTAGCAAAAGACAATGACACCTGCAGCTTGTGGTTGAACAATAGGCCGAAGTAGGGCAGCAAGACAGGGAAAGCATGGAAAACACCAAGAAAAGGTAGGCGTCCCTTATTGTGGACAACCAACAAGCACAGGACACAGCTTTCTTAGAGCTCACTGATGCCCTTGCTAACATAACGGTACACCCTATAATGTTCCTGGGGCCTCATTTATGAAAAATGACGCATAGCTGTGTGAAAGCAGCGATGCGTCACTTCTCAGTGCGCACTCCTTGTGACATTCCTGATGCGTCATATTTAATGTATGAGTTACAGATACGTCAGTGGGGCATATTATCAAGGGGGTTTATCTCTGCTTTTTTGGCTTTAAAAGCCAAGAAAGCGGAGATAAAATTATCTCCCTATTACCTAGCTGCCGCTAACACCAGTTAGCGACAGCTAGTAGGAGATAGCGACCATCTTGGGCCCCACTTTGCATGTCAGTGATATTTATCACTAATGAGATGCAAAGTGGGCGTGCCAAGATGTTAGAGACTGAAAACAGTCGCTAACATCGCTATCTCCTATTACCAACTTTTGGAGATATTCGCGCTAAGCGGGAATATCTCCAAAAGCTAACACCTGCCCTGAGCAGTTCTTAGCCATGTTATCCAATGGGAGGTGGATAACATGGCTAAGAGCATTAGCTCGCTAATGCATGAATATCGCGGACTTTTCAGCGATATTCATGCTTTGCGGCGATTTTTACCGCATTTGCGTTAAACCTTGGTAATACCAAGGTTTATTTGCGGTAAAAATCGCCGCAGCGCTGCGGTAAATTTTTGTCTCTAACCAAGCAATAGCGATAATTATCGCTATTGCTTGGTAATATGCCCCAGTATTTCTGACGTATCTGTAAGCGCAAAAGTGACGCATTGCTGGAGTGTGTCACAAAAGTGACGCAACTCCAGTAATGCGTCCTTTCACATGGGGCAAGCCCCATGTGAAAGGGCCTGCGTCAGTCTTACGCCTGCTGTGAGGCAGGCGCAAGATTTTGACGCAACAGCGTCCTAAAAGTGACGCAGTGAAATCTCAAAGATTTCACTGCGTCACTTCTACGACCCTTCCTTGCGTCAATACACCCCCTTGCATACATTATACCGGGCACAGGTATAATGTGGCGCAGGGGGTTACAAAGTGACGCATCTACCTAGATGCGTCACTTTGTAAATATGGCACAACAAGGCGCATTTTTTACGCCACTGGTGCGTCACAAAAAGTGACGCACCAGCGGCGTAAAAGTGACGCACAGCCTCATAAATGAGGCCCCTAGTTCGGTATGCAAAAGTATCAAGCAGGTGAGCACCATGGTTTCTTTTTCACCAATTCCAAAAGGGTTGAGTCCACCGATGCTCGGCCCCATGAACGGTGGAGTCAGTACATCGCTCCCTTGTTGTCAGGTGATCACAGTCCCATATCAGACTATGAATCTTTCAGGCACAACATCTTATGAAGAAATTAAAAAGACTATTCTGGTATGGTTGGGTTGTGACACAGGGAGAGATTTACGAAAAAGTCACGCAACACAGCCCCCCGAAAGGCTGCGCGACAGGGCGGGAGCAGGAAAGAGCCATATCTTTAAAGATATGGGGCCTTATTTATGAAGGCCTTGTGCCGCCGGTGCGTCACTTTTAAAATGGGAAAAAGTGACGCACCGGTGGCGCAAGGCCTTCATAAATAAGGCCCCTGGCCATCTTCTCCCCTTTCCCTGGCACTGATTACAGCTGCTGTGCGCCATGCACACACCTTAGCGCCCCAGCGCTAGGGTGTGTGCATGAGTCCAGCATAGGTTTTCTACAGGAAGGCTACGCTTCCTATACAAAATTGACACAAGGGAACTCTTTTCCCACTTTGTATGCGTGCTGCTCAAAACAGCACGGATGCAAAGTCGGAAAGGAAGGAGAAATGCTTTAGAAAAGGGCGCAGTTTTCTCACTCTAAACCCAATCTACTATTTTTAGTAAATTGCACCACCCTTGGTACGTCCCTATGGCGCAAAGTAACGTGAAGCAGCGCAATGCGCTGCTACACATTACTTATACGTTATTTCCAGCGCTCAACAAGTTTAGCGCTGGAAAGTAAATTGCAAAAAAAAGATTTTGCAGCACTTTTGTGATGCAAACACAGCGCAAAATCTTAGTAAATCTCCCTCAGAGTATTACAGGTCCCGCTTCAGGAAGGAGAAATGGTCCTCAAATGATAACTAACTGAAGGGCATTTTCTATTGTATTCAGGACTTGGGTAGTCGATGGTTGAAACCCATCATGTCCACCACGGAGGAAATGGTTGTAAAAGTATATTTGGAACTCTTCCTCGACAAACTCCCAGGGTCTACATGAACCTGGATCAGGCAACATCCCAATGTTATGGTCTCTCTGGCAATTTAGTTAGCATGTGCTTACAATCGTTTTCCTGAGTCTCGAGGTTCCATCCCAAAGGCCCACACCCTTTTGCCCTCATCATGCAACACCAAGGCGAAACCTGTTACACACCCTTTGCCAGACAACAGAACCCTAACAAAGTTGGTAGAGAAAGATCCAGGATAGAGACACCAATGTTGTCAATATGGCGATTGTGGACATATAGTGAGTCACTGTCCACAGAGAGCTTCTGATAGATACATCTGCCGTGTGGATTCCTCACCTTGTGAATATCCCCCTTGCGTCAGCAACGTTCGCAAAATTCTTCGTAGCACGCCGGCGTGGACGACGTCATAGGAGCACGGCTTCGCGCGCGACTCCCTCTGACGTCACCGACTCCACATAAGGCCCACGTCGGCGTGATGGCGTCAGTTCCCTTTTTTCCGCGTCGTCGACGCTAACGGTTTCTGGGATCTTCTGCGATACTTTAGTATCTTTTCGCTGTTTAGCTGTTATTGTTTCTCTGTTGGAATTCGCTTCATCGCCGAAGATGTCGACGAGGAAGACAGGTTTCAAACAATGTGGTTCCTGCTCCCGGATGATGTCGATCACCGATCCGCATACCGACTGTCTGTGGTGTCTGGGTTCGGGTCACGATGTCAAGAACTGTCGTTCCTGTGACAAGATGAACGCCAAAGCCTTGCGAGAGCGGGAGGCGAAGCTTCTGCTTGCAAAGGTGAAGGAAAGGGAAGCCGGAAGGTCTTCGAGGTCAGTGTCCAGGCGCTCGAAGTCGAGACAACGGTCGCGGTCGAAGTCAAGGTCGGCTTCGAGGGCGAAGTCGAGGTCGGCTTCGAGGGCCAAGTCGAGGTCGAGAGAGAGATCAAGGTCCAGAGGGAGGTCGAGGTCCGGTTCCAAGTCGGCCTCGGGCCATGCTTCGGGCTCCTCGAGAAAGAAGCATAAGAGGAGTAAACATCACTCCAGACACCACTCTGGCAAGGAGTCTTCGGATTCGAGGAAGAAGTCTCAAAAACATCACAAGGACTTCGTGTCTCCTTCACCAGCTCAATCTCTCCTTGGTTCTCCAGTTCATGAGCCGGAACAGGATCTGGAGTCGCACCATTCATCGGTGCATGAAGAAGAGGTTCCTCGAGCACTGACTCCGGTTGTGGAGCCTGAAGAACAAGAGGGCCAGGGTGCGCCTTTGCCAGATCAGCCTCCTTCGGAGCGGCCGTTGGGTTCGTACCCACCCTTTCCAGGTCCAGGTCAGGATCCCTCGCAGTTTTTAAACGCCATGTTTGGTGTTTACTCGAGGGCGATGTACCCTGCTGGTGCGCCTATGGGTCCCATGGGTCCTTTGTCTTTCAATTTGGGTGTGCCCCAGGCTTATGCCCCGGCCCCCTTTATGCCGTTTATGCCGACGCCTTGCACTCCTTGGCTCGGTACGGCGCCGCCGAGGTCGTCGACTTCGCATGCGGCTTCGCCGACTCCGGATCGGCCTTGAGTGGATTCGGATCGTGGTACTTCCCGTCCTCCGGCTCCTCGCTCGACGTCGGCTCCGGCGCTGTCGGAGTCGTTGCCGGATCCATCGACTTCGGTCCGTATGGAGTGGTCGAGGCGCAGGGCACATCGCCTCTTGGAGGAGAAGGAGTTTATGGACTCCGAGGTTGAGGAAGGAGAGTTGCAAGAAGGGGATTGTTTTGAAGACCTTCAGGACGCAAGTGGCTTGGAACTTTCTCCTGAATGGGGTTTGCCAACCGTTTCTGACGCTTCATCTAAGGACTTGGCACCCTATCATGTCGTCATAAAGAAGGCTGCAGAGTTGCTAGGCTTGACTTTGCCCACAGTTGAATACAAGCCCAACATCCTTACGGAAGTATTGCATTCGCCTTCTTCAATTGTGGAGCCTACGCTTCCTTTTACGGATGCATTAACTGAACCAATAAAGGAGGTCTGGAAGAGGCCTTTATCTGCTCCTGCGGTTTCCAGGTCAGTGGCAAGGCGTTACAGGGTGGCTCCTGATGACCCTGAATTTCTTTCCTCGCATCCTGCACCGGAGAGTCTGGTAGTGCAGGCCGCCTGTTCCAGCAGGGCTGCGGGTTCTTTCCCTCAGGTGCCAGCAGACAAGGACTCGAAAAAGTTGGACCAGTCTGCTAAAAAGATTTTCTCCTCGGGTAGCATGGCCTTGAAGTCCACCAATGCTACTTGCCTCTTGGGGAGATACGTTCACGCGTTGATGGACTCTGTTAAACAGCTTTCTTCTAAGCTTCCAGAGGACGATAAGAAGAACTTTAACGAGGTGGTCGCTGACACTCAGGCTGCAGCTCGTATGGTTATACAGAGTGGTATGGACACGGTGGACTCTGTTGCCAGAATTATGGGCTCTACTGTTGCTACGAGAAGGGCCGCGTGGCTTAAGTCCTCCGATTTTTCTTCTGACGTTCAGTCTACTCTGTTGGACTTACCATTTGATTGGGACAGGTCTCTTTGGCAAGAAGGCTGACGTAGCTCTGGAGAGATTCAAAGACAGCCGGGCTACGGCGAAGTCTTTGGGCCTTCAGACGAGGGGCTCTGCGACTAGGAAGTATAGGGGTTTTGGCAGACCCAATTTTCGTCCCTACAATCAAGGACAGCAGCAGCAGCAGCAGCGCCAGAATCCTTCGTATAAATCCTACAATGGAAAGCAAAGGGGCCGTGGTCGTGGGCGCCAGGTCTCCTCCTCCTCCTCCTCCTCTTCCTCTAATAACCAACCCCCTCCCCCTGCAGCAAAGCAGCCCTAGATCCGCCATTCTGGATCATGTGGCTCCGGTGGGGGGTCGGCTTACTCATTTTCTACGGGATTGGGAATCGGTTACGTCAGATCTTTGGGTTCTCAATCTCGTAGAAAATGGGTATGCTCTTCCTTTCCAGGAGTTCCCTCCCAATTACCCTCCTTGCCAGGGTTTTTGTTCGGAGGACCACCTTGTTCGCTTGCAGGAAGAAGTCCTGGCTTTGTTCAAGAAAGGTGCGATAGAGGTGGTTCCAGAGCAGGAAAGGGGTCAGGGATGCTACTCCCGGTATTTCCTGATCCCCAAGAAGCATGGCAGGTTACGTCCAATCCTGGACCTCAGGAGTTTGAATCTCTATCTCAAGCAGGAGAAATTCAAAATGCTCACTCTTGCGCAGGTTCTTCAAGCGCTGTTGGAAGAAGACTGGATGGTGTCGATCGACTTGCAGGATGCGTATTTTCACATCCCGATCCTGAAGTCGCACAGGAAGTATCTCCGTTTTACGGTGGGATCGCAACACTACCAGTTTGTGGTCCTTCCGTTTGGTCTTACTACTGCGCCTCGAGTTTTCACCAAGGTGATGGCAGTGGTGGCTGCACATCTCAGGAGGTCGGGGATTCCTGTATTCCCGTATCTGGACGACTGGCTGATCAAAGCGGAGTCGCCCGAGAAGGTGCTTCATCACCTGCAAGAAACATCGCAGCTGTTGTTCAGGTTGGGTTTTTCAATAAATGTGCCCAAATCTCACCTGGTGCCCTCCCAGCGCAACCTGTTCATAGGTGCGGTACTGGACACTACTGTATGTCGTGCATTCCCTCCTCCGCAAAGGATTCGCGACATACAGGAAATGATTCCTTTGTTTCACAATGGAGCGGTTGTTCCGGTCCTGAAGGTCCTTCGCCTGCTCGGTCTTATGGCTTCTTGCATTCTCCTGGTCAACCATGCACGCTGGCACATGAGGGCACTCCAGTGGTGCCTCCGCAGGCAGTGGTATCAACACAACGGAGATCTCGGGGAGTCAGTGAAGATCTCCAGAGAGACTGCAGCGGATCTGTCTTGGTGGGGCGTGGAAGGCAATCTGTCTCAAGGAAAGCCTTTTCAGCTTCCACCATCGGTGGCCACGGTGATAACGGATGCATCCACTCTGGGGTGGGGTGCTCATCTGGGGGATCTGGAGGTCAAGGGTCTTTGGTCTCCAGAGGAAAGGTTGCTTCACATCAACCTTCTAGAGTTACGGGCGATACGTCTGGCGCTCAAGGCCTTCCTCCCTTCCCTTCGCGGTCAGTCGGTTCAAGTCCTGACGGACAACACGACCGCGATGTGGTATGTCAACAAGCAGGGAGGAGTGGGGTCGCAGTGTCTCTGCAGAGAGGCTCTGCGCCTCTGGTCCTGGGTTCAGGACCACCAGATTTGTCTGATGGCAAATCATCTGGCCGGAGTTCTGAACGTGCGTGCAGACATTCTCAGTCGTCAGTTCTCTGCCGACCACGAGTGGAGGCTTCACCCGGAGGTTGTTCGCTTCATCTTTCAGATGTGGGGGACTCCTCGGGTGGACCTGTTTGCCACTTGCGAGAATGCTCACTGCCCGTCATTCTGCAGTCTCCAGTATCTGATGCAAGGAGCATTGGGGGATGCGTTTCAGTTGAGCTGGAGAGGTCAGCTCCTTTACGCGTTTCCTCCCATACCCTTGATTCCTCGGGTTCTGAGGAAGATTCGCCAAGACCGGGCCCAAGTCATATTGGTCGCCCCGGATTGGCCAAGAAGGGTGTGGTACACAGATCTTCTCCACCTCTCCTCTCACCCGCCGCTCCGTCTCCCTCTCAGGGCAGACCTCCTCTCTCAGATGGAGGGGCAGGTTCTACACCCCCACCTCCAGACATTACACCTTCATGCCTGGAGATTGAACGGGGCAATCTGAACTCTTTCTCTCTCCCTAACGATGTGGATGTCATACTTTCTGCCAGGCGTGACTCCACCAAGTCCATTTATTCGTATAGGTGGACTAAGTTTGTGTCTTGGTGTAGGGAGAGGGATGTTGACCCGTTAAAGGCTCATTTATCTGATATTTTGTTATTTGCTCTTTCTCTGGCACGGCAGGGGTTTGCTGTTGCCACTGTCAAAGGTTACCTTTCGGCCTTATCGGCATTCCTCTGTTTGCCGGATCAGCCCTCTCTTTTTAAATCACCTGTGGTTTTAAGATTTTTGAAGGGGCTCACTAATAAGTTCCCTCCTTCTCCCTTTATTGTTCCACATTGGGACTTGAATCTTGTGTTGACCTATCTGATGGGTTCGCCGTTTGAACCCTTACACAAGTGTCCAATGAGGCTTCTTTCTTTTAAGACGGTCTTCTTAGTTGCAATTACCTCGGCAAGGAGGGTAAGTGAGCTTCAGGCTCTTAGTTCCAAGCCCCCGTTCCTGACCATACATGCTGAAAGAATGGTTCTTAGGACTAGGGCTGCTTTTCTGCCTAAGGTGGTTACTCCCTTCCACCTAGGACAATCCATTACCCTTCCTACCTTTTATCCTCCCCCACACCCTTCCAAGGAGGAGGAGAGGCTTCATCGCCTGGACCCGAAGAGAGCGGTTAGTTTCTATCTTGATAGGACTAAAGACTATCGAATAGACGATCAGCTCTTCGTGGGTTTTGCTGGCTGCAAGAAGGGCAGAGCGGTGCACAAGCGCACACTCTCCAGATGGATTATTCTCTGCATCAAGATTTGCTACTCTCTGGCGGGTAAGGACCCTCCTGAGGGTATTAGAGCTCATTCAACTAGAGCAAAGTCTGCTACTTCTGCATTGTCTAGAGGTGTTCCTGTTGAGGACATTTGCAGGGCCGCGACTTGGGCCTCCCTCCACACTTTTGCAAAGCACTACTGCTTGGATGCTGAGGTGAGGAGGGATGGCCACTTCGCGCGCTCTGTTCTCCAAGATTTCCTGGTGTAGCAGAGTGGACACCCTCCTCCGGGAGTGGGGACTGCTGTGGGACTCTATTCACAAGGTGAGGAATCCACACGGCAGATGTATCTATCAGAAGAACAAGTTACTTACCTTCGGTAACGCTTTTTCTGGTAGATACAGTATCTGCCTGTGGATTCCTCACTGACCCACCCGCCTCCCCGTTGTCCACTCTGCTATACCTGATGTTATGTGCAAATGTAATTATGGTTTTATCTGACCTTGTATAGTTTTGCACTTTGATTGCATTTGTTTTGCATATACTGTGTGCATTGTGTATATATATATATATATGTACTTGTTGGTCCGTCCGGGTGCCTCGAAGGCACGGAAAAAAGGGCGGAACTGACGTCATCACGCCGACGTGGGCCTTATGTGGAGTCGGTGACGTCAGAGGGAGTCGCGCGCGAAGCCGTGCTCCTATGACGTCGTCCACGCCGGCGTGCTACGAAGAATTTTCCGAACGTTGCTGACGCAAGGGGGATATTCACAAGGTGAGGAATCCACAGGCAGATACTGTATCTACCAGAAAAAGCGTTACCGAAGGTAAGTAACTTGTTCTTCTCGTCCTGAACCCATGGAAATCAAGATTGCTAGGGGATGAGTCCTGTGCATGGATGGGGCGCCCTGAGCCTACCGCATGTTAGTCATCCTCAATGGCTGTCCCATTAATGCTATTGAGGCGTGTTACTATTCCACAGTCCGGTGTGGGTAGGTGGAACCACAACAACTAAAACCAGGGGGTTGGTCTCCATTACATGTATCCAAGGAGACATCACTGATGTTCCCTTTGCCGAGTAGGTATGGATCTGGTAGGCCCTCTCCTTCCATCATCAAAAGGGTACCAGTATATACTGGTTCTTGTTAACTACTCAACGAGATACCCTGAGGCAGTACCTTTAACCAGCATGCTCATACCAGTAGTGGCTAAAGCAATGATTCAGTTTATCCAAGAGCAAGGTTAACCAAAGAGCTTTTGGAAGGCCTAGGGACTCCTTTTATGTCAAGTCTAATGTCCTGGGTTGAGGAAACTCATTTTTGAAACCGAGACACGTTCATGCACTTGAATAATCATTCCACTATGGTGCAAGGGTGCCTGTGTTGGCGCTAGGCAGCTAAATTGAGAGCCAGCACTAGGGGAAGCGCAGTAGTGTGCCACATTCTTGTAAATTAGGAAATTATCAGAGCGGGGTGTTAGCAATCTTGGCTTAACACTGCGCTCTGACAATTTCCTTGTAAATATGCCTGGTAGTGTAGATGACCGCGTTAGACTTCCCAAATGGGTATTGGCAAATACCCCTAACTGAAAATACCGAAGAGAAAACAGCACTCTCCACCCCTTTGGGTCTATATCATTTTAAGGTTTTGTCATATGGGTTATTCTAGCGTACCCTGTCAATGCTCAGTAGTTCAGGTATCTGTAAATGCTCTAGCAATAGGAAACACTGGCGGTCAATAAAGCCACTCTTGCGTCAGCGTTCACAAATGGGGCCCATTCAACACCCTATTACAGCAGATTTTTTAGGATACTAGCACGTACTTCACAGAGATGCGTGTACTTGTTTTATCCGAAAACAGAGTACCTCAACGTCAAGCTAGGTTCTGGGTGCAGTCAGATTCAATCTGACTGCACTCAGATCCTAGCTTCCGGCACATGTGTGTTTGAGAATCAGTGTTTGCTATCGCCGGAGCATTCACAGACACCTGAACAATTGAGCATTGACAGGGTCGCTAGAATCGATGTGAATTGTTTTTTGGTTGCCTCTCAATTATGTACAAGTATTTCTAATGTGCGACTAATGGTAGCTGGGCGTTATAGGTAGGTAACTATTCTGTCATTCACATACAGGGATAACATCAGGTAGTACAACACTGAGATTCCTGGCTGCCATAGTCTGTTCATATATATAAATAGCCACTGCTCCTCAATTTGATACTTGCTGTCCATTTTAGAAATAAATAGGTTTTCCTTGATGCCCATTTTTAACTCTATATATTTTACAATAGGAATTGCTCTATACCTGGAATGCAATGAAAAACCATTGTAAGTTGTAGCTCAATTGTTGGTTCTGGGTACCTGGGGTTCTTGGACAATCTACAAACCGTATATATACTCGGAGCCCGAAGAGTCTAGGGGATATAATGGTATATTGCTTTGGTAAATCAGCCATTGTGAGAAGAAGTTACAGTTAAAAATGTCACAAAAGGACTTTTTTCTCCTACTCATTTTTATATTTATTCAACAAGTAGTTTCTCTGAGAACACCTTGAGGGATCTACACAAATGACTCCTTGTTGAATTCAGAATTTTGTTTACCTTTTGGAAATCTATAGTTTTCTGGGATCACCCATGGATTTCACACTGGTTTCCACCACACACTGGTAGAAATTTGAAAGGACAAAAATCAGCAAAAAATGGGTTACCTATTTGAAAAATGCCAAAGCTGTGGTAAAGGTAAACAGCATAGGTTTTTTGATTCAACTCTGCATTTTCCTGAAAGCTGGGACGATGACTTTAGCACAGCTAACGTTTAGTTGATGGCATTTTAGGGGGGAAAAAAAGAGATCCTTTTTGCTGAGCACTTTTGTCTATTTTCCCCAAAACTCAAACTGCAGCTATATTTACGCTTTTTTCTCGGCCCCGTCTAGGGGAATCTACAAATGTGGGGTACTTTTAAAACTTCCAGGATGTTGAAAAAAAGGACAAAAACCTGAAGTGTATACTTTATTTGGAAAAATTGTTATGGGGCAAATTTCCCCTAAGAGCCAAAAAAGGGCTCAGCACTAGTATGAAAAAGGCTCAGACTAAAAATAATTTAAACAAACTGCAGTTGAATTTACGCTATGTTATAAATCTGGGGCAGTGTCAAAAACAATGGGTGTTGCGTGAGAACACCGACAGCAACACCCATGGAATGCCACTTCGATGCAGAGTACGGCATTGCTGTGCTCCATATTTACACGGCCATGTAAAACCATGCAGGGTGGCTTTGCGTGGCCTTGTAATTATGGCCGGCACACTGTGCCTTCAGAGCATCACAAAAGTGCTGCAGTGGCATTGTAAATATGCCACAGGGATTGCAGGCTTCCATGTATTACACCATTGGCATATTTACAAGCCCCTTTTGCCACTGGAGCGTCATTTTTCTTAATGTTCCGGTGGCGTTGCGCCATTCCCCATATTTACAATGTGGCTTAACGCCACCTTGTAGATATGCCTCTTTTCGCCTCAGTCCTCTGCAGCAAAGGGGCAAGCAATGGGTGATGCTGTTTGAGTGTTACTGCAACGCCTATTGCTTTTTTGAAGCTGCCCCAGATTTACAAGGCTGAGGCAGTGCCAAAAGCTAAGGCCTGGAAATACCTGGTCTTAGAATGGCGATACAAGGAGAAATTATTAATTTCTCCTTGCGTTTTGCTGTTTCTATATCTGCAGCACACATAGAAAGAGCATTTCGCCCTTATTGATTGTTTATGTGCAGGAAGGTGTCCCTTCCTGCACATAAACAATTGCCCCTGCAGCGCAGACACCCTTGCAACTTGGCGGCAGGGTGCCTGCTCTGACACTAGGCACCTTTTTTTGCGCTAGGGGAATCAGAGGGCTGCGTCTTTTTTTGGAAATACAGAGCATCCCTACGTTTAGGAAAGGTCAGACCATGACGCTGCTAAATTTGGCATAGCACCACGCTTTGACATTTTCTTGTACATATGCCCCCATGTTTCATAACCACCATATAACTGTTTTGGTCTTGCAGCATGACTCAGGCTGCAAGCATAGGGCCAGATTTATCATGGTTGTGCACTGTTGCAGTGTCATAGGAAGTGACACAAAAGTCTTGGTAAATGAATTGCTATCCAGGACAAATATTGATAGTGCTGGAAAGTAGCCTTTAAGTGATGTACTACTTTGCATCAAGGGGGGGGGGGGGGGGGGGGGGGAGAGGGTGTCCCATGAGTGGTACATGGCCGTACCCCTTCAGACACCCATGGGGCCATATATACAACAGAATGATAGAGCGTGGTGTTAAGCAAAGCTTGCTAACACCTCCCTCCACAATTCTGAAAAAGCAGGGATTCACCATATTTACAAAGATACGTGCACCATAGCGATTGCCCTAACACTGGCGCTAAATTACGATGCTTAGCGCCAAAGCAGGCACCCTTGCACCATAGTACAAGGGTGCCTGCATTGGGGGGAATGATTATTTAATGCTCAGGAAGTTGTCTCTTCCTGCACATAAACAATCACAAATGGCGATTTGTAATTCCTATATGTGCTGCATTATAAAGCACACATAGAAGTTGCAAATCGTCATTTTGCAAATCGTCAAGGTGTCCCTTCCTGCACATAAACGTTTTGCTGTTTCTATGTGTGCTGCACAATGCAGCACACATAGGAACAGCAAAAACTAGGAGAAATTAAGCATTTCTCCTTGTTTCGCCATGTTAAGACTAGGTTTTCCCTCGTCTTAATTTTGGCGCTGCCCCATATTTTTACATCTCTCTTGTAAATATGGGGCAGCGTCAAAATCAATTGCTGTTTCACTGAAGCGCCCACAGTAACAACCACTGTCAACCCCTTTCACGTTAAGTATAGCGTGAAAGAGTGTCTTATTTACAAGGCAGCATTAAGCCACATTGCGTGGCTTAACGTCCCCTTGTAAATAAGGTGACCCTACAACCACAGGAACATAGTAAAAAGTTACATCCCTGTGGCGATAGGGGCTGGTAAATATAATCTATGGTTTTTGATGCAATGCCTATCTATTAAAAATGGCAGACCAAGGTTTGTGCCAAAAAGTATGCCTCCTCAAGGCAGGCATAATGTCTGAGAAATGTTTTCTTTTCTCAAATCATTTCAAACTTAGCATGTGTGCTTTAATGTGTAGCGCAATTAAATAGTGGTAAAAGTTTTAAAGTTTGTCTACCCTTCTATTACAAAACCATTGCTAGACATCTCACATATACACACACCCTTGTAATTTTGCTGCAAGTGTGTGTGTGCGTGTGCGTGTGTGTGTCGCGTGTGTGTCGCTTGGCAACCTAAAGTGTGCCAGCACTGGTAAGTGAGCAACAGCACCATATCTTATTGGATATGTTGCTGTCCTACTCTCTCCCATTCACGCAACACAAGGCAGCAATTTTAGTTGCTTCATTGCATATAGTCTAAGTAAATCTAGCTGTTGACCCTACAAATCTTCTCTCGACAGATCATGCTTACTGATTGACTACATTCTTTTGGTGGTATTGAACACGTAGAACAGTCTAATGATTGCTTTGAATGTTGGAAGGTAAACCTACGCAGGAATAGCTATAAATCTACAGTGGTTTTAATATTGGGAGATCAATCTGCAAAGTTATTGACACACAATTAAATAAGTAGACTCCTGAAAATGGGTTTAAGATTCATGTATTTTTATTAAGATACTAGTACAATTTGAACATACTCGCTTTCTCAAAATGAACAAATCTGTTCCCTTTAAAATATGAATGAGCTTTTTAATACTTGGTATGCCACGCTTGTCCCACAAGTGAGCTAAAGAGCAATTTTCCAACAGAAGACGTCTCCATCATGGTAATAATATACTCTAGTAAATTCAGTTGACATCACTTTAAATACAAATAAGAGAAGAGGGGTGGAGACTTATGAATGGCATAATACCACAACCAACCACTGTTAAGTGGAAAGCAGCACAGTTCTATTTATTCATAAACATTTCTGTTGCAATCTAACAAAAATTATTCAAATATTGTATGCATCATTCGTTAAGAAAATATACCGTGAAAAGTAGTCTCTAGCCTCATTTCTGTTAATAGTGGCTTGCACATATTTAAATTAATGTAAACTGCTGAGGGAAAGATGTATTTGCAAATGAGATATACAATAACAATCAAAATACATTGAATGATCCATTTTACCGGTGGAACTATCTAATTTGTGGCAAAATGCTGAAAATATTTGTGTATTCTATACAAATGATTCTGTTACGAATACCGTTGCAATTCTAGTGGCAGGATATGAAAACCACTTTTACCTTTCCTAACAAAAGTGAAGTGGAATTTTCCTTGGCTGTTTTACACATGATCATGATATAAAGTGATGTTTGTCATTCATAAAAGCGATAATGATCTTTTAAATGTTTCAATATATTCTGAGCATTTGCAAAGCTGAGATTACCCCCTTTCAGCCTGTATAATGTTTTTAATGAGTATTAAAGTAAACATGAAATTTGTTATTCTAATTCAGCCACCATTTTAAGGCCATTTCTCATACGAAACTCTACGATATGGGAGTAGTAGTAGTGTAATTGCATTGTCAATTACGTTTGTATGGCAATTACATATGTAAATACAGAACATTTTTATTTTGATAGATGATACATTGTTTACTGGTGTGCATTGTCCAACTAAATGCAGGTATTCCTTATCACCACAGTGCAGAAAAGTAAACTATTCCTATAAGTTGAACAAGTAAAAAAGATTAGAATAGCTATCGTCCCTGGCCAGCACGTTCCAGGCAAACAATGTATAACATACTTAGTAGTATTTTTGTCAAAGATCAACTTTACCAGCAAGGACAATCAATGGCACTTGTAAGCAAATGACAATTATTTACATACAGTATATGTGTGCTTCTCCCTTACATTTTAGTGCAAACCGAAATGGGATGACAGCTCATGAGGTAAGGGTGAGCCAAACAATTTGACATCACTCAACTCAGTGTCACAATGAAAACGTGTAGGCAAGAAAAGGGAAGTTCACCCCCTTCAAACTCACAGTGAATATTTCAAATGAGTGATCTTTAAACAGCAGAAGCCTGATGTCCCGAAGTCCACATCTCAAATAAATACTACAGGTTTCTAAATCACACTTGTTGCCTTCCATTTTTACCAGACTTGTATGCCGGTAAATCTAACCCAAAGCAGAGTTTGTTAATGTTATAAAAGGGATACTTCAGCTTTCTTTAAAAGTATGGTAATTGTACACATTCACTATCACTATCCGAAACACTATGCATAAAAATACATAATTCACAGACAAAGGTTGAGCTAATAAATACAGTTAATACAATAATATATAGATACTTTTATTTCTGTCTTACATTTTTTTACAGTGTCACCATTTATACCATTATTATGTACGAGATACAGAGACATTTATATACCAGTAATTAGAGGGTACTTATTGCTTACGTCAGCAAGCAGCAAATAAGGGCACAGGTTTCCGAAAAAAAGAGAACTACTTCCTATAACCAGTTGAAGAAAAAAAATTGCATTTCACAAAACACTGCATTTGTATCTAGTGTTTAGAACAGAACGCAGTATATGTCAAACCAATATTCACAAGTGTAGTATGTATACTGGCATTTCAAAATTGAATTACCCTACAGAGAATGCTTATCTACTTATAAATCTCCAATGAGCAATTTGATGGACACCTACTACATTTACAATTTTTTTTCCTATCACAGGACTGTATATTTAGAATAATCCCAGAATGGATAGAATACAATTATTAGATACAATTAATATCCATAGCATGTGTTAGACCAAGAATCCTGCCTTTCAAGCCTTAATGGTAACTGCAAGTATCATGTCTGTTCATGCTTTTCGCTCCTATTCTGAGTGGCGAAGAAAAATGACTTTTTTACTTTGACCTACTCAGGAAACACAAACTAAAGAATTACACTTTGATTACATCTTTGTAAAGTTGCTCACAGGAATAAAAAAGAGTGAACAATTTTCTTTAGACTTCTGTGATACCCTTACAGTTGTGATGCATTAAAGAATAAGGTAAAGTAAGTCCACTCCATGCTGTTGTGAAAACCTCTTCATTCTAGAAGTGTTTTATAAGTGGAGCCTCTTTGTTATTCAACAGCAGTATTTTAAAGTCTCCCTTCATATATTTGATCCTGCTTAAATACATCCTGTTCCATGAAGAGTTCCAATCTTGATTCTATGTCTAGGATCTTATCTAATTTTCTAGGAGACAAAAGAAAAAAGCCGGAAACATGCATGGTGTTGCTTCAATTCCCGTGGGACTATCACCAAAACAGTTACCTTCTTTTCAAAATGGTTTCTTTCTCACAATCATTTTTTTTACTGACGAGTATTTATTTTAAAGCAAGTAAAAGAAAATGATAGGTTAAGGAAAAGATTGGTTAACAGAGCTGAGTTACCAAATGATCCTCCACAAATTCTTATCAGTAGTCGGGAAGATTCTTACACCATTCTATCTGGTGAGGACATGCAGGAGAGCTATTGCTGCAGGTAAACAACTCTACTTTAGTTTTAAAATGTAGCCATGTAGTGTTTCTTATTCTTCATGATCATTAAATCTGAAATAGCTATACTGTGTTGAAGTAAGAATTTGCTACAATGTAGATCAGGCATGGTACTTAAAAATATGGATTATGAGTACGCTTTAAAATAATTATTGGTTATTTGAAACAATTGGAACCCTTCTTTTATAGTTAGGGGTGCAAAGGTTACTCTTGTGGTGACCCTCACTTTTAAAGTGGATTAATCCAGACAATCTAGATGTACTGCATCTGAATGCAACCAATGAAGAATATAAGAGAACTGATACATGACTAATATTCAATGAATTGACTTATCTGAAGCAAAATAATGGGAAATGAAATATGATGTAAAAAGTTGTAAAAAATTGAAACAATTACCTAAATAATGGAAAACAATTCCATATTAATATTATGGCAAATTTCAAGCTTTTCAACAGCATGAAAGAAGGGACCTATTTCAAATTACAAGAACACAAAGAAGTCCTTTTTGAGAGAGACTATATGCCTCATTTTAATTGGTTTGAAAGTATTATGACTAAGCCAGTGATATTCAGTAACGATTTTAGGCATTACCAAACAGTGTTCATTGGTATATGTTTTATTTTAATTTTAACTAAACTGAACATTTTACCCTGTAAAAATGGAAACTACTCAGAAGTAAATAATGCACACACAAGTCAGTCCAAATGTTTTTACCACCTTTCATTCATGTTATTGCTAGTTACTGAACTTTCTAGTAATGGTACCACTTTCTGACTGTATTGTTCTATTACTGCTCATATAATTTAATGGTGCCAAAATGCATGGTTCTGCTCTCCTCACTGAGAAGCTTTGAGCTAATCCATAAGGCACTGAGATTCTAGGTCCAAGTAATTCCCCACTAACATGCTAAGTAATATTTAGCAAGTTATCTCAACACCATATGTGTACGCTTCAAAGCTTAATAAGTAACTTAATCGCCAAATATTAAAATGCTCTACCCATACATGTTCTGTGAAACCAAATTTGGGATTATGTAAATAGGATTTGAAAACAATTAGAGGAGATTCTAAGGTTTGAGATGTTTGGGAAACAACCTTTACAGCGCAGTCATTACAACGCACTACCTTTACAACGCAGCTGTTACAATGCTACTGCCTTTACATCACATGCCTTTACAACGCATGCCATTACAACGCATTTCACTAGAGTGCATGCCATTACAACGTATAATAAGGTAAGTAGAGGAGATTTTTTAGTTTTTGGGTGGGTATGGGTTTTGGGGAACTTGGGAATAGTAATTTTGCCCCCTACCCTATCCAACACTTTCCCTACTGTTGCACTCACTGGAGTAGGAATAGTAATTTTTACCCCTACCCTATCCAACACTTATCCTACTGTTGCACTCACTGGAATGGGAATAGTAATTTTTCCCCCTACGCTATCCAACACTTACTCCACTGTTACCATAAAATTTTATGCATTGTAATGGTATGTGTTGTAATGGTAGTTTTAAAAAATAAATTGTAATGGCATGCGTTGTAAAATCATGCGATATAATGGTAGTTGCAATGTAAAAAGCGCGTTCTAGAGGCATGCATTGTAATTGTTTGTGTTGTAACGTCATATATTCGATATGTTTGAATGGAAGATATTAAGGGGAATATTTACAAGCCCCTTGCGCTACTGGTGTATCAATTTTCTGATGCACCGCTGGTGCAACCTCCTGCCCCACATTTACAAAGACACGTAAAGCCACCCTGCGTGGCTTTCCTTTTCCTTGTAAATATGGCCCCTTGTCATGTCAACACTTTGCGTGAAAGGGGTGTGACATGAATTTTGCTGTAGTTGTTCGCATGCAACACCCATGTATTCTGCTGCATTTCCAGATTTACGAGAATTTGTAAACCTGGAAATGGTCAGAATGCTACACCACCCCAGAAGCGCAATGAGGAGAAATGTTTACATTTCAAATTTCTTTCCTCTTTCTAGGGTTGCGGTATTCTGAAGCACACATAGGAAGAGGAAATCACCTCTTTTCTTTTTTTTGTTATTGCTTTTGTGCAGGAAAGTACCCTTCCTGCACAGAAACAATCTCCCCGCAGCACACAATGTCGCATGGATGCCTGCGTGGCGCATGGCGGCCGATTGTGTGCCAGCACAGGGGAACGCAGAGGGATGTGTCATATTGTTGTAAATACGAGGCATCCCTGTGCTTTGAAAATGCTGCAGCGTAGTGCAGCCAAAGAGCTGGCGGTGCTGTGCTGCGTCACGTTCTTGTAAATAAGGCCCGTACCCTTTTGAGCTTTCAGTAATGCTTCATAAATACATTTTTTGTGAGCTCCTTCTGGATGCAACCTATAACATTTGTTCTTTAATGTATTTCTTTCTGTACTTGTATTATGCATGATTTTTTAACTTGGCCCTAGACAATATCACTTCAACACCTTTTAAAGATGGAAGGAAAATATTTAATTGACTTTAGGTCATGTCTACAGTTGGAATGTTGATGATTACATGGGTTAACATATAGTGCAAATCCTGACTAAGAGTTTTGGTTGACCCACTACCAATGAATAGAGTACCAAATAATTTCAATGGATTACGACATTCTTGGCAAGGATAGTTTATATGAATCTATCCTATGACTTTTTCAAATGGTATTTTGGGCTAACCTGTTCAATTCCTTCAAGTGTATTTAGTTTAACATACAAAAAATGCAATGAGCTCTAATTCTGTTTTTGGTTTTATCAACTGCTTCCCTTTAAGTCTTCCAATATGGGAGGAACTTGTACCACTGCAGCTAAGACTTTTAATCCTCACTAGAATATATTTCTTTCAATTTCACGACGGCTCTAAGTATTGATTTTATCATAAGGGTAAATACAGTTTTTAGCATAGCTTGATAACTTTTCTTACACATTTGACCGTCCTCATTTCCAAAATAAATATTTTATTTTTTGAAGACAGATATGATTCAGCTGTGAGCTGGAATGTTAGATCTTCGGTGTATGGCACACAGAGATAATTTAGTATTTGTCGCAACGTTGCATAAATATTGTGACAATGCTAAATCTAAACAACAAGCTTAAAGTATGGTTTCTAGTTTGAGTCTCTGTGGACAGTTTTTAGAAGTCCATGGAAAGCACAAAACATAAACCAGACTAATTGATTTATGCTTCAAGCAACTAACATAGCTGCTAGGTAATATAAATAGCACATCCAGAACTGTCCCCTTTTATACGTTTGGTGCGCTCTCTGTACAGTACCAGCTGCTAATGATATTCGTGAGAAGCAGAAAAACAAATAATGAGAAACATCAGAGTGCACCCAATTAGATATAAAGCCAGTAGAAGTCCAAAATGGTCACTTAGGTTTCTTGTAAAATTCCAAAAGTTTTGTTCTTTTGCACAAAATTGTTTCAGCCATACAGCCACAGCCAACGCTTTTCATTCTATTGAATATCTTCAGGGCATATAGGTTGTAAAATGGATAATATCTGTGCTGTGTGATACTGTTGTGAGATTGGGAAATATGATGTACATACCCCGGGGAAAAAAAGCAGAAAAGAAGATGTGGAGGTGGTACTGAGATTACATTACACAATTGGTGGATCTAGCAGAAAAATAGAGGACATATGGGGCCAGATGTACAACCATTTGCTTTTGCAACTCGAAAATTGCGAGTCGCAAAAGCAAACCTACAACTTAAGAAAAATGGGCTGCTTTTAAAAAAAAAAGAATGCAACGTTTTAGTTTCATTTTTGAAGGACAGGTAGTCCCTGAGAACTCTGCCTCTAAAAAATATTTTTGGAGCCAGTCACAAAGGGGAAGGGGTCCCTTAGGGACCCCTTCCCATTTGCAACAACATTACCACCCTCTGGAAGAGGGTGGTTATTTGTGAGTGTTTTGCGACCGCAATTGCTTTTGAAAAACATTCTTACATAGGGTAGTGACTCGCTAATGGGAAGGGAAGCCCTTGGCACACCCCTTCCTAATAGCGACTAGCAATTCCTAATTAGCAAGTTGCAAATAAATTGTGACTCGCTAATTAGGAATTGTACATGGCCCTGTAAGATTTAGGGTCGTACATCTGGCCCTTCTTCCTTTATAACCGAGAACACAAAACGTTCAATAGAAAGAAACGTGTTGGCTGTAATTATTTTATGCAAAAGAACAAAACTTCTGGGATTTAATAAAGAGGAAATAAGACACCTACTTGAGCATATTGGACTTCTAACTGATTCATATTTCGAAAAATTCACTGGGAGCAGCAGTTTATTCTTATAATGAAATAGAAAAACCTACAGGGGTACTAGTGTTGTACTTTTTACATATTCTTGGGTAATGATAAACACATTTGTATAAAGGCAATTCATCATACTGTCCAAGTAGTTGTGCTAAGCACCATCATGAGAGTCAAATGATGCATGCATTTGTTTGCTTCTGGTATTAACGTTTGAATTTTTACTCTCAATTTGATGAGTTAAGACTTTGCTTTGGCTAAGGAGTCCCTCAATGCTCTGTCGTTGATTGATTTAAGATAAACTACCAAATAGGTCCTTTGCCTGACCCAGCTTTTACTAAAACGGTAGCTTACTAATTTTTATGATCTGGCTTTCTGCATGCAGCACAATTTTTCAGCAATGTTCTGGTTGCATCCTAGCCAATCAGGTATATGAAAGACGTTCTTTGCTCCGAATACCTTGATGAATTAAATATCTGTTTCATGTAATAATGCTCTCAGATCAAGATGACTGCTTTCTCTTGGAACTACTGAGATTTAAATCAACCTTGATTGAAAGGATCTGAGTTATTGATCATTATATGGACTACGGATCTGTAACTGTGTCGATCTACACTTTATACTTTGGACTCTGAATACATGGTTTTGAATATACTTTTGAGTGCTCGTGGAGATTTGTTAATTTTATTTTTGTACATATTGCATTTTTTTTCCAGTGTTTCTATATTTCTTCCTGTCCTCACCCACGATTTTGTACAGAATCTGTAAAGCGCTGTCACCGGAAAGGGGCTTGTCCGCGCTATATAAAACTCCAAATAAATAAATAAAATGACAACCCAAGTTGTAAGGCTTTTATGTCACATTCAGAAAGAGAAGAAAAGACTGTAGTTGGTTTCAGTTGTCAGTTCTGTCTTATTCACAGGCTATCTTGGTGAGGGAAGCATGTATGATATTTAATGCAAAGCCTAGGAATCATCTTGAGGCATTTTGAAGCCCTTTAGCGTCTGGTACAGATGCTCAGTGAACAGAGCTCGCTAGCATAAATAAAAGTGATATGTTTACAGTGTTGTTTCCTGTCGCATTAGTTTTCACTTTTAGTTTTAAATTATCTTATGCCCACAGTAACCCTGCTCAACTAATCACTAATGGAAAAAAATATGTTGCAGAGCTTCATATTTGTGGTTACTGTATATCTGAATAGAACACACACTGAAATCATGTTGTTGGTGCAATGGTATACTTAATATGCTAAACATGGTGAAATGTTAATCATTTCCAAAGCATACTTGGCAAACTAAACTGGCTCTAAGAACCTCAAAAAGACACTATTATAATCTGTACTTATATTATCAACCAAGAATAAAAGAAGGTTGAATTGGTTTTGATGGAATTACTCTAAACTTAACTAGAAATATTAGTATAATACCAACCGCCACAAGTACACTACACCAACATAGCTACCTCAAGAACCAAACCGCTTCACCCTGGTGTTGAGAGTTCCACTCGCAGCCAATGAGCCCAGGAATCATGTTCTATGTACTTAATAAACAAGAAGCACACGTTATATGCAATATATACATATACATCTCAGGAATATAGAGCGAGCCCTGAGGTATGTTGGAATGCTTCTTCTAATTCTTTTTATTGCTCATTCTTCACCACTTCAAACATATCTTCTTCATTTATTAACCATAAAGGCTCAGATTTACAAAGGGAGTGCATCGCCTTTGCATAACGCAAGGCAAGCCTTTCTAATGCTTGCATAGCCACCATTCGAGGCTCTGCGTGGCATAGTAAATCTGGAATGATGCTAGGTAGTGTTTTGGGAAGGTGGTCCATGGGGGTTCCCATGTATCCACCCACGGTTGCAGGCAGATTCCCATATTTACTACACCTGGGAATGCATCAAACAGTACGCCATTCGCACAGAGGCTTAACAAGGAGAAATATGTTTCTTCTGCAGCACACGTAGAAAGAGGAAAGTACCTCTGAGGATTGTTTTTGTGCAAGAGGGTGTCCCTTTCTGTACAAAAAAAATCTAGTTAACGTAGGCACCCTTCACAAGGGCGCCTTCATTGGAGCTAAGCAGTACATTGTGTGCCAGCAGGAATGTGCCATATGTGAGTAAATATGATGCATTTGTGCACTCTCCATTCGATGAAGCACAGCAAGTTGTCTTGCTGTGTTTCGCCAAATCTTAGTAAATCTGGGCCATAGTATCAACAACACTCACAGCCTACACGTTTTATACTGTTCAAGGCTTTCTGCACCAAAATACTGGCAGCTACTTCAAAGCCACATCTCAGTAATGCATTCCTCCTCTACAAGTAAACATGCAGTCTCTGTGCACCCTTGTCAATCATGTAGAATTATGCTCATTTAGCCCCAAAATGAATAGTTTTATTGGAGACGCCAGCAAGGCTGACGAAGTCTGCCCAATACAAACTAAGCTACCTGATGAGAATCAGCTACCCACATATATGCCTGGGCGAAGGCAACCAAAAAGGTGAGCATAATAAGTAATGACCGGTGTCCCAAAAACCATTGTCTTTTATCCCCCTATATGTTCCAGTAAATATTATTCAGAACTTTTCTAGGAGAAAGTTTACAACTGGGAACCAGATTTGCCAACACTGGGTGCAGGCTTTGCATCACAAAAATGATGCAAACCCAACGCAAAGTGCTGGGGTGGGATTTACTATCCAATGTAAACCCCCATTTCCAATGGAAAGTTCCTAAAAGTAACACAAAGTTGTGCTATGTGTTACTTTGTATCAAGGGGTCATTCCATGGGTGGAACATAGGCGTTCTCATGCACCAAAACCTTAAGACTCCTTGAGGCAGGCACAAGGATAAATGTTTTCACTTCCCCTTACCTTTCCAACTTTGCATGTGTGCTGCATTGTACAGCACACATGCATAGTGGACAGAGTCTGAAAGGGTAGTTTTAGTACTGGAGTGGTTCCATTCCAGTAAAAAACCTCTGCTTCAGAGAATGCACACACCACTATCCATTGACACATAGTAGCCAAAAGCGTGCCAGCACAGGCGGAGAGCAAAACGTGCTATATTTAGTAGACATGGAGTATTTTTCTCTCTTCCTTTGATGCAAGGCAGTGCAGCAACTTAATGGAGTCAAATATGCGATTGAATTCTTATTCATCTTTTACATGGAATCTAAAACAATATAGCAAGAGTTAACAATTCAGTATTTTAGAATGCAACATAAATGAACTGGACAATGTATTCTCTCTCGCGGTATCCTTTCATGGGGATGTGAATTGAAAATTAAAAATTCTGACATTACAGTTTAACTGAGGCTGGTCAGCATAGGTTATAGTGCCTGGAACAACAAATGAGACTTAGCTGACACTTACAAAGAATCTGGATTTATTGCACACACACATACTCTTTGCTGAGCAGACTTATCCACCCATTACGATACATTCCACTGTACAGACTTTGAAACTTTTGTTATGTTGTGGCTAGCAGCATCACTTGCCATTAAACAGGATTATGACTATGGAATCACACATGAAGATAACCTGCTCCAACCTTTGAATGTTTACAATCTGTTTCTCCCTGATTAATTTAGAACATTTTACCCTCATCGAGGAGAATTTTCTAATAGCTTTTGGCTATACTAGCTGCTCTGTACTATAAAGTTTGATGAGGGCCTGTAGCTAATGGCATAGCCCTTGGTATTGGGTGATAATGCTATAAAATGTTGAATTTGAAAGCAATTCACCTACCGAGAGCTATGTGTGTCAAAAGTTACCGCCGCTGTTTGTGGATCTGTGCTTTCCCATTACTATATCTTTTCCATTGAAACGGGAATCATTTTTTAGATGACAGTTATGACATGCCAGAATTAATTGTTTCATGGCCTTTGAAGATATTTGTGGGGAATAAAAGACAAGTCAAGTGTTTATGCGCTGTAAAAATACAGGTATGTCTTTTTATTAGCCGCTCCTCCAATGAGGCTATCTTTTCTTTTTCTAGTCAGACCCAGACTGCTGCAGCTCCCTTCAACATCCCTCTCAGCCAGGCTTTGAATTAATCCCAAAGCAAATGTAATGGAGCATATTCTAGGTTTAGGTTAAAGAAGACAGCCGAATCTGGTTTAATCGTATCCATAACATGGGTTTGTAAAAGCAGTCCTCTAGTCAGTGTCGAACTGCTAACTGAGGAACTTGAAGGGAGTTCCACGATTACTTCTATTGCTCCATGATCCGATATATGAATAGGCAAATATTTAATTTTCTTGACCTTGTCCACTTCTAAAAGATCCATAAACATATAATTAATCCTTGAGAAGTGGCCGTTCTTTTTACTAAAAAGGAGTAGTCCCTTTCGTCTCCCTTTCATCTCCCTTTTTCTTCTGCCATACATCGCATAGATTTAAATTGTCTAACATAGCAAGGAGGCAGGCTCTAACTCGAGGTCCATTCATTTGAGTGAGGGGTGAGGATCTATCCAACTTGGTGTTTAGAAATAAGTTAAAATCCCCGCCAATTATCAGAGGGGATTCAAACTCAAGCAAAGAGGAGCAAAAACGATTTAAAAGTGTAACCTCGCCTCTTTCTGACCGTAATAGCTATCCAGTGTATAGGTGATAGTACGGATTTTTATTTCTGCTACCACCCAATGCCCTTTAGTATCCACCTGTGTTTTACCCAGTTCTATTCCAGTGTTTGCTTTAATAACTATAGCAACTCCTTTAGAACAGCATTGCTGGTCTTTAGCTACCACCTTGTTCATCCATTTCTGTTTATTAAATAATGCTGAGCACTCTGATCTTAAAGGTGAGTCTCCTGGAGGATAAGAACGTTACCGGAGGTGCCCTTCAAATATTGTAGAACCAATCGCTGTCTCCTTTTAACCCTAAGACCGTTCACATTCCAACATAATATGCCCATACGCTCTCTACCTAAAAATGTATCCCTGTCCTCAATCTTCAGTCTTCCCGATCACTCTACTTTCAGTAATATCAGTTATATCAAAAGAGGACGCTTTATTTATTTTGTATTTTTATCCACATGCTCCCCACCACCACCCCTGTGCCCTCCTTCCCTTCCCCCTCCTTCCCTGGGAACCCTCCCTGTCTACTTATTGGCTAGTGCCAATTCGAGCCTCTATCAAACACTCACCTTCATTATCTACCAAAAGATGAACACTAACCTCCCCGCATAAAGTCAATATTTTTTTTCTTTACTTTTTCTTTCTTTCTTTTTTAAACTCACTCAGCTACGTGCTTGCCTTGTTGCTTAACAAAACTTGCCAACTTCTTCTGGGGAATGGAAGTTGTACATTTTGTTGGCCCACATCACTTTAAGGAATGCTGGAAACCTTAACTGAAATTGGGCACCCAGTTGTCTCAGGGGGTCCATCTGTTTGCCTAGCTACCACCTTCGATCTTCTGTTACTCTGAATATATCGGACCTTATTTTGAACGATAGTTCCTGAACCTGACTAGATTTCTGATTTAAAGCCTCCCCTAAAAGTTTTTACTTAAGGTAGTACGATTGTATGGATACCAGGATTTTCCTGGGCTTCTTCCAACCGGGATTAGGTCTAAAAGGGTCCTGATGCACTCGCTGAATTTTCGTGTCCCAAACTGAGGCAGAGGCGACTTGGGGGAAGGATTTAGACAAGATCTTTAGCACAAAAGCTTTAACATTTTCCCCCTCCACTCTCTACTTGATATAAAAAATCTGGATGTTATTCCTTCTAGAGTTGTTTTCCATCCTTTCTAGTCTGTCCGATAGATCCTTTTCTCTTGTCTTGAGCCTATCCAGATCCTGAGAGTGGTCTTGTAGGTCTGATAAAGGCCGAAGTACGTTTAAAGTTTGATCAAGCTAAGGGGGATGAAAAAAAAACCTAGTGGGCAAAGTTGAGGATTTGCAACGGGAATATAGGCCGGCAATGGAATGAATTATGCTACAGAAATGGGAAGCGAGTAAAATGAGAGAGTTTGGTCAAGGTGAGGACAGCAGGAACTTTTAGCAATGAAGAGCAGAATGGACAGGTCTCAAAACTTCGTCAGAAGGATTGGACGCGAAAGTGGTGGCAAGCTTTCCGATCAGTTTTCTGACAACATAGCCAAGATAGAGTCGGAGTTTTGTAAATTCTTTCAGGACTTGTACAAGCAGGATTTAGAGGTAGATAAGCTTGCCCTAGATCAATGGCTTGCTGGAAAACAGCTTCCAAAACTGAACTATGAAAGTTTAGCACTGCTTAATCAAGATATAACGGGGAGAGAAATTGTGGAAGCCCTTAAGAAAATCAAAGAAAGGCAAAGCTGCAGGCCCAGACTTGATCCATAATGAGATCTATGGCATACCTGCTGATGAAGTCATCCCCATATGGTTAAGCCTATTTAAAGACATTCTGAGACGGTCCTCTCCATTGCCAGATTCTTGGAAAGAGGCAGTTATTACACTGATTTTAAAACCCGGGAAAGATCCTTCACAATGTCAATCTTACCGTCGGATATCATTGTTGAACTGCGATTACAAAAATGTTATGGGAATTCTGAACGCCCTGTTATGTAAAATCGCAGGGGCTGTGATACACGAAGATCAGAAGGGTTTCCTCCTCCGCAGCAGGTGAAAGATCTTGTTCTTACCTTAGTTGAGGCAATAGATTTGGCAATGGTGGGGAAAAGTACCTCTATCAATTATAACGTTGGATGCTGCAAAAGCCTTCGATCGGGTCAACTGGTGTTATTTTTCCCAGAGTATTGACGGCATTTGGGTTTGATGGGATCTTTAGAGAAGTTCTTTAAAAACTTTACAAAGATCCCGAGCTCAAATTTTAGTGAACTGTAACCTCTCAGCTCCTATATCAATAGGGCGTGGCACCAGACAAGGTTGCCCGCTGTCTCCTATTCTTTTTGATTTATATATTGAGCCCTTAGCTCAAAGTCTAAGGCTAAATAAAGAAATTCCCCCCTTCACTGCGAATGGGTTTTGAAGGAAATTAGCATTGTAAGCTGATGATTTGATACACGTTACATCTGATGTTAATCAAGCCCTATCCACTCTATTCAGGGAAGTGCAGTTTTTGGGGAAAATGTCAGGGTATGAGATTTATAGTAGTAGGACCGAGATCCTGACTTGGAACTCAGAAGTGCAGGGGTTCAGGATCTCAAAGGAGTTAAGGTATCTAGGAATAACATCACACAAGAATTAAAAGAACGCCCCCAAAATAAATATAGCTAGAGTCTCTAAGGAGGTTAAAATTCTTTTGAAGAGATGGCAGAATCTTCCACTTACACACTATGGGAGGTCTAACCTGGTCAAAATGTGTGTTTTGCCTAAGTTTGCTTATCTTTTTTTATAATATCCCCCTGACTTTTGATAAAAACCTTTTAAGTAAAATTCAGGGAAGGATTTCTACTTTTATCTGGGCTGGTAAGGGGGATCAGACTATCATGGAAAAAGCTTAGACGGAGGTTCGCACATGGTGGCCTAGGCCTACCAGATCTACAAATATATTCTTGGGCATACCAATTAAAGAACAGCAGGATGCTCCTTTCCAGACCAGATGATCCTTTATTGGTCGTATGTTTAAGACCATGCTGCACGATAGTCCAGTCGAGGGTTTTATGTACAAATTTGGTGCCCTTAATCTTTTTTTAAAAAGCCTGCAAGAAGGTGCTATAGGCTGCTGCCAAATTATGGTTTGATTGCCTTGTAGCTTTAGGTATACCCTACTTCAGTGAGTGTGCCTCTGTGTGTGACTCTCCGGGCACTCCTGAGTGCCTGAATGACGCCTTATCCCAACCTTTGAAAGAGGCGGGGTGTTCTGCATTGGGGCGATATAGTTCCAAGGAAATAGTTGTTTGCCTTGGGATACTTGGAAGAACTTAACGAACTGCAGGCTCTCCAGATTTAAATATTACCTGACTTCAACCTGGTGTTAGAACCAACATTGGCAATTTCTCGGAGACAACGCAATGGCGGACGACCTCCAAGATCCAAACCCAAGAAAAAAGGAGATAGCTCTCTGGTATAATCATCTCCTTGCTGCTGCAGACAGGAAGCTAGATCCTCCTCATTTGGTCTGGGAGAAGTGCTTGCCAGATGAAGAGCTGCAAACCGTATGGCAAGTAACTTTAGATTAACTATACCCATTAATCAAATCGGCTGCACTAAGGAAGAACCACCTTTTTACCCTTCATAGGATATACTGGTCTCCGCTTAAGATATGCAAAATGAGGAGAGGAGGAGACGCCAGATATACAAGATGCCATATCCATGAGGCGGATGACATCCACATGTTTTCTACCTGTCAAATGTTAAAGCAATATTGGGACAATGTGAGTAAGACCTTGTCAGAAGCACTGGGCAAAGGTGTGGAGGTAAGCCCTACTCCAATCTTTTTTGGCATTGCACAACCTTCAGAGGGGGAGGCGGACTTCACGGGTGAACAGTGTAAACTGGTGTTCTATTTAATTCTCTTAGCAAGACGAGAAATATGTAAAAGATGGTGCCAGGCAGACCCTCCATTCCAGAGGGGATGGTGGAACTCAGTAAGATTTTTTAAAGACCTAGATCAAAAGGTGAACCCCTATAATAATAGAAACAGGCTCTGGCTTTTCTGGAAATTACTAGACTCCGAGTAATTGGTATGGTTGGTAGGAACTGTCCAATGATTACACCTCTTGGTCAGCTTATGATGTGCAGCATGGGCTGGTTCCCATAGAACATCAGCTGAGATCACACCCTAAGATATAAGCAATTGGGTGGCTATATGAGGACAAAAAAATACAGGTATGTCAACATAACGTCATACTTCCTAGTCTGTCGAACATATTTCATGAGGTTGTGCCAGTGCTAAAGTGAGAAGATTCACAAAGCTCTCTCTTGTCCTAAAATGCTTATTTGTCGCTCTCTTTTCATGGAATAAATTATTTAATAGACTATTACAGATATATACCATTTCCGTCTTCCTAGGTACATACAAGATTGTGTATTACTCGATAACCTGCTATGAATGATGTTTTACCATTAGAGAATGCTACATATCAAAATGCCAGCATCGAAAACAGAAGTGCTGTTTTACTGTTCATCATCAAATGCTACATGGCTTTAGCTTAAAACCCCTGATGAATGGTCATCATTCGTTATTCAGGATTAGAGTGACTCTGACCCAATTGTTATCTGCATATCTCAAGTCTTTTCATCGAAATACTTATCATTCACTATCTTTCTTATATTTCAATATTAATTCCCAGATCTTAGATGAAAAAAATAACAGTACTGGTGTTTATATCAATGAATACACCAAAGATGTTTAGTGATTCTGAAAAAAATACTCAGGGCTTTCTTTCATTAATTTATGTTTTAGGTTTCATGTTTTTCAAACTAACTTTAAATAGACTCAAAGTGAAACTCTTCCAAAAGCTGTCAATCCTACTACCTTTACAATCCACGTACTTTTCTATTGCAAACTAAGAAATAACTGCTCTGCACAACTCCAGCATTGTATTGCATAGAAGGGAAACATATTCATTAGCTTCCTAATGCATACATATATATTAGCGGCAAAACGTGATTTTTCAGATCCCTTGGCTAAGTGCAATAATGCCTTAACTACAGTGGTGCTATTCACCAGTATAATAAATATTTACAGTCAATACGGCTATGGCTTTAGATATCATTTAGATATCACTTTGACATTACTCGTGTAATACTGACAGGAAAATAAATCAAATTGTTTACATGTGCATGTGGATATCCATCTAAATAACCCTCAGCTGCTTGGGTTACCAGCATCTCGTGTGTAGCTATTCCTTGCTAGTATGCTACAATAACTGCATCTGAATAAGCAAACTTTAGCTCTTTATTCTTGGAAATTTTGCACAAAGAAAAATATGAGGGTATGAATTAAGGGGCTGATTTACTAACCATGTTTGAAAAACAAAAGTGATGCAAACTGGCACAAAGTCTTGGTTTGGGACTGAGGGGCTGTTTATTAGAATGCAGTGTAGGGCAGCGCAGCAAGTCACTTTGCTGCGCAGCCTTGCGTCAAAAGAAAAGGGCAGGAATGAGATACAGTGCATTCTTGTCCTCTTCCACTCCACTGGGGCATAACTGGCTGCCTTGCACCAACGCTGGCGCTAGGCCTCAACAAGTGCCCCAGGGCTGGGAGAGAGGTGGACAGCGCAATATCTTTGTAAATATGGCACAGTTAAATTCTCTCCTTTCCACACAACCAGCGAAGCAACTTGCTGCGTTGCTTTGCGGGAAATATCAGGAAATCCATCCCATTGTTTTAACTGACTGTTATCCAAAAGTCAATCTAGGTTGTTGTTGGTTGTTCTGAGCAGTAATTCCTCAGTTTAGTACTCTGGTGATTTAAAAAGATTACCAGCTATATACCTTCTGGTTTTGGTTAAAAATAGCTAATAGAAACAGCTTTATTCTGAGTTATCTAAAAAACAGCTAACCATTGGGTTGCCTGGCTCAAGACACCAACCATAAGGATTAGCATACTAAAATGCTATCATGCTCTGCTAGTTTGGTTCCCTCTTGTAATGGTGTATCTACACTTTTATCCTGTGGCGCCGGCACAGATAAGCACAGTGAGGTGGGGCAGGGCGTGGCGTGGCAGGGGAGGACGTCAACAAACGACAGAATAGCTATTATTTATTTATTTACCTATTCTGTCGCCTGTCGACTTTACCCCTTACCTCCTGAGTTTACCTGTGCCGTCCGCCGCTGCTTATATATCTATGTAAACGTGACTTTTTTTAAAGTGAAAGTTCTGTGTCATTGGCTGGTCGTAAGGGAAAGACTTGCTAACCTGTTGTGAGTGGTTTCCCTATGCACTCTAGAAAACAACTTTCCATTACTCTCTTCTGCATATCTCAAGAGCTGCATAAGTTTCTGCGTTGAATTGGAAAAGCTAGTCATCTAGGCACTTCAAATATTTCTATCACCACACTGGCAGAAGTTTAAGATGTTGTGAAACACAATTCAGTTTTAATGTATGGAAGTGGTAATACTTATCAAGTCAAAAATCATATCTCTTGAAAGTCTAAATAATCAAGGAAAAATATCCTTCTAAAATAAAAAACATTATTTGCAACAGTGTAAATGTTTGCGCAACATCCTGTCATTAATGCCGAGTGCCTACTGCATGAAACACATACTTTTTATGGACTGTGGGTACTATTTATGAGCCAATTTGTGCCACTCTTAACAATGCACACCTTACATGTGATTTAGGAAACCACACAAGGCCACGTTGCGTGTCCTGAGTGGATCCATTCATCTGGTTTAAGTCAATGCATATCACTGGGTTGCCTTACTCTGCCCTAAGAAGATGTTCCATGGGCCTTCCATGTGTGTTCCCACGCAACTGCCATGGTTTTTTACGCATTACCAGATTTACCAGAACTAGTAGACCTGAAACTGCACCAAAAACATACACCTTCTCAGTTGAGGCGTAACGAGGAGCAGTATCTTTATTTTTCTGTGTTTATTCCTCTTTCTGCAGCACAAGTAGAAAGAGGAATATTTGCCTCTCAGGATTTTTTTTGTGCAGGAAGGTGTCCCTTCTTGCAGAAAAACCTGCAGCTCAGGCCCCTTGTACCATGTTGCAGGGTTGCCTGAGTTGGTGCTAGGCTGCCAACAGGGCGGCAGCGCAGGGGCAGCCGGCAGGAATGGTCGTATTGCCTGAATTGCGGCGCCCATTCCTGCCCTTTCCCTGTCATGCAGTGCAGCGCTGCAAGGTGACTTGCTGTGCTGCGTGACATTCTCGTAAATAGGCCCTTGTGTTTTTTAAATGGCTTTCTTTCCACTAGTATGGTTCACTGATTAGAACACTGTCATTAGTTGATGCAGACTAACACATAGACAGGGAACAAATTAAGTGTTCAACAGTTTATGAGGGAAATGACCTGAACTCCTAACGCAAGAGATGCCCATACTATACTTCCTTAGGGTTCTGTATGGTCCGTCAAGCAATGATAGAAGGTAGGCAAAGGCTGTCCTTAAGAAGGAGTAACTCTGCCCCTCTCCACCAAGATAATCAAAGACTGTGATCTGATCAGAGGAACCCGATCTTTCTCCATCACCAACTAACTGTGAACTACTGTCATTTCAGAGGTTGGGTAGGACATACCAACAAGCCAGCAGACTTGCACCAGCATTTGTCATGTGAACAATCCAATACTATTGTTTGCTAATACTGGGTTTATTTTTGGCTGAGATACATTTATTAACAAAGCACTGAAAATTAATTTATTCTGTTGGCTTCTGCACTTTTTCAAGATTTCTTGTTTACTGCAAAATGCAATTTTTCTTTTCTTGAGCATAAATGACATGTAGGTACTACCAGGAATTTCTAAAGATGGCCATATTCTACTGTGAAAGAATTTCCCTGACTATCTACATATAAAATAGATGTTAGCTTTGTAGGATACATACAGTGTTATTCAGTATGCCCACCTTGTTTTTAGGAAGAATCATGGTGATTCTGGTTAAGTCAACGATTATATAACCTGGTTTACTAAAGCACTACAGTATGTAACACAAGAGACATTGGTTCTACTTTTTACAACTCCTCTGGGAATCTGGTAAAGGTATACAGCTGCTCTGTTTCTGAAAGGAAACCACTGCGGCTCTCTCACAATACCTTTTAGGACTGGCTTGCCTCCGCGGCCTACTGCTTTTTACAAACACCCTGTTCTGAGCCCCACTCCGGACAAACCTAGAGAGCCTGGATGCTGCCATATGGGAGGGCCCTTGAGCAAAGAGAAGGGCTTGTAGCTTTGGTTTGATCTTAGTTCCTCGTCGCCTCTTTGGATAATACAAATGCACTAGGGGGAAATCGCGGGCACGTTTCCCCCAGGTTTCAAAGTGTTCATCTGGCAAACCCCAACAGAGCGAAGGTGAACGGTTCATTGTATACATTTGACACAAACCTTGGTTTTCAAAAATTTCTCTGACACTTCTCTGTGCATTTACCAATGAGCTCTCTGTTGTTTGTGCCTTTAAGATCTTGTTAGCCAAATTTACTTTCTTTGGTGTACCAGAAGAAGACCCTTGGGTGGATGGCAAACATTTGGCACTCCGAGGCTTGCTTGCACCAGCATGCGTTAGATCTAGATAGCCTTGGCCGTCGATGAGATTCACATCTGGCCCTAGATTTAAACTAGTTCTATCCGTGAAAGAATTTTCTCGATCATCATAGCCCAGATCTGCAGGAGCAGAACACTGATGCAGAGGCCTCGTTGCTTTGCAGTCCCCATGGTTCTCCTTATCATCTCCATTGTCCTCTTGACCTCCTTCAAAAGAGTTCTCTGTCCAGTTGGACTCCTGACTGACATTTTCCATAGGATTCAAGTCCCTGAGAAAAACCACAATGACAGTGATATTGTCACTAGATCCTGCGTCTCGGGCCGATGCCACTAACTTGTGTGCCACCATGCTGCTGTCCCCGTTGTTCTCTTTCAGATGGTCAGACACAACCTTCACTGCTTCGTCGGGGCTCACGGTGTCATAAAAGCCATCGCAGGCTAGAATCAGGTAGTCTTCAGACCCATCCAGGACAGTAGAGGCAGAGTCCGCTTCTCCGCAGATATACGGCTTGTGCTCTGCATCACCTATACATTTAAAACAAACAATGTAAGAATCAAAATAGTCATCTAATGCAAAAATAATATATGAGCTAAACCTCATAAGAACAAAGGTCCATTGAAAGCTAAGACATATTATCCTTATATCAGGTGAGTATTATGTGGCCAAGATCCCTATGTGAAAATAAGACAATTGACCGTGCATGATTCTGAATCTTATGAGCAGTAATCCTCAATATGTCGAAACCAGACTGGAGTCTTATCCAAATGAAGTTCTGTAGAGAAACAGATTGTTGTTTGGTATTCTCTTATTGTCATCACATGAAATAAGAAATATCCGGGGAGGGATACTAAGTTTTTATGCCGTGTTTGCGTCACAAAAGTGACGCAAAACGGCGCAAAATCTTTTTTTCACAATTTACTTTCCAGTGCTAAACTTGTTTAGTACTGGTAATGTGTGAAAGTAACCCAAAGCAGCACATTGAGCTGCTTTGCTTTTCTTAGTGCCTAGGGGGCGTACCAAAGGTGGAGCATGTGCGCCTCCATGCCACCACCCAAGGCTTCTGACGCTAAACCCAATTTACTAAACAACGTAGACAGGGTTTTGCATCAGAAAATGAGGCCCTTTCAAGGCAGGTGCAAGGACGGAGAAATGCTTTCATTTCTCCTTCCTTTTCCGACTTTGCATGTGTGCTGCACTGTACATCACACATACAAAGAGGCAAAAGGTTTAGTGTGAGTCTCAGCGCAGCATTTTGTAAGGGAAGGGTGCCCTTCCAGTACAAAACCGATGCTAGACTCACGGAGACATCCTTGCACCCTGGCACAAAGGTGTCTTTGTGGCGCACGGCTGCTGATTCCAGTGCTGGCGCTAGGGCGAGGGGAGGAGCGAGCCCTATTTTTGTAAATTTGGCGCTCTCCTACTCTCTGCTTTTCACGCAGCACAGCATTTGCGGCTGCTGCACTGCGCTGTGTGAAAAGGCAGTAAATCTCCCCCTCAAGTATCTAATGACTTTGGGAGAGGTGGGGTCAGATTTATCAAGACTTTGCACCAGAGTTAAGTCACCAACCTGATGAAAAATGGCACAGAGTCTTGAGAAAGTATTTATGTTCCAGAGCCAGACTTTCTTGGTGCTGGAAGTAGCTCTAAAAGTAATTCAAATATGCTCAGAGGGAGCAGCTACTATGGGTGCAGCGTTTGCAGTTGCACTAATGCCTCGAACCCTGAGGAGCTCATTGAACCCTGATGATTGCTATATGTTATTACCCTAGAAGCAGGGGACGTTTTATTTTCTTGCACTAGTGGCCAGGGCCTGCTTTGCATCAAGGGGGCGTCCCATGGGTGGTACATTGGGATTACCATGCCTCACCTGTGGATATTGATGCAATGCCCTAATTACAAAAAATAATCTAGGATTTGCACCAAAAATGTATGTGTTATTTGAGGCAGGCGTAAAGTTTGGGAAAATATTTTCTCAAAACATTTCCAAATTTGTATTTTTGCATCACACATAAAAAGCGGGACACTGTTTAAGTATGTCAAACCATAGTATTTTATAGTGGACAGGTAAACTTCCTGTAAAAAAAGGATGCGATTCTAGCTGTAAACATCCTATCCACATATGACGGTGTAAGAACGTTCGCTCTGTGGGAGAGGATGTGGCGTAATGGCCAGAGCTGGTGGATCTGGAACTGGTGAACCGGATTTGAGTTTAGGTAGCATACCGTGTGCTAGGGCAAGGAGAGATCAAAAATACTCCATATCTTTGTAAATATATAGCAATCCTGCTCTCCACCTTTCGCGCAACACAGCAATTATGCTTGTTGCCCTGCCTTGCATAAAATATTAGTAAATATGCCTCTAGATGTATTAATGGCCCACAAGGAGGCATACGCGCACAGCAGAGAACCCTATGATATCGCTGCAGATTCAGTATACTGCCATCCAGAGTGGAGAACAATAAAGTTTATTAAACACTGGCTGCCATGTATACCTTGCTTTATTGATTCGAAACCTGAACCCTTACTCCATGTCAGTGAGTTAAGCACTAATTGCCATTACATTGGGTGACCTGCAGATCACATTTAATCTCTCATCCCCCAGAGGCCGATCATTAAAGTACCAGTTCACTTGGTAATACTAACATCTGTTATTTTCATTATTTAAAACAGCAAACACTGTGGCTATATAAAAACAAGATCTACTTATTTTTATTAATCCTAACTTTACCAGACTTTTTGCAATCTATTATTCTAACGGGACTGGTAGGTAAACTCTTTCACTGAAAGACATACACTGGCATTTTGACGACAGGCATTCTGCAGCACACATTGAAAGAGGAATATGGCTCTTTTACTGTTTTTGTGCAGTAAGGGCTTTCTTCCTGTACATAAACAATCTGTGACGCAGGCAATAGGTGCAAGTGTGCCTGCTTTGGCACAAGGCAGGACAAAGTGCTCCAGCGCAAGGAGAGAGCAGAAATGCGCCACACATTGTGTGAATCACTAATAAACGTGCCCTCATGTGTTACTATTGCTTTCGGAGTTATCCGTCTTTGGTTCTTGATTAAGAATCCGAGGTTTCCGTCATCAACTAATGTTTAATGACTGATGGGCGTCATTATGCACTTAAGTAGAATGATAATGTACTATTTTACCTACCGATGGCTCTTGAGACTGAAAGACTTCCGTTAACTCTCCAGGCGCCAAACCACACCACACAGCCTCCAAGCGCTTCGATGCGCTGCTTCTCATCCTATGAAGAAACAATAGTCGTCCTAGTATTAGTATGTGTATGGATGTGCTTTGCTATGCTTCAAAATAGTGCAGAGCTTGGGAGTGGGAAAGTGAACTACCCTTTCCATCTGCAGTGAAAGAACAGTAGAAGTAGTGAAAAATACAATTGAAACACGGGGGCCACAAAACCACCAGCAGATTGCGCGTTACTGATGTAGGTGTTTTCGTTAAAATTATCGTTTTGTTAGCTATTATGGTTCAACCACATTAGACATGTCACACTGCATATATTTTACATATTATTATTTATATTCAATGTCCCCCCCCCCCAAATTTGAACACCCAAAAGTGGTTTTATTACTTACAATTAAAATAACCATAAATAGCATGCATTTATTGCGCATGGGGAATTACTTTATGTCACACATCAGATGATTATGTCAGCAAAGCTGATTTTTATGGCACTGGACAACTCAGTGCCCCTAGCAAGGGGCGCGGTCGACCCGGACAACACAAGTTTTTGGGGCGGCGGGAGGCTCCAAACAAAGTTCACCTGTGGTCGTCACGGGCCGGCAAACGCAGGAATCACCAGCAACCCCCGCTACTACATGCGCCCGCCGCGGGGAGGCAAATGCAGGGGCCGTCGTAGGCGGGAAAAGGTCTAGCTACGCCACTGGAACAACTGTACTCTTTTTGCTGAGAGCGAAAAATGCTACGAGCTCAGAAGTTATAGCACCAAATATATTAAAGAAAGACTTGTGTCGCCCTTGTGCCATGCAATGGGGTGCAAGAGCGACACAACTCGGTTAGGTTTATCGAGCCATGCAAGACCATTTTTACGTGGCGTTACTGTGCCCCAGGGAGGCATTCCATGGATGGAGCGTGTTTCCACGCATCCACCCATGGATTTTGGCGCATTCCCAGATTTACCACTACTGGTAGTCCTAGGAATGTGTCAAAATGCTACTCTTCCCCGGGCGAGGCGTAACAAGGAGAAATATCTTTATTTCTCTTTGTTACTTCCTCTTTCTAAGGTGCTGCATTTTGTAGCACACACAGAAAGAGGAAAATGCCTGTCAGGATTGTTTTTGTGCATTAACGTATACCTTCCAGCACAAAAGCAATCCTCCTTAAAACGCAGGCCCCCTTGCACTCCTGCATTGGCGCTAGGCAGCACATTGTGCAACAGCCCAGGGAAAAGACAGGAATGAAACATATAATGCTAGACATGGTGCATTCCTGCCCTTTCCCTATCACACAGAGCAGCGAGGTGAATTGTTGCGCTGCATTGTGTAAATGTGCCCAGTTCCAGAAGCAGCAGAAACCCTTAAACCATATGGAGCATATTTATTCAAAAGAATCGTGTAGCGCAGCAAGTCACCTTGCTGCTCTGCGTGGTAGGGAAAGGGCAGGAATGCACCGTATCTAACTTCATATGCGCTGAGCGATTCTTTTTAATAAATATGCTCCATATGGTTTTTGAAACTGAAGAGCACTTTATCTTTATTTAAACAAAAGGCATTGTCATTTACAATGCCAATAGCTCAAACTCTTGTAATTGCCAGGCCTATTCAAAGAAGCAGCCGCCATTGTCCAAGGCTGCTCGGAAACAGAAAGCACGCATGGCGGGCTGAATATTACCAATGCATCACATTGTAAATTGGCCGCATTGTTTGCGCTGTCACTGCGTCACAAAAGTGGAGCAACGGCAGCACAAAAGACACGAAAGGGGCTTGTAAATCTGCCCAATAGTGTTTACAGACTAAAAAAGACATACCGTGTAAGAACAAAGTAAAAGGGCTAGTCCTCATGGGAGGTTACAAATGAAGGCATGGGGGCACTAAGGAGGGACTGACAAGCCTATTAACGAATCAGAAACCAGCATTTAGGAAGGGCAATGACACAAGCCAATGACAAATATGGTCAGAGTGGGCGGGGCTTCTATTCCATACTCCAATACAGCATGCCGCAGAGCAGTGCAAAGCGCTGCCCAGGCTCGACCTAAAAAGAAGAAAAATAAGCACATTTCTCTTTTTTACGCCTCTATCGGATAGGCGCACCGTTTTGGTGCACACTCATGTTTACAAATGTTTAATAATCTGTGTTTGCGTCAAAATCCATGGGTGGTTGCACAAACACGCCGTTGCTCCTCTCATTTGACATCTACCCAGTGCAAATGCTATGTGCTGCGTTACATTACTTTATGTTTACTGTACCACACAATTCGACCTTGCAGGGCTTAGTAAATGCCAAAATGGATTTTGCATTCGGGCTGCGTCACAAAAGTGATGCAAAATCTTATTAAATCTGTGCCTGAATTTTTAGGCCCATGATAATACCTTGAATCCCACTGCTGAGGGTTCAGTCTTAATATAGAAAATACTTCTAAACGTGTTACGTTGATTATCTGCATTGGCTTCTTTGCAGATTTATGCTGTGGGGCAGAGTCCACATCAAGACTCTGGGGAACGGATTTATCAACATTTTGCACTGATGCAAAGAAAGAATGGGGGAGATTTACTAAGAATTTACGCCGTTTTTGGGTCACAAAAAAGTGATGCAAATCGGTGCAAAATCTTTTTTTCTCGATTTATTCCCCAGTGTTAAACTTGCTTAGCGCCGGAAATAGCGGGAAAGGAATGCAAAGCAGCGCATAGCACTACTTTGCTTTACTTAGCGCCAAGGGGGTGTACCATGGGCGGATCAAGGGTGTTCCCATGCAACCACCCAAGGTTTCTCACGCTAAACCCAATTTACTAAACAAAGTAAACAGGGTTTATCGTGAGAAAACTGCGCTCTTTCAAAGTAGGCGCAATGAAGGGGAAATGCTTTTGTCTCTCCTTCTTATTCCGACTTTGCATGTGTGCTGCACCGTACAGCACACATACAGAGAAGGAAAAGGCTTGAAGTGAGTCTCAGCATAGTATTTTGTACTGGAAGGATTCCCTTCAGTACAAAACCTTTGCTAGATTCACGGGGCACCCTTATGCCCTGGCGCGAAGGTGTCTACATGGGGCACTGCAGCTGATTTCTGATAGATACATCTGCTGTGTGGATTCCTCACCTTGTGAATATGCCCCTTGCGTCATCAACATTCGGAAATTCTTTTCGTAGCCTCGCGCCGACGTGGACTTGGACGTCATAGAGACACGGCTTCGCTCGCGACTCTGCTGACGTCACCAACGCCTACAATAGGCCCACGCCGGCGTGATGACATCAGTTCCCTTTTTTCCGCGTCGTCGACGCGAACGGTTATCAGGAATCTCTGTAGCCAACTGGTACTTTGTTGCCTTTTTGTTGCAAATTTCTGCTTCTTTGTATCCTGTCTCTTCGACGATGTCATCTAAGAAGACCGGCTTCAAGCCCTGCAGGGAGTGCAGTAAAATGATGTCTATTACCGACCCGCATGATGACTGCATCTGGTGTTTGAGTTCCGACCAGGATGTCGAAGATTGTTCTTCATGTCGGAAGATGAACCCGAAGGCCCTGAGGGAGAGAGAGGCCAAACTCCTGGTTGCGAAGATGAAGGCTGGGAAAGAGAAATCGTCGAGGTCTCGTTCTCGAAGGGCGAGGTCGAAGTCGAGGAAGAAGTCGAGGTCTGGTTCTCGAGAGGGGTCTTCTTCGAGGTCGGCATCAGATCATGTTTCGAAGTCGAAGAAGAAACATAAGAAGAGGAGACATGAGTCCCGACGTCGTTCCGGTAAGGAGTCTGGCTCGAGGTCGAGGTCACCGAAGAAGGTAAGTTCGAAGGTGGTTACTCTGGATGTCTCTGAGCCTGAAGGTGAAGCCTCACCTTCGGAGTCGCATGGGCGGTCTCCTACTCCGGCTCCGAATCCTTCTCCTGCTCCGAATCCGTCTCTGGCGCCTTCCCCGGCCCGTGAAGAGGAAGAGGCTCGGGAAGATGTGGATTCTGTGCCTGTTGAAGAGCCGAATCCGATCCCTCCTCAGGACCGGCCTAAGGGTTTTCAACCGCCCTTTCCTGCCCCAGGACAGGACCATCCAGCATTTCTTAACGCTATGTATGGCGTCTTCTCAAGGGCGTGGTACCCCTCTGGTGCACCTTCGGGTCCCATGGGTCCTTTGGCTTACAGCTTGGGAGTTCCTCACTCCTATCCTCCGTCTCCGTTTATGCCTTATATGCCGGCTCCGACGCCGCATTGGCAATTTCCCGCTCCGCCGAAGTCGTCAATGCCGATTCGGCATCGCCCGCTCCAGATCGTCCTCGAGGGCATTCCTCTGTGCCATCGGATTCGATACCTGCGTCGGCCCCGAATCCGACGGAGCCGCTGGTGGATCCGACTGCGAGGCGTGTGAAGGAGAGGTCCAGAAGGGAAGCTCAACGCCTTTTGGAAGAGCAAAGGTACTTGGATTCACATTCTGATGTGGAGGAAGATGAATTGGAGGAGAACTGTTTTGAGGAGTTGGCTGATTCAGGAAGTCTTGATTTCTCTCCAGAGTGGGAGTTGCCCTCAGGCTCTGGTGCTCCTTCTAAGGATATCCAACCTTACCATTTGGTTATGAGGAAGGCTGCTGAACTTCTTCAATTGACTTTGCCAACGGTGGAGTTTAAATCCAATATCCTCACTGAGGTTTTGCATTCTCCGAGTTCCGTGGTGGAGCCTTTGCTTCCATTTAATGATGCCTTGACGGATCCCATTATGGAGGTGTGGAAGAAACCGCTGTCGACTCCTGCGGTTTCTAAGGGTGTTGCGAGAAGGTACAGGGTTGCACCTGAGGACCCTGCTTTTTTGTCTTCTCATCCTTCACCTGAGAGCCTGGTCATTCAAGCAGCCTGTTCTAAGAAGAGTGTTAGTGCCTTTCCCCACGTTCCTTGTGAAAAGGAAGCGAAGAAACAAGACCAGGTTGCAAAAAAGACCTTTTCATCGGCTAGCATGGCGTTGAAGTCAACTAATGCCACTTGTCTGATGGGGAGATATGTGCATGCCCTGATGGATTCTTTGCGTGTCCTGGTTACTAAAGTTCCTGATGCCAGCAGGAAGGATTTTGAGGAAGTGATCTCTGATACTCAGGCGGCGGCTCGCCAGGTTATACAAAGTGGTCTGGACACTGCCGACTCTGTGGCTCGTATCATGGGCACTGCTGTCGCCACTAGGAGGTCAGCCTGGCTGAAATCCTCAGACTTTTTGGCTGATGTTCAGGCGACCTTGCTGGATCTTCCTTTTGATGGTTTTGGTCTCTTTGGGAAGAAAGCTGATGCGGCCCTTGAGAGATTTAAGGATAGCAGAGCGACAGCTAAGTCTTTAGGTCTCCAGATCAGAGGCTCTTCGTCCAACAGGAGGTTCAGGGGCTTTGGTCGCTCTTCCTTTCGGAATTTCCGGCAAGGTCAACAGCAGCAGCAGCAACAGCAGCAGCAGCAAAATTCTATGTACAGATCGTACAGGGGAAAGCAAAGAGCACGTCCTCGTGGACGACAGGCCTCTTCCTCCTCCTCTTCTTCCAACCCCCCTGCCTCAGAAAAGCATCCCTAGATCCGCTATTCAGGATCATGTGGGTCCGGTTGGGGGCCGGCTTACCCATTTTCTACAGGATTGGGAATCGGTTACATCAGATCTTTGGGTTCTCAATCTTGTAGAAAATGGGTATGCCCTTCCCTTTCGGGATTTCCCTCCCAATTACCCTCCTTGTCAAGGCTTTTACACCGAGGAACATCTGTCTCTTCTGCTGGAGGAGGTGCTAACTCTGTTACGAAAGGGTGCGATAGAGGTGGTCCCAGAGCAGGAAAGGGGTCAGGGATGCTACTCCCGGTATTTCCTGATCCCCAAGAAGGATGGCAGACTGCGTCCAATCCTGGATCTCAGGATCTTGAATCTCTATCTGAAACAGGAGAAATTCAAGATGCTCACCCTTGTTCAGGTTCTTCAAGCGCTGCTGGAAGGAGACTGGATGGTGTCGCTCGACTTGCAGGATGCGTATTTCCACATCCCAATCCTGAAGTCGCACAGGAAGTATCTCCGTTTTACGGTGGGATCGCAACACTACCAGTTTGCGGTCCTTCCGTTTGGTCTTACTACTGCGCCTCGAGTCTTCACCAAGGTGATGGCGGTGGTGGCTGCTCATCTCAGGAGGTCGGGGATGCCTGTGTTCCCTTATTTGGACGACTGGCTGATCAAAGCGGAGTCGTCAGAGAAGGTGCTCCATCATCTGCAAGAGACAACTCAGCTGTTGTTCAGGTTGGGTTTTTCGATAAATGCACCAAAGTCTCACCTGGTGCCCTCCCAGCGCAACCTGTTCATAGGTGCTGTACTGAACACTACTGTTTGTCGTGCATTCCCTCCTCCTCAAAGGATTCGCGACATTCAGGAAATGATTCCTTTATTTTTCAATGGAGCGGTCGTTCCAGTCCTGAAGGTCCTTCGCCTGCTCGGTCTGATGGCTTCTTGCATTCTGTTGGTCAACCATGCACGCTGGCACATGAGGGCACTCCAGTGGTGTCTCCGCAGGCAGTGGTATCAGCACAACGGAGATCTTCGGGAGTCAGTGAGGATCTCTAGAGAAACTGCAGCGGATCTGTCTTGGTGGAGCGTGGAAGGCAATCTGTCACAAGGAAAGCCTTTTCAACTTCCTCCATCGGTGGCCACGGTGATAACGGATGCATCACCTCTAGGGTGGGGTGCTCATCTGGGGGATCTGGAGGTCAAGGGTCTTTGGTCTCCAGAGGAAAGGTTGCTTCACATCAACCTTCTAGAGTTGCGGGCGATACGTCTGGCGCTCAAGGCCTTCCTCCCTTCCCTTCGCGGTCGGTTGATCCAAGTCCTGACGGACAACACGACCGCGATGTGGTACATCAACAAGCAGGGAGGAGTGGGGTCGCAGTGTCTCTGCAGAGAGGCTCTGCGTCTCTGGTCCTGGGCTCAGGACCACCAGATTTGTCTGATGGCAAATCATCTGGCCGGAGTCCTGAACGTGCGTGCAGACAGTCTCAGTCGGCAGTTCTCTGCCGACCACGAGTGGAGGCTTCACCCGCAGGTGGTTCGTTACGTCTTTCGGACGTGGGGGACTCCTCTGGTGGACCTGTTTGCCACTCGCGAGAATGCTTACTGCCCGTCATTCTGCAGTCTCCAGTATCCGATGCAAGAAGCTTTGGGGGACGCGTTTCAGTTGGGTTGGGGAAATCAACTCCTTTACGCGTTTCCTCCCATACCCTTGATATCTCGGGTTCTGAGGAAGATTCACCAAGACAGGGCCCAAGTTATATTGGTCGCCCCGGACTGGCCAAGAAGGGTGTGGTATACAGATCTACTCCACCTCTCCTCTCACCTGCCGCTCCGTCTCCCTCTCAGGGCAGACCTCCTCTCTCAGATGGAGGGGCAGGTTCTACACCCCCACCTCCAGACATTGCACCTTCACGCCTGGAGATTGAGCGGGGAAACCTGATTTCCTTTTCTCTCACACCTGACGTGGTGGATATCATCTTGTCAGCCAGGCGTGACTCCACTAAAACTGTCTATTCATATAGATGGTCAAGATTTGTCACTTGGTGTGGTGAGAATTCTATTGACCCATTGAGAGCCCGTTTGTCTGATGTTCTCCAGTTTGCTCTTTCTCTGGCGCAGCAAAGGCTTGCTGTTGCCACGGTTAAGGGCTATCTTTCGGCGCTGTCGGCTTTTCTTTGTTTGCCTGACCAGCCCTCTCTTTTTAAGTCTCCTGTAGTTTTAAGGTTTTTGAAGGGCCTCACAAATAAGTTCCCTTCTACTCCTTTTATTGTGCCTCAGTGGGACTTAAATCTTGTCTTGACCTTTCTGATGGGTGCTCCCTTTGAGCCTCTTCATAAATGTCCTAGGAGGCTTTTAACCCTTAAGGCAGTCTTCCTCATTGCAATAACCTCGGCAAGGAGGGTGAGTGGGCTTCAAGCTCTTAGTTCCAAGCCCCCTTTCTTGACCATTCATGCTGATCGAATGGTTCTAAGGACCAGGGCTGCTTTTCTTCCTAAGGTGGTGACTCCTTTCCACCTTGGTCAATCCATTACCCTCCCTACCTTTTATCCTCCCCCGCACCCTTCCAAGGAGGAGGAGAGGTTGCACCGTCTGGACCCCAAGAGGGCGATGTCTTTTTATCTGGACAGAACTAAAGACTGTCGTTTGGATGACCAGCTCTTCGTTGGGTTTGCTGGTTGCAAGAGAGGAAGAGCAGTCCATAAGAGAACCTTATCAAGATGGATCGTTCTGTGTATAAAGATCTGCTACTCTTTGGCCGGTAAGGAACCTCCAGAGGGTATTAGGGCTCATTCCACTAGAGCTAAGTCGTCTACCTCAGCATTGGCAAGAGGTGTTCCTGTTGAGGACATTTGTAGGGCGGCAACTTGGTCTTCCCTCCACACTTTCGCGAAGCATTACTGCTTAGATACCGAAGTGAGGAGGGACGGTCATTTTGCGCGCTCTGTCCTTCAGGATTTCCTGGTTTAGAAGAGTGGACACCCTCCTCCGGGAGTGGGGACTGCTGTGGGACTCTATTCACAAGGTGAGGAATCCACAAGGCAGATGTATCTATCAGAAGAACAAGTTACTTACCTTCGGTAACGCTTTTTCTGGTAGATACTATATCTGCCTGTGGATTCCTCACTGACCCACCCGCCTCCCCGTTGTCCACTCTTCTTTACCAGAGTTTCTATAATGTATTGTTTATATATTGTAATGCTAAGGAGTTGTTTCCATTGCTTTCTTGCACTTGCTTCACACTATGTGTGTTTCTCCTTGACTATTGTGTATTGTGTATACTATGTATATTGCTACTGTCATTGGTCCGTCCATGCGCCTCGATGGCACAGAAAAAAGGGCGGAACTGATGTCATCACGCCGGCGTGGGCCTATTGTAGGTGTCGGTGACGTCAGCGGAGTCGCGAGCGAAGCCGTGTCTCTATGACGTCCAAGTCCACGTCGGCGCGAGGCTACAAAAAGAATTTCCGAATGTTGCTGACGCAAGGGGGATATTCACAAGGTGAGGAATCCACAGGCAGATATAGTATCTACCAGAATAAGCGTTACAGAAGTTAAGTAACTTGTTCTTCAGCACCGGCGTAAGGGAGAGGGGAGGAGAGTGCCTTATTTTAGTAAATTGGGCGCTCTCCTGTTCACACAGGGCAACATTTGCAGCTGCTGCAGTGCTCTACGTGAAAACATGGTAAATCTCCCCCCAAGTGTTGATAAAGTATTAACTTACCACAACAAAACTTTTTCAGAATCACCCCGCTCCCTGAGCCTGGTCGAATCATCACCAACGAGATCTGAAGGCTGTGATTCTCTCCAACTGTCAGACGTTACACCGCAAACGTCCCACGATATAATTTGAACATTGGACAAATGCAAGATAGAGTGTATCCTTTTGTTGTTAATGAACTCCATACGGATGTTCATTCATCCATCACATTTCAATAGGTGCAGAAGCAGTAGAGGCCCTGTACACCCAGCCCAGAGCACCCACCTCCGCCTTCACAGCCGCACTTGTGCCTTAACACCACAAATATGAAACATAATGGGACGAGATGCACCCCTTTCTCCTAGTAACTATCGGAGTGCAAACCAAAGCACACGATTACACAACACCAACCTCATAGTTACCCATGTCACACATGCTAGTTGCCACAGTTTGGCCACACAGTTTGGACGAGTATCGACTACGAGCTCGCTCTCATGATGTTCTGACTTTATTGCACCCTTAACCCTTTTCAGTTAGCCCCACCCTCAGAAGCTCTGACTGACACCCCGGCTGCTGCTGAACACCTCAACTGCCCTCACATAGGGGTCCACACAATGCACTCATGGCGCAGACCAACACTGTAACATGCAACGAGCAGGCATGCACACACTTGCCCATAGATACTCGGAATATGCATACCTACAGCATAGGCACACACACATAGGTTTGGGTTTTCTGCAGGGAAAGCACCTTACCCAGGTGGAGGCGGACCGCCTCCGCAAGCGATGGAGGGGGCAAGTGTACAGCACAAACTACTCCTCCCAGGCAAGGGGAGCACTGATATGGATAAAAGCGGGCATTCCCCATACAGTAGAAGAGGTGGTCATGGACCTGGAAGGGAGATATGTTTTAGTGAAAGGAAAGCTAAATGGGCAGTCACTACTTTTGGGCTTGGTGTATGCACTGAATGTAGACCAAGCTGCATTCCTTCGTAAACTCACAGGGGTACTCGCTAGATGGAATGGACTCTCCTGGCTTGTAGGAGGAGACTTTAATGCAGTTCTGGACATGGATTTGGATAGATCGTACCCACAACTAACGCTCAAAATGGCAGCCTCTAAAGTGCAAGCCCGGTCGGACTGGCTCACGAACTGGGCACTGATAGACATCTGGCACACACTCAATCCCACAACGTGCATCTACTCATTCCACTCCCCTGTCCACAATATACATGCCAGGTTCAATCGCATCGTTGGGGTCTCCTGCTCTCCTCCCACTCATCAGGCAAACCAAATACCTGGGGCGTACACACTCAGACCATAACCCCCAACTCCTGCAGCTCACGTGGGACACGGGACACCCTCCGATTCCCACATGGCGTCTGCAGCCAAGGGCGCTAGAAGACCAAGCGTTCCGCTCCTTGCTGGGGAGGGCCATACTCGATCATTTCGAGATCAATGACCACTCCACTGAGGATCATCTTCTCGAATGGGATGCTTTTAATGCAACGTTGAGAGGACATTGTTTAGGGGCCACTTGGAATATATGCAAGTAGCTAAACATGGCACTTAGAAAAGTAGAAGGGTGGCTAATGAGTTAAGAGGTAAGGCAATCAGAGGGGAGCAGGAACACAAGAAAATTAGACAATCTGCGGGAATAACACGCAGATTTCATAGAACAACTCAGCTGCCATAACTAAGCAGCACACTCGGCACGCACACAGCCCACTGCAGACCGAACAGGAAAAACGCTAGCATGGATACTACGCCATGAACAGGCACATCACCCAATAGCTGCCCTAAAAACGGACGCTGGTTTTACTGTGTACACACAACAAGAAATGCACAAGGCTATGACGCATCATTATACTATATTATACCACTCCACGGGGCCCCAGACAGAGAGCCAACTCACTGCATTCTTAGAGCCACTACACCTGCCAGAAACCACGCAGGAACAGAGGGAGCAGCTAAATGAGCCGAAGTGCAATAATGGCGCTGGCGAGCGGGAAAACTCCAGGTCCATATGGATTCCCAACAATATTCTATAAGGCCTATGTTACAACACTCACTCCTTACTTTCATGAGATATACACAACGCCCATAAACGAACCAAGTCTCCTGCCTTCCATGAGTGAATCTAACCTGGTATCCCGGCCCAAACCTGACAAGGACCCCACAGAGTTGTGTTCCTATAGATCACTGGCTCTCCTCAATGTCGACTATAAGGTAGTAGCAAAACTGCTAGCAGACAGGCTTGTGCAGGTGGTCCCTACCCTGGTTCACTCGGACCAGAACGGATTTGTGCCCTCAAGGAGCACCGCCTTAAACCTCAGGCGATTCTTCAGGATTACCACTTATTCGCAAACCCAATGTCTGCGAGCGGCCTGTCTTATATTGGACCTCGAAAAAGCCTTTGATTCCTTGGAATAGGGGTTCCTGTTTGCTGCGTTGGGACAAATACAAACTAGGAGAAACGTTCCTCAGTATGGTAAAACTGTAAAGATGGGCCCCTATATATCAAACCCGGTAAATGTACAAACCAAACCACCTGACTCACTGCTGCTGACTGTGGCACACAGGTGTTACTGCAGAGCTCTCTATATAACCCATACAACCACCCGGAACGCACTAGCCCTACCACTAGAGGGAATGCCCAGAGGTGCTGCCGCAAGGTCGGGGTCCAAGACACAGGAGATCTATACCGTGGGGGCACACTAATCCCATACATGACACTGGAGTAAGATGGCGAACTACCTCTGAGTCAATTTCTGCTCCACCGCTCCCTATTGGCGTCACTCACTGCTAAATGGGGAGAATTAATCACCGAACCAGTGACGCACCTTACCATACAATACCTACATGTTATGGGACAAGGGGGACACCTCACCAAATGGCTCACAGCATCACTTAGACAGCACACAGCAGTTAATTTATCGCACCTCGGCCAACACTGGGAAACAGACATGGGACATCAGCTCACAGATTTGGCATAGGCCTCGGTTCTGGCAAGCCCAACGCAAGTCCCCAGGAATGCGTGCCTGCGCCAAATATAATTCTATATCATTCACAGAGCATATCCTGCAAAAATCAATCAGTACTTCAATCAAAGGACACTGCATGCCTCTGTAGATGCAGATCTACTACACATGTTGTGGGGATGCCCATATTAAATAGGTACTGGTTAGCAGTTGCGGACGCACTGTCGTAGGTCACTGATTGTACCCTCCCATTTGAATGGCATATATACCTTTTACACTTACACAAGAGGAGCCGCAACAACAAAATCACCTCCAGGTTCCTTGACCTGGGGATGGCAGTGGCAAAAAGATGAATCCCCAAAAGGTGGAAGGACCCCGACCCCCGTACCTAACAATCTGGAGGCACTCTATGCTCACCTGGGCTAAGGCAGAAAGTGTCGCACTCCACCGGGAAGATACACTAGGGACTCGCAAGGTCCCTCTCGCAGCTGGCTGGGACGCAATCCTGACTGCTTTGACAGCCACAGAAAGCAATACCACACCACCTCAAACCCCATTAGACATCGTCCCCTAAGCGCACATGATACACTGGAGAGCTGATGGGGAGTGGGAGGAGCTGATACGCCCACATACATGCCCAGCACCATCCCAACAGCCACCATTGGAGTTTGGGAAATGAGCATCAGTGTTGGAAGAGCTACGCCCAAGGTGTCCAAGAGCCAGCTTCACAGTTCAGACACCTTCCCTATTAAGTATTGTTTTGTCACCGTTCTGTTATCACCCACCTACACTGTTCAAAGACATATGGGGGCAGATTTACAAGCCCATTGCGACATCTTTATGACATAATTGCATCACTTCTGTGACGCAGCGTCGTCGTAAACAATGCGCCGCTATGAAACATATTTACAACGTGACGCATCTACTGAGATGCGTCATGTTGTAAACCTCTACGCTACATTATACATGTGTCGGGTATAATGTATGCAGGGTGGGTGTTCTAGGATTGTTTATGTGCAGGAAGGACACCTTCCTACACATAAACAATCCTCCCCTGCACACAGACACCCTTTCACTCTGGTGCAAGGGTGCCTGCGTTGGCGCTAAGTTGCTAAACTTAGCGCCATCGTAGGGGGAATCGCAAGGTTGCACCACATTCTTGTAAATATGGTGCAGCCTTGCGGACAAACCTGGCAGTTTCAGCTGTACTGTTCCAATTAGAGCAGAGTCAAGACTCTGCATATCCTGGGTCAAAACTGAGGTAGTATGGTGTGTAAAAAAACTATGGACTTGGGATGCACCCCCAAGTAAATAATTACCAGTGCCTGAGATTAAGTTCAAACACAACAGGTGATGGACCGAATGTGGACCAATGTCACACACTCACCCCAGTCCAAAGATCTGGGCCCAAATCCATCGTTTTTTTGCACTCCACACCACCCTGGGTTAGACAATGGCGATATGCAAATCAGCTCTGACCCTGGCCCCATGGGAACAGTCCAGTCCGAACTACAAAAGCAATGTCCTTCCCAGAACGGAATCAAGCATCCGAGGACCGGACCGGCCTCGAGGCAACACCTCTCATCAGCCCGGCTAGCCTGACTCCAGTGGTGTGGAGTGCCTGGGACCCACGTCCGGGCATCCCCAGCGCACTTAGGGCGGATTATGCAAACACAACAGGTGATGGACCGAATGTGGACCAATGTCACACACTCACCCCAGTCCAAAGATCTGGGCCCAAATCCATCGTTTTTTTGCACTCCACACCACCCTGGGTTAGACAATGGCGATATGCAAATCAGCTCTGACCCTGTGCCCCATGGGAACAGTCCAGTCCGAACTACAAAAGCCATGTCCTTCCCAGAACGGAATCAAGCATCCGAGGACCGGACCGGCCTCGAGGCAACAGCTCTCATCAGCCCGGCTAGCCTGACTCCAGTGGTGTGGAGTGCCTGGGACCCACGTCCGGGCATCCCCAGGGCACTTAGGGCGGATTATGCAAACACAACAGGTGATGGACCGAATGTGGACCAATGTCACACACTCACCCCAGTCCAAAGATCTGGGCCCAAATCCATCGTTTTTTTGCACTCCACACCACCCTGGGTTAGACAATGGCGATATGCAAATCAGCTCTGACCCTGTGCCCCATGGGAACAGTCCAGTCTGAACTACAAAAGCCATGTCCTTCCCAGAACGGAATCAAGCATCCGAGGACCGGACCGGCCTCGAGGCAACACCTCTCATCAGCCCGGCTAGCCTGACTCCAGTGGTGTGGAGTGCCTGGGACCCACGTCCGGGCATCCCCAGCGCACTTAGGGCGGATTATGCAAACACAACAGGTGATGGACCGAATGTGGACCAATGTCACACACTCACCCCAGTCCAAAGATCTGGGCCCAAATCCATCGTTTTTTTGCACTCCACACCACCCTGGGTTAGACAATGGCGATATGCAAATCAGCTCTGACCCTGTGCCCCATGGGAACAGTCCAGTCCGAACTACAAAAGCCATGTCCTTCCCAGAACGGAATCAAGCATCCGAGGACTGGACCGGCCTCGAGGCAACACCTCTCATCAGCCCAGCTAGCCTGACTCCAGTGGTGTGGAGTACCTGGGACCCACGTCCGGGCATCACCAGCGCACTTAGGGCGGATTATGCAAACACAACAGGTGATGGACCGAATGTGGACCAATGTCACACACTCACCCCAGTCCAAAGATCTGGGCCCAAATCCATCGTTTTTTTGCACTCCACACCACCCTGGGTTAGACAATGGCGATATGCAAATCCGCTCTGACCCTGTGCCCCATGGGAACAGTCCAGTCCGAACTACAAAAGCCATGTCCTTCCCAGAACGGAATCAAGCATCCGAGGACCGGACCGGCCTCGAGGCAACACCTCTCATCAGCCCGGCTAGCCTGACTCCAGTGGTGTGGAGTGCCTGGGACCCACGTCCGGGCATCCCCAGCGCACTTAGGGCAGATTATGCAAACACAACAGGATGCTTGATTCCGGTCTGGGAAAGATATGGCTGTGTAGTTCGGACTGGACTGTTCCCATGGGGCACAGGGTCAGAGCTGATTTGCATAAAGCCATTATCTAACCCAGGGTGGTGTGGAGTGCAAAAAACGATGGATTTAGGCCCAGATCCTTGTACTGGGGTGAATGTAAGACATTGATCTACATTCTGTCCATCAAATTGTTTTTTGTAATTTTCTCCTGAGATTAAGTTCAAGCATTACTTCCATCACTTTTTTGTATTCTTCAGTGCAAAACCTTAGGTGGGACCGTTATGCCCAAATGTGGGGACTGTGCACACTGTGCCACTGGTACGAAGCTATATCCGATTGTTGGTCTCTAATAAAGGCTAAAGCGGTCTTGGGTTGCTTGTGTTCTGGTTCAGATAGGACTTGTCTGGCAGTCTGGGCTATACTCTTCCAATTGGATGAAAGTTGTTGGACCTGACATCCTTGGCATGGTTTCCCCCAACTTTTTGCCTTCCATCCTCCTGTTTTCGCTGATTTCATTTTTGCTGGCTTTAATACTCTCCGCACTCACTACTGCTAACCAGTGCTAAAGTAGTTGTGGTCTCTCCTTTAAAACATGGTGAAATTGGCTTACACCCAATTGGCACATTTAATTTACTGCTTCATGTATACAGAGCCTGTAAATTAAACGCTACTAGTGGGCCTGCAGAACTTATTGTACAACCCACTTAAGTAGACCTTTAACCATGACCCAAGCTTGCATTTGCATATGTGTGCATTTTAACCTCCAGTTTCACCTGGCAAATATTCCTTTTGCCAGGCCTAAACCTTCCTTTCAATACATATACATCACCACTAGATTTAGATTTTATTTGCCTGATGACTTAAACCCAATGCAGAGTTACAACCGTGCTAAAAAGAATTCACAAATTCGTAAAACCATGTCAATAAATTTAAAATAGCGCAATAATTTTAGACAACTCATGCCATGGTATATAACCCCAAACTTGTAAAACCGTGTTAACAAACTAAAAAAACGCAGTAGTTTTAAACAATAAATGCCACAATATCTCTGTTAAAACAAAAGATTTCATTGTGGAGGTTGAAATTAATTTTGACTTTTACTATTAAAAACTTTTCCAGCTTGTTCTAAAATATGCAGGTTTATGTCCAGTAAATCAGTTTACTGCTGGATTTAGCTTTGTTCCTGCTGCGCTCATATAGCGGCCCAGTCTGCAGGCTAATTGGATATCTCTTCCTGCAAAGCAAGCTTTCACTGCCTGTCTGCATGTTTGAATCTGTCTTTCATTCAGGGCCCGTTTTAGTAATGATCTTCGTACATATACATCACCTCTAGGGTAGGCCCTATGGAGCCCCATCATGGTGCAGTGTATTTAAAAAGCTAGCTATGATATACTTTTAAATTATACATGTCCTGTGTGAGAAAAACTCTTAAATTCATTTTTCACTACTGCAAGGCCTACCTCTTCCATAGGATGGCATTGGGTTCCCTTATTAATAAGTGGTAGCTTTCAATTGGGAGCAAATAGGAATGTCAATGCAGGACATGGGCACACGGTGGCGTTGCTGTTATACTCCCAATATAACCATTGAATAAAGCATCCCGTGAGTAAAGGAAGAGCAACAATTTATGAGTCGTAGTGAGCGGTCCAGAGGAATAAATATTCTTGCCTTCTCAGTAAGATTTATGGTCTTGTTGTTCATCTTCATTCTTTTCCACTGCAATCTCTATTTAATAAGTCCACAGTGGCGACAAAGTCTTGTGCGCCTAATATTTCTAGTGAGTTTGCCACCCACTCAGGAATCCAAAGGCACTTCCTCTTGGTCAGCAATTTATCGTTTAATCTGCTGGTGTGAGGAACAGAGTACCACTCCTGTACAGTCCTTTGATAACACTCAGATCCAGACAAAGTCCAGACATTCCTGGATGCTGTTGAGACACAACATCTTCCCATGCAGTGTGCAGATTCCTAGAGTTGGGATCATGTTAATGGGTAGAGTCTAAACACAGAACGGGCAAGATCAGTGAAGAATCTGAGGCTAAATAAAGCCTCTACCAGAAAAAGCGTTACCAAAGGTAAGTAACTTGTTCTGCTGATAGAGACTTCTAACTGCGATTTCGTCAACTTTTGAATAGAAAGCAAAGCAGTATCTAATAAAAGGTGCACTGTGATTGGACTCAAACCAGAAAGTCCTGCAGGACTGAGTAGGCAAAGTACCCTTCTAAACAGACTTGGCTGTCCAGACAGTAATGCTTTATGAACGTATGGAGAGACGCCCACGTAGCTGCCTGGCAGATGTCTAGGACAGGGACTCCGTGTGCTAACATAGAACTAGCAGCTTTGACGCAGGTGGAATGGGCATGCAGCCGTTCTGGAGGTTGCCTCTTTGCCAATGCATAGCAGATCTTAATGCAGAGCACGATCCAGCTTGAGATGGTACACTTCTGCACAGCCTTGCCTTTTTTTTCGCTCCGGCGAGCCCCACAAAGAGCTGATAGTCAAGCTGGTGGTCTTTGGTACGATTGATGAAGAAGCTGAGCATTCATCTGGGATCCAAGTGATGGTCTCTTTGCCTCTTCCGCCGGCAGGATGATGGCTTGACATACGTGGAAACCTTTCTACTACTACAGCAGATCCTCCAGGAGGGGCAGCCTGATCAGAGGACAAACACTCAAGCCCAGAAGTTCTAGATACTCCATCATCTCCTTGTGTTTGCTTTGTTCGCCCTAAGTTGGCATGGTATGCCGAGACGTGGGGCCCTTGCTCACTTTGCCACTGGATTCAAGCTAGCCAGGCTGATGAGGTGTGTTACCCCAAAACTAGCCCCAGGAGGCTTGTTTCCAGACCAGTGAAAACCTGGCTTGGCAGTTCAGGCTGCACTGTTCCCATGAGGAACAGGGTCATGGCTGATTTACATACGGCTGGGTCTGAACTGGGGTGGCGTAGTGAGCTAAAGAACGATGATGGATTCAACCCAGATCTGTGACTGGGAGTTTGTGTCTGAAAAGTTTCAGGGCTCCGTCCATCATCTCCTTGTGTTTGCTTTGTTTACCCTAAGTTGGCAGGGCATGCCTAGACGTGGGTCCCTTGCTCACTTTGCCACTGGATTCAAGCTAGCTTGGCTGATGAGGGGTGTTACCCTGAAACCGGTTCCAAAATGCTTGGTACCGGTCCAGTAAAGACCTGACTTGGCAGTTTGGGCTGGACTGTTCCCATGAAGGACAGGGTCAAGACTGTCTTGCATATGGCTGGGTCTGAACTGTGGTGGTGAAGTGAGCTAAAGAACGATGATGAATTCAACCCAGATCTGTGACTGGGGGTGAGTGTCTGAAAAGTTTCAGCACTCCGCCCATTGTCTCCTCTAGTTTGCTTTGATGTGTTCTGGTGCAGCAAATTGCACTAAGATACAAGCACAAGTCGGGGTTACACACGGGTAGATGATGCCTACCCGCTCTTTTCACATTGTGGACACTGCCTGCCCTACCAAGAAGTTGGGTCCTAATGTAATATGCTGAACTCGTCCCAGTGTACGTTTCAGACAATGGGATACATTCAGCAGCGCCTGCATGTTGTCTAAGTTTTTTCTGAGGAGCAACGCTTTGGCTGGAAAGTGGCTTTGTAATTTTCAATTCCAGCTGGGCCCAAAACAACGGCCGAATTTAAGAGGCCATCATGCTTCCTTTTGTTGGATTATCCAGGCTGGGAGCAAATGCAATGGAGCTTCTTATTATTTCACAAGTACTTTACAGAGACATTCTTTTGACTTTGTTCAGTCCCTTTAAATAGGTGCTATGTATCCACTGTAAGAATGTCAGATGTGTTGGTCTGTTCACTATTTACGCAAATAACAATTTAAATAACACTATTTTGTTTTATTTCTTTTACAGCACTACTCATCCCAATGCAGGGTGTCAGAGCGCTTCACATCACACATACATATTTGACATTGACATTAAATCATGTGTGTTTAAATCTATGTACAGGACAGTAAGGGTTACAAGCTGTAGGGGGCACATGTCCTTCATAGCTCACTGTACTATTTTGGGATTATAATTTATGAACTGCAAGTAACAAAGGGATCTCTGTGTTAAAAGTAGTATCCCACATATCTATCTACATAAAATAAAAATCTGCATGTTAAATGATGTGCTTTGCAGGAGACTTATTTACACTCTATGCTACTTTGATTCAACACTGGAACTAGATAAGACACAGCTCTCTCCAGCAAATGCGTTATCCTCCAGAAATGGCTTACCAATATTATTATTCCTTTCTATTTACTGGCAACACAAAGATCTCTGCAGCAGGTGCATTTACCTCAAAAGATATTTTCTCAAATGAACTCATGATAGACTTGCTAAACATATGTTTGAGGTCTTAAGATTTGATGTAACTTTCTGTGATGTCACATCCTGTAAGGTCATAGGTTGTGATGCCAAGTGCGATGTCATGCACCGTGATAGCCTGCTCCACGATGTCACTTTCATACTGCCTTGGTTAGTCCCCCCACATTTTCTTTTTTTTTAGGACTTTTGCCCTGACCAGGACATAACATGGTCATAGTACATTTCACTGAGGCTGGCGCAATTCCCAGATTCGGCTCAATAACAGCTAGGGGTGGACGGAATTCGCGTAGTCGCGCTACGCAAAGCTCTGCAAAACGGTAAAAAATCTCTGTGAGCAAGCAGAGTTCAACGAACACGCGGAATTGCTAGTTACGTCCCTTTGCGATGCTGTTTTCCTGTTCGTGAACGCTGTTTACGTGCTCTGCGGGAAATATCTGGCAAACACGTATTTTGAAAGCGCGAACAAGCAAAGAATTCCGCAAATCCTCGGATCGCGGAATTTAAGGCAATTCTGCGTTCTCCGCAGAATGTGAAATTACCCAAATTACGGAAATTCCGCAAGCGGAACGGAATTTACCACCCAGGCCTAATATTAGCTGCCACATCCGAAATCCATTTGGAGCCCCCACATTTCCAGCACTGAAAGAAAGTGGTCACCAAGGAAAATAAACTCTAGATTGAGGTAAAAAAAATGCACATCGGTAAACTCAAAGAACATTATGGGGCATGTTTACAATAGAATGGTGGAGAGCGGCGTTAAGCTAACTTTGCTAATGCCGTGCTCCGGCATTCTGAAAACTCAGGGATGCGTCATATTTACAATGATACGGAGGACCCCTACGTTTTCCATAGCGCTGTCGCTAAATTCATCTGCTTAGCGCCATGCAGGCAGACTTGCACTGTATTACAAGGGTTACTGCGTTGAGTAAATGATTGCTTATGTGCAGAAAGGTGCCTCGTCATTAATGGTGATTTGTAACTCGTATGTGTTCTGCATTGTGCAGCAAATATATAAGTTACAAATCGTCATTTTTTTAATGATTGTTTATGTGCAGGAAGGGACACCTGCCTGAACATAAACAATCATTCACGGCGATTTGCTGTTTCTATGTGTGTTGTACAATGCGGCACACATAGAATCAGCAAAATCGAGGAGACATTAATCATTTCACCATGTTAAGTCCAGGTTATTTCTGATGGATACATCTGCCAGTGGATTCCTCACCTTGTAAATATCCCTGTGCCAGCAGCATTCAGAACTTTTTTGTAGCTCTCCCCGCCGACGAGAACGACGTCACAGAAACACGGCTCCGCTCGTGACTCCGCTGACTTCACTGGAGCCATAAGAGAGCCTCATCGGCGTGATGACTTCAGTTACCTTTTTTCCGCGCCGTCAACGCAAATGGTTTTTCTTGGACTTTCCGTGGTTTCACTTGCTACTTTATGTTTCTGCTTGTATTTCGGGTCTTCTTCTTGTTTCCTTTTCGAGATGCCGTCGAGGAAGTCCGGGTGCAAGCCGTGCAGGGAGTGCGGAGGACCCATGTCTATTACAGATCCACATGAAGATTGTGTCTGGTGCCTGTCGTCGGATCACAACGTCGACGGATGTGCCTGGGGCAGACAAATTAACCCGTAAGGCATTAGTGGAAAGAGAGGCTAAACTTTTCATGGCGAGGATGAGGAAGGAGAAGAGAGGGAGAAGAAGGTTGAGATCTCGTTCCAGGTCGAGGTCGGACTCGAAGTCGACGTCGGTGCATGCTTCTAGATCTAAGAAGCATAAGAAGAAGAAGAGGCACTCTTCAAAACACCAGTCAGATAGAGATGCGGCGCTGAAGATGACCTTGCCAGCTCCTCAACGTCGTAAAGACTTCGTGTCACCTTCTCCCTCGAATCAGGGTTTTCCTTTAAGATCGGTTTCACCTGTGGCTTCTCCAGCCCATTCCCCGGCGCCGGCTCCATCCCCGACTTTGGCACATTCTCCGGCTCCTGAGGGAGAAGTTCCAGTGCCAGATGAGTTGTCGACTCCAATGGCTCCACCGTCAACGCCGACTGGCGTGAGTCCGGTAATGCCTTCACCGGTGCCATCACCAGGCATTTATCCACCTTTCCCTGGCCCGGGGCAGGATCCATCGATTTATCTAAATACGATGTATGGAGTTTTTCAAAGGGCTATGTACCCCTCTGGAGCACCTTCGGGTCCCATGAGTCCTATGGCATTTAATCTGGGGGTTCTTCAAGCCTATGCTCAGGCTCCCTTTATGCCATTCTTACCAGCGGCTTCGTCTTGGCATTTCCCGGCGCCGAGGACGTCGACGCCGTTACCTTCATCTCCGGCGCCTTAAGCTCGACCTCGCTCGACGCAGGCTGTGCCTCCGGATCCGTGCTCGATGCCGTCACCGGCGCCATCGGAGTCGTGTCCAGGTCCATCGACGCCGGTGCCGAGAATAAGATCTAGGAGAGAGGCTCAGAGGGTTTTAGAAGAACAGAGGTATCGTTTGGAGGAAGTGGAGGAAGGTGAGATTGAGGAGTCGGATGACTATTTTGTTGACCTGAAGGAAGCAAGTGGCCTGGATATGTCTCCAGAATGGGAGCTTTCACCTCCATCTGATGCTCCTTCTAAGGATGTGGCTCCTTAACCTCGAGTGATAAGGAAGGCAGCAGATCTTTTAGACCTTCAGCTTGCCACGGCTGAATTTAAGTCAATAGTTTAAGTTACTGTGGTGGAGCCTTTGCTACCATTCAATGATACCATCACTCAGCCTATAATGGATGTTTGGTGTAAGCCCTTTTCAGGTCCAGCTCTTTCCAAGTCCGTTGCCAGGAGATACAGGGCGGCTCCAGGGGACCCGGACTTTTCAATTTCCCATCCTTCTCCTGAAAGTCTGGTGGTTCAAGCTGCCTGTTCCAAAAGGTCTTCTGGGGCTTTTCCTCAGGTACCTGGCGACAGGGAGTCGTAAAAACTTGACCAGTCTACAAAAAAGGTGTTTTTTCCTCGGCAAGCATGGCATTGAAGTCCACAAATGCCACCTGTCTTTTGGGACGTTACATCCATGCCCTTATGGACTCTGCTCAGCAACTTGCCCCTAAATTGTCGGAGGAGGACAGACAGAATTTTAATGAGGTCTTGTCAGATACACCAGCGGCTGCTCATCAAGTGATTCAAAGTGGTCTGGATACTACAGACTCTGTTGCCAGGATCATGGGATCTGCTGTCGCTACAAGAAGGAGTGCCTGGCTTAAATCATCTGAGTTCTCCCCAGATGTACAGGCAACACTTTTGGATCTCCCTTTTGATGGTTCAGGGCTGTTTGGAAAGAAAGCGGATGCAGCCTTGAAAAGGTTTAAGGACACTAAAGCCACTGTCAAGTCTTTGGGCCTTCAGGCTCAGCCTAGAGGATCCTTGTACAGGAAGTACAGGGGTTTGGGGAGATCGTCCTTTCGGACCTACAGACAGCCTCAGCAACAGCAGCAGCAAAACACCTTATACAAGTCCTACAGGGGCAAGAACAGAGGTCGCCCACAAGGCCGTCAGCCCTCCTCCTCCTTCTCTTCCTCTACCACGCCCTCCCCCCTCTTGCCACAGCAAAGCAGCCCTAGATATACCATTCTGGATCATGTTGGTCCTTTGGGGGGGGTCGGCTTACTCATTTTCTTCAAGAGTGGGAATCGGTCACCACAGACTTGTGGGTTCTCAATCTTGTATGCTCTTCCCTTTTGGGAATTCCCTCCAAATTACCCTTCTTGTTAAGGGGCTTGTTCGGAGGACCACCTTCTTCACCTGCAGGAGGAAGTGGTAACTTTACTAAAAAAGGGTGCGGTAGAGGTGGTTCCAGAGCGGGAAAGGGGTCAGGGATGCTACTACCGGTATTTCCGGATTTCCAAGAAGGATGGCAGGTTACGTCCAATCCTGGATCTCAGGATCTTGAACCTTTTTCTGAAACAGGAGAAGTTCAAGATGCTCACCCTTGCTCAGGTTCTTCAAGTGTTGCAACAGGAAGATTGGATGGTGTTAATCGACTTGCAGGACGCATATTTTCATATTCCGATCCTGAAGTCGCACAGGAAGTATCTCCATTTTACGGTCGGGTCGCAACATTATCAGTTTGCGGTCCTCCCGTTTGGACTTACTACTGCACCTCGAGTCTTCACCAAGGTGGTGGCAGTGGTAGCAACCCATCTCAGGAGATTGGGGATTCCGGTTTTCCCCTATCTGGACGACTGACTGATCAAAGCACAGTCGCCAGAGAGGCTGCTTCACCATCTGCCGGTTACAACTCAGCTGTTGTACAAATTGGGTTTCTCGATAAATGTGCCCAAGTCTCACCTGGTGACCTCTAAGCGCAACCTGTTCTTAGGGGCAGTACTGGACATTACTGTGTGTCGAGCATTCCCTCCTCCACAAAGGATTCTCTACATTCCGGAAATGATTCCCTTGTTTTACAACAGAGCGTTCGTTCCAGTCCTGAAGGTCCTTAGCCTGCTTGGTCTGTTTGCTTCCTGCATTCTGTTGGTCGACCATGCACGCAGGCATATGAGGGCGCTCCAGTGGTGCCTCCGCAAGCAGTGGTATCAACACAATGGAGATCTCAGGGAGTCTGTGAGGATCTCCAGAGAAGCTGCAGGGGATCTGTCTTGGTAGAGCGTGGAGGGCGATCTATCCCAAGGAAAGCCTTTCCAACTGCCTCCATCGGTGGCCACAGTGATAACGGATGCATCCACCTTAGAGTGGGCTGCTCATCTGGGGGCCCTGGAGATCAAGGGTCTTTGGTCTCCAGAGGAAAGGTTGCTTCACATCAACCTTTTGGAGTTGCGGGCGATACGTTTGGCGGTCAAGGCCTTCCTCCCTTCCCTTCGCGGTCAGTCGGTTCAAGTCCTGACGGACAACACTACCGAGATGTGGTATGCCAACAAGCAGGGAGGAGTGGGGTCACTTTGTCTCGGCAGAGAGGCTTTGCATCTCTGGTCTTGGGTTCAGGACCACCAGATTTGTCTGATGGCAAATCATCTGGCCGGAGTTCTGAAAGTGCGTGCAGACAGTCTCAGTCGGCAGTACTCTGCCGACCACAAGTGGAGGTTTCATCCAGAGGTGATTTGTTACGTCTTTCGGATGTGGGGAACTCCTAGGGTGGACCTGTTTGCCACTCACGAAAACGCTCACTGCCTGTCATTCTGCAATCTCAAGTATCCGTTGCAGGGAGCGTTGGGTGACACGTTTCAGTTGAGTTGGTGATCACAACTCTTTTACACGTTTCCTCCCATAACCTTGATTCCTCGGGGTCTGAGGAAGATTCGCCAAGACTGGGCCCGAGTCATATTGATCCCCCCGGATTGGCCAAGAAGGGTGTGGTACACAGATCTTCTCCACCTCTTCTTGTGTCCTCTGCTCCATCTCCTTCTCAGGGCAGACCTTCTCTTGCAGTAGCAGGTTCTACATCCCCACCTCCAGAGCTTACACCTTCATACCTGGAGATTGAACGGGGCAACCTGAATTCTTTTTCTCTTCCTTCTGACGTGGTTGACGTTATTTTGTCCACCAGACGTCTCTCCACCAAGTCTATCTATTCCTATATGTGGTCCAAATTTGTTCATTGGTGTAATGGAAAAGTCTATTGACCCTTTGAGAGCTCGCTTATCCAACATCCTTCAATTTGCTCTTTCTCTAGCCCAGCTGGGCTTTCCTGTGGCTACTGTGAAAGGTTATTTATCCGCTTTGTCCGCATTTCTTTGCTTGCCGGACCAGCCGTCTTTATTTAAATCACCCATTGTGATTTATAGTGAAGTAGTGTGGCTCACTGGTTAGAGGCGGCAGACCCGAGAGCAGAGGACGGCCCGGGACCAGGGTTCGATCCCGGCGCGGCAGGTTTCTGGACCAGGGTCAGCGGACTCGATAATTCTCTCGCCTCGGTGCCCAGTCTGATCAGCAATCACACTCGGCAACTCTGGGCATTAGCTTGCCTCATCTTCACTAACGGCCCCACCAGATCGCCGGGGATGCCTGGTCTCACCCTGGAGATACCCATTAAGGGACCATCTCTCAGGGAAGCCAGGAAGGGTTTCGCAGCTGTCGAAGCGCCTTGGGACCCTACGGGTAAGTAGTGCGCTATATAAATGCCAATACATTTACATTTACATTGTGTTACGTTTCATTAAGGGCCTTACCAAAAAATATCTGCCCGCTCCATTTATTGTGCCTCAGTGGGACTTAAATATTGTCTTAACCTACTTGATGGGTTCTCCTTTTGAGCCCTTACACAAGTGTCCCTTGAGACTATTGTCTTTAAAGACAGTATTTCTGGTTTTCCATCACATCGGCCAGGGGGGTAAGTGAGCTTCAAGCTCTGAGTTCAAAACCTCCATTCCTGACTATTCATGCTGATAGAATGGTTCTCAGGACCAAGGCTGCTTTTCTGCCTAAGGTGGTAACTCCCTTTCATCTGGGGCAGTCCATTACCCTTCCTTCTTTCTATCCTCCCCCTCACCCTTCCAAGCAGGCGGAGCGGCTTCACCGATTGGACCCTAAAAGGGCGGTGAGTTTTTACCTCGATAGGACTAAAGACTATTGTGTGGATGACCAGCTCTTCATGGGCTTTGCTGGCTGCAGGAAAGGCAGAGCGGTGCACAAGTGCACCCTTTCCAGATGGATTATCTTGTGTATCAAGATCTGTTACTCTTTGGCCGGTAAGGCAGAGGGTATAAGGGCTCATTCTACTAGAGCTAAGTCTTCAACATCTACCTTGTCTAGAGGTGTTCCTGTGGAGGACATTTGTAAAGCGACAACTTGGGCCTCCCTCCACACGTTCACAAAGCATTACTGCTTAAATTCCAAAGTGAGGAGGGATGGTCACTTTGCACGTTCCGTTCGACAGGACTTTTTGGTATAAAAGGGTGGACACCCTCCTCCGGGAGTGGGGACTGCTGTTGAACTCTATTCTCAAGGTGAGGAATCCACTTGCATATGTATCCATCAGAAGAACAAGTTACTTACCTTCGGTAACGCTTTTTTTGGTGGATACAGTATCTGCCTGTGGATTCCTTACCTTGTGAATATTCCCCTGCTCCAAGTAACTTGTTCTTATGGTCTTAATTTTGGCGCTGCCCCATATTTATGCCACCCTTGTAAATAGTGGGCAGCGGCAACATCAATGGGTGTTGCAGCAGAACACCCATCGCAACACCCAGTGCCCGCCCCTTTCACGCTAAGTGTAGCGTGAAAGGGGGCCTTATTTACAAGGTGACGTTAGCCACGTTACGTGGCTTAACGCCAATTTGTAAATAAGGAGAAGGGTTTATCGCCGCAGGAATCTCACAAAAAGTGATGTTCCTATGGCAATAAATTCTTGTAAATATGTCCCTATATTTCCCAAAATGAATATATCTACTTTAAGGAACTGTTTACTAGGAAGCCACCTGACTACTGGAGATGTGATAGTCTTTATGTGATCACTGTCGAAGTTGCTCAAAGCATGATTTCCACTACTAGGGTCGGATTGACCTATCGGGCAACGTGTGGAACGGTTTTTCGGCTGTTTGTGGACCTGTTTTATGGTTTGCTGGTCCAGTTTTTACCATTGCAAATTTTTATATTACTAAAAACATTGCCTGCAGCAAGCTTTTGCAAACACTGGCCACGTTTTCTTAGCTATCCGGGGGCAACATTTATTTTAGCGCCCAGGTCTATTTTTTGTCAACCCACCTGCTCCACGAGGTCCTTGTAAAGGCAATATCTCGACTGGGGTAGTAAGCACTATATAAATACAAATCCACAAAGTGTAACGGTGGGCTATGTCTCTAGAGGACAAACCAGAGTACAGTGCCATATCTGGCAAGGCCAGAGGAGTAACCAGGGAGCACTAGAGACACTCCCCACCCCCTTGCCCGATATATTGCAACGGAAGAGTGAGGAAACGAAAGGCTGTAGAAGTCAGCACTCCTCTCCCAGCCTCACTTAACTGTCGAAGCAGCCGCTCTCATTGGTTCCTGCGCTCCACTGACCCAAGCAGGAGCAGTGCACCCTTCCAGCCCGGGTGTGCAAAAGAGAGGTATGCGCAGGATAGGCAAGGGTAAAGGGCACTCTGGGTCATATTTATGAATCCCTTGCACCACTGTAGCACCACTTTTTGTAAAGTTCCAGTAGGGCAAATCACAAAACCATATTTATAGGACCACGCAAAGCCACTTTGCTTGACTTTCAATGGCCTCATAGATATGAAGTAAGGCAAGCCGGTGCAGCTCACTGCATGGCTTACTCTGCACTAGGGAGGCGTTCCATGGGCATTGCAGTGGGTGTTCCCTTGCAATACCAATGGATTTTTATGCTTCCTAAGATTTACAAGAGTATGTAAACCTGGGGATCTGCCAAAACCTTATGCCTCCCCACGGAACGCGCAACTAGGAGAAATAACGTTATTTCTCCTCGCTTTTTCCTCTTTCCATGTGTGCATTCTGCAGCACACATGGAAAGAGGCAAAAAAGCCTCCTCGGATTGTTTTTGTGCAGAAACGTTCCTCTTCCTCGCCAAAAAACAATCCTGCCGACAACACAGGCACCCTTGCACCATGGCGTTGGTGTTAGGCTGCCAAAACGGCATCAGCACAGGGGGAAAAGGACAGGAATGCACCGCATTAGATAGATATGGTGGATTCCTGCCCTTTCACTTTGACGTACTCAGCTCAGCAAGGTGACGTGGTACGCTGCCCTGCGCCAAATCCCCATAAATCTGCCCCTGGGGTATTTTAAACTTTTTCCTGTCAGTTCAGTTGGCTCAGTACACAGAAAGTCTCCTTTCCAGAACTGTATTGTTTACAAGTCTTTACACCTTTGTGTGGAAGGCACTGGAATAAATGAGCCCGGGAGCCCATTTTCGACATGTTCTTATCGAAAATGTGTGCTGCTCCCCGTGAACACCACCTGCAACACCCTGGGGCAGTGGCCAATCTACAGATAAATGCAACCCAAGGCACTGTGGTCTACAGACCAAAGCACCTGTTCTATTCTAGGGTAAGGCGTGGTACCTGCGGTGCAAAAGGTGGAGCTGATAAATGGCCTTAGACATCCCACTCGGAGCAGCAGCAGATTGTCAGGTCCGAGGCCTTCTTGTAGGATCCATTCTCTGTGTTACAGAGTTTCATGTGTGCCTAACTCCACGGACCGCATGCTCTCCTCAGATACTGGGAAAGCTCTTGGCTAAACGGGGAGCGCAGGGATTGGCTCTCAGCCCAAGAAAGAATTTGGAGGCGGCAGACAAACCGCGTTGTGCTTCGAGGAACCATTGAGTGTCACAACTTCGCACAGCGCTAACTTCATGTACATTTTGTAACCGTTTACCATCTTAGCGGATTGAGTGCTTAGTATAATCACTTTGGCTAACACACCTGCTTCTGGTGTTCCTCTGACTCATTGGGGTGCAGTATGCTAAGATAGTTTTCTTTTCACTGCCAGTTCATAGCTGCCAAGGTTTCAGATTGCCTACGTGTGACATTTTCATAATTTCAGTACAATTATGAGTGACATTCAATGACAATGAGTGACACTTTCTCGCAAACAGTATAATGTCACCCACAAGTAGTAGCGTAGCACATCCCACAGCCTAGGACAGACGCGGGTTGCCGGGTGGGGCGACAGAAAAACAATAAAACTAAGATCCCTGTCTTAGCCAGCCTCTGCCTCCCTAGGCTTGCAATCCACAAATTAATGGCATGATCAGATCATGATCAATTGACAGAGTCTGCCCAGGCTCTCTGCCACGTGGGGTCCGTGGCTGACTATAAGATCTGAGAGGGGGCCAGCCGGGATCTTCTCCCTCAGTACAGTTCTCCAAGTAGGCTCCTGTTTTACTGCCGGCTAGACTGACCCAGTTTTTTTTTCAAAACCTTTATTGCACTTTGCATATTACACAGCGGAATGCCTACAACCCTGTGGGCCGGCCGCTATCATAAGATCGTTGTTCGCAATGCTTTGTGCAAATAAGATATTAGAGTTACAGATACAGTAAATGCGTGACGGAGCGTGCTGAAAAATTAAAAGTGCTAGTTGAGCAACTGTTCACTGCATGAAATGAGGTTTTGATGAAATTTTTTCGTTTTTTTGAAAAATAACAAACTCAAAACAACAAACAGTTAGGAATGACATTACGGTCTGGTATGAATCAGTGCACTCAAAGTCGTAAGTGTCTCTTGGGATTATGGAAATCTGACATCCTCGCACAGTACATGCACACATCCGCGTACAACACCTTCCCCACCTCCCCTCTACCCACCAGACTAAGTCCTAAGAAGAAGCCTCCTACAGCAGCCAATGCCTCCACTCCACCCCTCCAACCCGCCTAGGTTTAGCCTACTTCGCCCTCATCGTCGACTGACCCAGTTTTTGGCATGTATTTAGAAGTTTCATTTTGCAGCTGGACATTCACATCTGTTTGATACTATGTTTGAGCAGGGGGTGCTTTTTTACATTAATTAGGCAGGTGTGTGGTTTTGTGTTTCGGTCTTCAAATCTGTGAAGTTCGTTTGGCTTGGCTAGGAGTTTCTGTGATTGCAGGATAATTCCACGTCATGATATATTAGGAATGCTATGCCTCCTGTTGTACACTAGTGCCATCCCGTTGCCTATGAAAAACAGTACTCCAAGCTCATCTTTTATGCGTCTGTCCCAGCAAAGCGAGAAACTAGAACTACACAGTTTTATCGCACTTCAGTGCACAGTTCTTTTGCATGACAATCTCAGGCATTGCAGTAATGCGGGGAAATTACCAATAATGCGTTATTCTAACGCATGATGCAAGGCACTTCGTAGGGCTGCCAGCTAGCCGCCCATGAATGGGAAATGTTTTATATTAACTGTGATGTCAGGTAACACACAAGGCACCTACCATTTGAGATGCAAAAATGGTATTTGTGGAGAAGTGTGGCTCACTGGTTAGAGGAGGCAGACCCTGATGCAGAGGTCAGACCCAGGACCAGGGTTCAATTCCCAACGCGGCAGGGTCTTGAGCTCAAAATGTCCACGGACTCGATAATTCTCGCCTCGGTGCATACTCGAATCATGGGTTCACACTCTGCAACTCTGTGCAATAGCTTGCTTAATCTCCACTATGGCTCTACTGCGATGGGATGCCTGGTCTTCACCTTGGGGATGCCCAGTAGGGGTTATTATCTCGCAGGGAAAGCCAGGACGGGTTCCCAAAGCAAGCGCTAAGAGACCTGTCGGTGATTTGGCGCTATATAAATCGAAATTAACATAACATATCATAACGTATTTGATTTGGAGTGATTCACATAGGCTGCAATTCTAAAGCAATGTCATTTAAGATCAAACAAACTTGTGTAGTTAAGGTTCTACAGGTAACAGATCATCCACTAGAGCACATCTCCCATGAATGTCCAGTCAATGCTGCTGAGCTTCACAGCTGTGACCTGAACTTTACACACAGATCTTTGCAGCATGTGCGTTAATCTGCTTAGTTATTTTACTAACTGCCAGCAGTCATACATTGAATGAGTCTGAAGAGAAAAGCCTGCCTGCAATAGGAGAGATGCACTGGGCACTCACAGTATTGTATAGAAAGGGGCATATTTATGAGCGCTTGCACTATGCAACGTGGTGCAAGTGCTACACAACTCAAAAAAGAGACTTATGAAGCCACACAAGGTGGCCTTGAGAAAAGCAACGCAGTGTAAATTGCTGCGTTGCCTTACTCTGCAGTAAGGAGGCATTCCATGGGCGTTGCATGGGTGTTCCCATGCAACGCCCATGGTTTTTGACGCATTCCCAGATTTCCCAGAACTGGCAAACCTCAGAATGTGCCAAAAAGATACGCCTCACCAGGTGAGGTGTAACGAGGAGAAATATCTTTATTTCTCCTCGTTACTTCATCTTTCTAGTGGGCTGCATTCTGCAGCCCACATAGAAAGGGGGATGTGCCTTTCAGGATTGTTTTTGTGTAGGAAGGTGTCCCTTCCTGCCCCAAAACAATCCTGTCTGCAACGCAGGCACCCTTGCACCATGATACAAGGATTCCTGAGTTGGCGCTAGGCACCCAAAACAGAGCCAGAGCAAGGGCAGGAATGCGTTGTATTCTTTTAAATACGGCACATTCCTTCCCTTTCCCTGTAACCTGGCACTGCAAGGTGACTTGCTGTGCTGCGTTGCTTTACTGTGCTATAAATATGGCCCCAAGTGTTTGCGCTGGTTGATGGACAGCAAGCATCATACTCTGCCTGTTGCCATGGCAGTTAATGGCTGTGATGAAGTTAAAAACACTAACGCCGGTTGCCTCTTTCCCATATCTTTGCGTAGTCACATCTAGATGTCTTACAGAAGTGACATTGGGAGATGCTCTTAAAATGTCTCTGGTCTGCTCTATTAATGCTTTAAAACTTGGAGCCAGATTTACTAACCGTTCACGCCACGTAGCACGCCAACTTGCTGTGCTGTGTTGCATGAAAAGGAAAGAGAAGAAATTCTCCATATCTAATATAATATAACATACTTCTGCTCCCTCGAAGCGCTGGTGCACTTGTGTTGCTTAGGGCAAACACAGGCTCCTTGTGCCATAGTGCAAGGGTGCCTGTGCTGCGAGCAGAATTGTTTTTGTGCTTGAAGGGATACCAGCCTAGACAAAAACAATCCTTCGAGACATATTCCGCTCTCCATGGGTACTGCAAAATGCAGCACATATGGAAAGAGGAAGTAACGAGGATAAATAAAGATATTTCTCCTCCTTACACCTCTGTCAGATAGACACACCATTCTGGTGCAAACTCAGGTCGATACGTGTTTGTAAATCTGGGTTTGCCTCAAAAGCCATGAATGGAAACATAGGACCCTCAGCGCTCCACACATGTAACGCCCACCTGAAGCAAAAGTATACAAGGCCATGCTATACGTTACATTACGTTGTAATCACTAAACCACACAAATCGACTTTGCATGGTTTACTGAATGCTAAAATGGATTTTGCATCGGGGCTGTGTAGCAAAAGTGGTGCCAACCCAAAGAAATCTGAGCCAGAATTTCAAAGTATCTGTCAGGGCCTGGTTCCTCTCAGTCACAAATCAACCCCCAACCTCTTTATCCCTCTATCTCCCCTTCCTTCCAGTACCTTCGTCTACCTGCAGACCAGGTGTAGGCGGGGGGTTGCAACGCAGGACTAGGAATGAAAAGCAACATTAGGTAAAAAAATCACAGGATTAAAAGTGCTGGCATCCAAAAAAGTTTGGACTGGTTTAAGGAGTCTCTCGCGGCATGGCCATTGGGCAGCCGTGGGCACTGAGACCCCAAAGCTTCCTTATGATGCTGACATGCACAATGGACTGTCACTGGCCATGCAGCAGGGGAAGTTGCTTCCTACTTAATGCCCCAAAAATGTAAACTGGCATTTTACTGGCAATGGCAGTAATTTCTTTGTTTACTAAACCATCTTGTTTTCTTTCCAATAGTTCACATTTTGTGGAAACAGTGCTTCCCCCCTTCATGGTGAAACCATCTTCTTCCCTGGCACGGTTCCAAACGAGACACTTCAGTGCCATGGCTCCCGAGTGGTCAAATACAGAGGGGCATATTATCAAGCACGGTGTTAGAATTATCGCCGTTTTAGCTAAAGCGGCAATAATGGGCTTGATAATATGCCCTTGTGAATTCCCATAGAAGCCCAAGTTCTTGTGTCAACCTGGGCTTCTATGGGAATTCACAAGGACATATTATGAAGCCCATTATCGCCGCTTTAGCTGCAGTTTTCTGCCGCTAAAACGCCAATAATTTTCACGTCGTTTCTTGATAATATGCTCCAGTGTGCTCATTTTAACTGTCGCAATCCGGTACTTGTAGCTTTATTTTTCCATCCTGAGTGTAGAGCTTCAAGTCCCAGAATGCTAGGAACAAAAGGGCGTTCTGGATTTTCAGAGCACTTGTGTCATTCCATGTCACAGTCATAAACTTAGGCCCTCTTTGGGTAAATACACTTACACAAATCCACACTTACAGTAGGAACCTTATATCACCAACATGTAAACAATGAACATAGGGGCAGATTTACAAGCCCCTTGCAACACTTTTACGCCGCTGCTGCGTCACACTTGTGATGTAGCGGCGGCGTAAACAATGCGCCACTATGAAACATATTTACAACAGGACGCATCTAGTTGCAAGCGTCACGTTGTAAAGCCCTGCACTACATTATACCTGCGTCAGGTATAATGTATGCAGGGTGGGCGTTCCATCGCAAGGAAACCTCGTAAAAGTGATGCAGTGAAATCTTTAAGATTTCACTGAGTCACCTTTACGTACCCGCTGCGTCAAATTCTTACGCCTGCTTCAAGCAGGCGTAAGGAGTGACGCAGCATATTAGGTATAGGGCACCCCTGAGCAGTGCTGGAGTTGCCTCGCACTTGCGACACAATTCCAGCACAGCATCATCCTTACGCCGACAGATGCGTCACGCATCTGACTATCGTTGCGCCATGGTGCGCCACATTGTAAATGCGACGCATCCATGGTGGCGCAAGGTTTTTTTTGAGTCAGGCACAATAACTGGCGCAGCCCTGCTAATATGCAGGGATGTGCCAGTTATTGTGAATCTGCCCAATAGGAAACAAGAAACCAAGTAATCAAATGGAATCAAATGAATAATACAAATTTATTAAATGCAATGTAAGAGAATTAAAGAAACACATATATAAGAATTGACAATACCTATCTAAATTCATCATAAGGCAATAATTAAAAAAACATTCAAGTAAAAAATATACAATCCACTAAATTAGACAGACATTTCACAAATATACCACATACATCTAATTCTAGCAGCAATACAAAAACAGTAAAAATTGGAAGAACAGGCAGGAAAATTGTTTCCTAGTCACAGGAAAGACCACTAAATCTTGCACAGATCAATTGTTGAATCATGAGGTGATTCTTTATATTCTTTTGTTTTTAATAACAGTTATCCACATGAATTTAGCACGCATTGGAGCTAGGCAGCACATAATGCGCCCGCGCAATGCTAGAGAGCAGGAATCGACGCATCTTAGTAAATATGGTGCATTCCTGCTTCTCCATTTGACGCAGTGCAGGAAGCTGTCGTGCTGCACTGCGCTGTATCTAATATTGATAAATCGGGCCCTATGCTTTTAGCATAATATTATAAATAGTGCGAACATACGCCATACAAGGATTGCCCAAGCACCAGTGGGCCTCATTTATGAGAAATGACGCATCGATGCGTGAAAGCAGCGATGCATCACTTCTCAGTGCGCTCTCCTTAGGACATACCTGATGCGTCATATTTAATGTATGACGCATCATGTCGCAAGGAGTTAGAGGGCCTGCGTCAGTCTTACGCCTGCTGTGAGGCAGGCGCAAGATTTTGACGCAACGGCGTCCTAGAAGTGACACAGTGAAATCTCATAGATTTCACTGCGTCACTTCTATGACCCTTCCTTGCGTCAATACGCCCCCCCTTGCATACATTATACCTGACGCAGGTATAATGTAGCGCAGGGGTTTACAAAGTGACGCATCTGCTTAGATGTGTCACTCTGTAAATAGTGCGCAACAGGAGGCATGTTTTACGCTGCTGATGCGTCACAAAAAGTGACGCATCGGAAGTGTAAAACTAACGCAAGGCCTCATAAATGAGGCCCCTTATGTTTTGCATGTCTAATTTTGTTGAAGAGCGACACAAGCGGTGCACATAGAGAAACATCCTCCTGACACAGTACAGAAGCATGGGCTGGCAACCATGGTTCCTGTCACACATTCAGAATATCATTTATTAGGACAAGCCTGTGGGTTTGTCTCTGACTCACTGGTTTTCACATTAACATATTTATTGCTCCATAATCCATTTATCATTCACGTCCTGAACTGCTGTGTTCTCTTTTACAAACAACTAAGGCTTAGGCTAGAGAAAGATTTTCATCTCTTTGCTATTGATTTGCCACCTATCATCTCTCTCTTCAATGAAGACACAGGGAGCTGTGGGAAATGTTTGTAATTAAATGGACTAACATTCTTTTAAATCAACAAAAATCTGTAGGTCCCTTTTTACTGGGGAATGTTGACAAATTGAAAGAAAAACGCAGTACCCTGTTCGTATTCCCGTGACAGCACTTTGCATGATGGAACTTGTAGGCCAATACATATAATATGTAAAGTGAAACTGCAGGTGCATTGCAAACTACTTTTCCTAAGGCTGGAATGGCTGAAGGCGTGACACGTCAACAGAACTCTTAGCATCACAGTGCAAGGTTTGGATGCGTTAAAGCGCTTGTATGATGACATCTTGAGTGCCTCAAACTCTCAATGACTATTGAGTCACTTTCAAGTCAGACTTTTGCCAATGCATGTTATTACATATGGCATTGTGCTGCTTTCTTCCGCTTGTGCAACGCAGCACAGACTTTGGTTGTTGCACTAAAAATGAATAAATCTGCCAATGGTTATTTCATTAGCATGTGATCTACACAGAATCCAATGACTGAATTGTTAAGTTATGCTAAGAGGTCTGTATAGTGTTGCACTGACATAAACATGGCCTTTGAGCTATATTGCATTCTGGTACGTCTCCATAAAAAACCTACGGGGCATATTATCAAGGCCAGGTGATAAACTTATCGCCGCTTTAGCGTCCTTTTTTGGACGAAAAGCTGCGATAAGTTTATCGCCTTATCAGCAAAGACATGCTATTGCATGTTTTGCTGACTTAGCGCTCGTAACATCAACGCCCATCTTTGCATCGCTAATGAGATGCAAAGTGGGCGTATCACTCTGAAATTACCAGGGAAATGTCGCTAGGCGACATAACACCTATTGGCAATCTGCACGCTAACCTGTGCAGCAATGTTAAAAAGGAGCGCTAACCACGCTCATCGCAGGTTTCCTTACGCCTGCTTTTCTTCTTACTAAACAATGTTGGCCTATGGGTGGTGGATTATAGGGCCGAGACCACCCAGCCCTAATAACAAGGTATCGCCTGTCGTTCGGCATTTATCGCTTGATTTCCAGTGATAAAGGTACCTTTTGGCAACTATCGCTGGTTTATGTAGCGCATCAGAGATAAGCGTTGCTGATAGCATGCTATCTCGGCGATATAAACCAGCGATAGCCTGCGATAATTATCCTAGCGCTAAGTGCGCTTAGCAATCATTATTGCCTGACCTTGCTGATATGCCCCAGAATTTTTTAAGACTGTAAAAAGACAAGACACGTGATCCCCCATTTACCAAAGTTAGGGCCTCATTTTTCAAAAGTGACGCATTGCTGCGTGAAAACAGTGATGCTTAACTTTTAATTGCGCCCTCTTTGCAACATGCTGGATGCGTCATATTTACAGTATGACGCATCATGTTGCAAGGAGTTATTGATACGTCAGTATTTCTGGCTTATCTGTAGGCACAAAAATTACGCTTTGCTGGAGTGTGTCACGAAAGTGACGCAACTCCACCAATGGGTCATTTCACATGGGCAAGTCCCATTTCAAATGAGCTTGCATAAGCCTTACGCCTATGTGTGAGGCAGGCATAAGATATTGATGCATTTGTGTCCTAGAAGTGACGTAGTGAAATCTCATAGATTTCACTGCGCCACTTCTACGAGGCTTACTTGCGTCAGAACGCCCACCATGCATACATTATACCTGGGGCAGGTATAATGTGGCACAGGGGTTTACAACGTGATGCATCAACCTAGATGCGTCACTTTGTAAATATGCCGCAACATGGCGCATTTTTTACCCTGCTGGTGCATCACAAAATGTGATGCAACAGCAGCGCAAAAGTGATGCAAGGGCTCATAATTAAGCCACTTAGAGTATTGGGTGGCAGCTTGTGATGCTATTTAGTATGCCACTGCACACATGCACTAAACTCAGGTGCAAAGTCAGAGGCGAAGATAATTAAACGGTCAAGCCCTACCCGCACACTTTAGTGTCTGCTGAGAATCAGTGACTAATCACCTGTGTCCTGGGTCCACTTACGTGCCGCTTTGCAGGAACAGCACTGCGCCACTACAGTGGGCACAAGGTCATAGAGAAGGTGTCTGGACCCAACTCTTGGGTGTTGTCCATGCTGGTCACAAACAAGCTTAACTGACCAGGATGCATTTGCATCTGTATCGACATGCACCTCACCATCTGATAGAGACATCTAGCAGCAGATTCCTTACCTTTGAACTTCCAGGCATCAAACTGGATCTGGAAGATTTTTCTTAGCGAATCCAAATCCTCTTCGTAGAAGTCAGGTAAGAGGCACCACAAAAAGCACAAGAAGTTGAAGTGTGCTTTGACTTCAGACCGCCCGTCTCACAATACAGCGGAGGAACCTCTGCGTTCAAGGACCTGCTCCGGGGAGTGGAAGCCTGGGTCTGCTCCGCGATTCCCTCCCTTTCCAGTATCGGGGGAAACCCCCGCCCAACTGAAAGAATTTAATGACACAATGTGCGCCATATTTGGATGGCCTGACCCTGCAGGTATGCCTTTGGGCCCCGCAGGCTCGGGAGACAAAGCAGGCCCATGGTTCCCATGCCAGCAGCTCTGGCCCCAGCACCATGGCCTCCAAGTGGACTCGTTCCCAGGTTTGGACCAATGCCGGGTGGACCACCACAGCGACGGTCCCCACTGGAGGCACCTCCCCGATAACACGGAACTGGTTTGGAACCCCTACTGCCTTTCAATGAGTCCTTGACAGATGTCCTTTTGGGGACATGGTCCAAACCCACCAGACGATCGCCTACCGCCATTGCCCTGCACTCGGTGACCCATTTTTCCTCACCTTCCACCCCATCCCCAAAAGCTTGGTTGTGCAAGCTTGCACTTCTTGTGGAGCATTCCCTTCCGCAACCCCGGACAGGGAATCCAAAAGGCTGGAAAACTTTGGTAAGAAATGTTTTTCTTCCACCAGCCTCGCACTGCGGTCGGTGAAAACCACATGGCTTTTGGGCCGTTATTCTCATTCCATATGGGATATGGTAGCGCAAGTGCTGCCCAGAGTCTCAGAAGAGGACTGGGCTCTACTCTCCCAAGCTATATCAGACTGGAGGGACGCAGCGTCATTCACCATCAGATGTGGTTTGGACACAACGGACTCGCTGGGTAGAGCGATTTCCTTGACGGTGGCAGTTCGTTACCATGCCTAGCTGAGAATGTCAGTTTTTTCGGGGGATGTCCAGGCTAAATTTCATGGACATGCCCTTTGATGGCTCCCGTCTCTTTGGAGACAAGAGGGATGCTGCCCTTGAGCAATTTAAAGACTTTCGGGCCACAGCCAAGTCTTTGGGCTTCACTACTGACCCTAGCGTTTCATCCAATTTCCGCTCCTTTTGTGGCTATGGCCTATGGGCTATCAGCTGCGCCAACCCTATCCCGGCCAGAGGGTCCCGCAAATTCAGCAACCGCTGCTGGGCTGTAGACACGATTCACCCCGGTCTCGTGGGTCAGGAAATCAGAAGTCGGACCAAGCCACCACCCCCTACTCCACCACAAAACCTTCCTAGTCTGATCCCCCAGGATCACTCTCAGCCAGTTAGTGGCAGAATATGCCATAATCTCCACCACTGGCGAAACATTACATTGGACAGGTGGGTGTTACAAATAGTCCGAAAGGCTACTCCCTCCCTTTGAGACTACCCCTCCATACATGCCTCCAGTGTACGATAGGCTGACGGAGGATCCCCTTGCCTTGCTCTGCGAGGAAATTTCAACTTTCTTGGCCAAGGAAGCTATGGAGAGGGTTCCCGGGTCCGAAGTAGGCCATGGTTGCTATTTCCACTACTTCCTTGCCCCAAAGAAGGATGGAGGCCTTCGTCCTATCCTAGACCTCACAGCGCTTCATTACTTCCTCAAGAAAGAGAAATTCAAGATGCTCACTTTTGCTCAGGTACTGTCTGCCTTGGTCCCAGGAGACTGGACGGTAGCGTTGGACTTGCAGGATGTCTATTTTCATATCCCCATCCTGCCGGCTCATCGTTAATACCTGCAGTTCACAGTGGGTCACGAGCACTTTCAATTTACGGGGCTCCCCTTTGGCCTCACCAGTGCCCCTCGGGTGTTCACAAAGGTGATGTAGGTGTTCGCAGCCCATCTGCGGAGTTCAGGGGTTTCAGTCTTCCCCTATATCAACAACTGGTTGTTGAAGGCGGGCTCGCCCCAAGCAGTTGTCTTTCACCTCCAGACTATGGCGAATCTCCTGCATTTGCTTGGGTTCACTATCAACGTGCTGAAGTCACACCTGACTCCCTCTCAGATGCTCGTTTTCATTCTGGCAGTTCTGGACATAGTGTAGTTTGGGCCTATCCTCCCGAATGGCAAAGCCAAGCTATTCAGGCTATGATACCGATGATTCAGCCTCTATCTTGGATCCCAGTGAGAATGACTCTGAGGCTATTGGCCCTCATGGTCTCCCGCATCCTGCTAGTGACCTTTGCATGGTGGCACATGCCGGCTCTGCAGTGGGACCTGATGCTGGGCGCCGACCCCCAGGGGCAGGCCACACTCAAGCAGGAGTTCTACCAGAGTCCAGGGTTCCTCTGAGTCAAAGGTTTGACGTGAGTCAAGTGAGGCAAAGTCAAGCCAGAGGCTCCAGGCCACGTTTGTAAAGCTGGCAAAAGTTTGAAAATTATGGTGTTGACCCAAGTGACAGAGTAACATTCTATAGGGAGAAGACATGTAGTGAGCCACCCGGGCCTTCGTGGAAGTAGGATCCACATCACACGCACTCCGGAGGATTGACACGGCCACAGGGTTAAACAAATTGGGATTAGACCACTCGGTCTCTCGTTCCTTCACAGTACTTTTGTAGCAGTCGTCTTTGTCCAGGAGCCTGCTTACACACCGGCACAGATGGCTTGTGAGAGTTCCTACCTCAATAGAAAACATTCTGCTCCTGACAGTCTGACACTATTATGGTAGCATGTAAGTCATAAAGCGCTATTTCGAGGTTTATTAGTTACTTACTGCGCTCCCGTAATTCATATTACTTGTCTCTATAACAGTTAAACCTCTGAGAAGTTCAGCGCGCGCCCAGGGTGCAGGACGGAAATGAGGAGCAAACTGCAATGCTGCGGGAAAAAAAAGGAAGGGGCGTTGCCGCTACAATTAAAGCGTGCCATGCCTGTTAAATAATAAATAAATACATGAAGATTGAAAGGAGCAAGTTGCAAGGAAAATAAAGGCGTGCTACGGCAATAAGGAGCAAGCTGCCACGCTGCCTACCAAAAAAAAAAAGAACGGTAGGGGCGCTACCGCTAAAGTCAAAGCGCGCTGTGCTTCTCAAAAATAAATAAATAACAAGCAAGTTACAAGGAAAATATAGGCGTGCTGACGCTATAGTTACAGAGTGCCGTGCTGCCAAAATAAAACAAGCACTGATGAGCGGCGGGACGCCCAAGGCAGTTACAGGAAATAACTTGGAATAAGGGAAAGTGGGCTTTTAAAAGCAGCTAAGCAATTAATATGTACAGCTGTGTGTAAAGCTAACGCTGCGGGAATCAGAGGGCTCCGCCAAGGGTGAAAAGCATTAAGGGCACGTTAACCCCTTGGTCGCGGCGGCAATTCCGCCGAGTCGCTGGGGGGGGGGAAATGGCAATGCGGCGCCGCCATGCTCGTGATGGAACCACGTCGTCATGAGCCACGGGCGAGCTGTGTTCATGACAGCGTGGTTCCATCACGACTCCGCCCACTCACTAATTCGCCCGCACAGGCAGGGAATCAGTGCCGCGTGGGTGGAGCGGCCGCAGCATGACGGAAGCACGCCGTCATGAGTACACGCCGCCCGTGGCTCATGACAGCATGGTTCCGTCATGAGTAGGGAAGGGGTTAAAGAAAGTTCCCCTCAAACACAAAGAGACTGAAAACAGTAGTTAGGCGCCGCTGCTTCCGGACTACACAGAAGTCAGTATCAGATCAACAGCCAGTAAAAACCCAGCTAACAAGAGGTATGCTAACGTTAAAAAAAATGGTGAGCGACAGGAGATATTACCCGGCAATAGGAGGAGTTTCACCCAACATATAGATTACTTGATGTCTCGGAGAGACAGCGCATACGCTGCCTAGGCGAGACCTAAAAATGACGAGTTGCAACTTCTATGTGTGCTGCACAAAGCAGGACACATATAAATTACAAATCGTCATTTAAAATTGTTTATGTGTAGGAAGGGACATCTTCCTGCACATAAACAATCATTTCCCACAACGCAGGCACCCTTGCAATATGGTGCAAGGGTGCATGTGTTGGCGCAAGGCAGCTGAAATTAGCGCCAGCGCATGGGGAAGTTTAGAGCTGCACCGTATTGTTGTAAACAAGGTGCAGCCATGCGTTTCAGAAGTGGCAGATTGTGGCGTTAAGCCAAGAAGGTTAATGCAGCGCTACGTCACTTTGTAAATATGCCCCTTTGTTTCTCATTTGTGTCACAAAAGAGACACAAACCTGCTCCAAATTCTTGTTTTGGGGTTTACCTTCAAATGCAAATCCTGAATTGTGTTGGAAAGTGGTCATAAAGTAACACAAAGTAGCACTATGTGATTCTATGCCTCAAAGAGGTGTACTGTGTGTGGTTCATGGACATTCTCATGCACACAAAATGGATTTTGGAGCACATTTCTATGTACTAACTTTCGTAGAAAGGGATTTGAATCACAAAATGATGCCTCCTCGAAGCAAGAGTAAAGTTGGGAAAATATTTATTTTCTCCAAACCTTTACAACTTCATATGTGCGCTGTACAATGCTGCACATTGTAAAGTAGTAAAGTGTTAAACTTTGTCAAAGCATAGAATGTGTGCTGGAATGGTGCCCTTCCAGTATAAAACCCATACTTCACATCAGGCACACACCCTTGGACTGTGGTGCAAAGATATGTGCATTGGCACAAGGTAGCCTATGGTAAGCCAGCACTAGAGTAGAGAGCACTGCACCATATCTTGGTATATATGGTGCTGTTGTGCTCTCTGCTTTTCACGTAAAGCAGCGCGGCAAAATTGGTTACTGCACATAGTTAAAAAGTAGTAAATCTGCCCCTTCATTTCTCCAGACTAAGCACCTTTAATGCCTATGATATAATAATATAGGACTCCTACACCTAGTAGTCCTCATAGTTTTAAATAACATTTCCTGTACATTGCTTTACATACTTGTACGACTCATTGTCTCTGCATAACATGTTTGTGATGTAAATTGCTCTGGCAATCTACATTGGAATACGTAGCGCTCTAAAATAAATGTGAGAGAGGGGCTAAGGAAAGATGAGGGGTACCATTGGAGGGTGGTAGTGAGGGAATACATGAGGAAGGAGGTAGTGGAACGGGGTCGCAAAAAAAAAAAAAGATTGTCGCACTGGGTGCCCCCAGTGCTAAAGCCGGCCCTGTGCGCACGCGCAAAACTTTAGTAAATACGGGCCACAGTGTTTGTGCCTTAAATCTCTTCTTACCTCTCTATCGGGCTTGTGAGGTTTCATGAGCTCGACGGCCTGCCCCTTCCTGACCAGCATCACCTGTGAGTCCCCCAGCCACGCAACGTGCAGCATGTTCCCCCGGATGAACGTCACCACGCCAGTAGTTCCACACCGCAGGTTCTGAAAGCGAATTACAAGAAAAGAAACATTTATTCAACTGAAGGTACTATTTTTCATGACACCCCGTGCATTGTTTTTTTAAAAACAAGTTGAATATATATTTTGATTTGTGTATGTGATTTCATAAAGCGTCTTTAAGACACCATAGGGTGTCAGGGTGCTGTACAATGTTTGAAGTATAAAGCAAGTATACAACTATCAACAAAGAGTAAGAGCATGAATAATCCATAAAAACATACATTGAAAACCATATTGGGAAAAATCAAAATAACGAAAAATTTGGAGAGGGGCTCAGTACAACATGACCAGCTTGTAATATTAATCGGTGATTGTGCACAAAACTTTGAGGTTTTGGGTTTTCTGCTTACAAGCATCCTGCCGGCATTACCCCCTCATGGGTCCTCCCCGTCCCAGTCCTAACAAAGTGAGGCAGTCCTGCCTCCACCCAGCCAATCACAACGCCAGTATTCAAAAGTTACATAAGTCCCTCCCACCTACCGCCATGCCTGTTTTTTTTCTGCTCCGACGGCGGTCGGAACACTGGTGCTCCTGGTTCCTGTTTCTGTTTCTGGCTTTCTTCAGGACGGTGCCGTGAGTGTTTCATTTGCAGTTTTATGCTTCTGCGTTATTTTACTGTGTGAATTTCACAGGAGTATTTAATTTGCAGTTTTTTACTTCTGCATTGTTTCCTGTGGGTTTTTCTCTCTGCGCGGCTGCTCCGGTCCCCCGGTCAGCTGCGCTCCTGTTCTGGGGTCAGGGACTCTCCCCGTTCATGTGCTGGGCTGGGGCGGGGAGTTTTCGTGGTGTCCTGGCCCCGGGTCGTTCCGGGCTGTGGTTCTAGTGCAGCGTCCGGCCCCCACGGTCATGGTCTTTTGACCTGGGGCTGTGGGTGGAGACTACAGGGCTGCCCTTGTAATTTTCACCGGTCTCACGTTCTGTGATTTGGTGATTGGGGGCAGTGTTGCTTGGAGGTTGCTGGGAACTTCCTTTGTTGTGTGGTGAGTTCCTGTTTGGTTCGAATGCTCGGGTTCACTCACCATGTGTGAAGGGTCGTCTTCACCTGTGCCTGCCTTGGCTGTTTCCATGCTGTCTGATGCATGGCTTGCGGCAGATACGCAGGGTTTTCCTCGTTTTCTGGGATGGTGGTTTCACCTGGCGGACTTTGTCTCTCACTTTCCTGCATTTCCATGTGTTGCTTCTTCTTTTGGGGTGCGTGCTGGCTCTTGTTCGGTCTGTACTTCACTGTTCCTTCTCATGGGTTGTGTGGAGTTTGGCTGTTTGCGGGCCTTCCTTCCTGTCTTGGCTTGATGGGTTGAGTCTTCTCCTCGGCTGACGTGGTCCTGGCGTCTTGGTCCACTGTCTGTTTTTCTGTGGCTCCTTGGCTTTTTGGCTCCCTCTACTGACAGTCTGTGTGGTGGTGCTCTGTCTTCCTCTGAGCCCTTTTGTGGTCGGGGGTGGGGGAGGCTGTGTTCCATTTGGTTCCCGGCCTCTGTTGCGCCTACGGCTGCCCCTTGGTGTTGGTCGTCCGGGGCTTTGGGTATTGTTGTGCCCTGGGAGGGGGGGTCTCTGTGACCTGGTGGTTGCGGTTGCGTCTCTTTTTCTTTGGGTCTGTGTCCCACTCCTGGTGTTCATCTGGCAGTGGGTTCCTTGTCTCCGTTGCTGTTTTTGTTACGGTTTTGGGGGCTCGGATCCGTTGTTCCTGACTTGTTGGTCCGGTCTGCTTTCCGACTGGTCGGTCCTGTCGGTCTTCGCTCTTGGTTTCCGGATTCCTTTCCGGGCTGTCCCCCTTTTTGGGCTGTTTTCACGGTTGCTCCGTTGTCCTTTGACCCGTGTTACATTTACCTTCTTCTTTGGGCGTCGTTCTCTTTTTGTCTCTGGGCGCTGTTGTGCTGGTTCCGGTGGCGGAGCGGGGCCAAGGTTCCTCTTCCTCTTTGTTCTTGGTTCTGGCGCTCGTTGGTTAATTTCTGCGCGGTTCTGTGTCCCGGGGCTTTATACCATTTGGTGCCGCTGGTCGGTTGTTCCCCTTGCGGTCTGTCATTCCCCTCTTCCTGGTGGGTGTTTTTTATTTTTTTTGGGCTTCCCTGGATTTGGGTGTTGTCTGTTTTTCACGTTCCATCCGTCTGGCTGGTCCGCGTTTCCTGCGGTTTGCTGTGGATGGGTTCCTTTCTCTGTTTCGGGTGTTGTCTTTCGGCCTGTTCCCCAGGTTTTTTCCGCGGTGCTGGCTCCTGCTGTGCAGGTTTTTTGCTGGTTGGCGGTTCCGCTCTGCTTGCACCTGTTGTTCTATGTTATGCAGGGTCAGGTCTGGTCCATACCTGGGTGGGTGACCGCCTGGGGGGTGCTGTTGGCTTTTCTCTATGTGGCTTTTGTCCGGTTTCTGCTTCCACCCTCCTTGTGACTGTTCTGGTGACGGTGGCGTTGTGGCCTTGCTCCGGTTACTGGGGTTTGTTGTGGTTCTGGCAATTTTTCTTCTGGTTCCTGTTCGGGGCCTTCGGTTTCTCGGGGCCTGTTCGTCACTTTGCAGGGGGTTGTTTTCACCCTCCGGCTCGGTTCTCTTCCCTGTTGGCTCTTTTGTGGGTCCTACTGGGTCGCCCTTCTGCCCTTTGGGGTTGGTTGCGGTTCCAGGAGGTGGTGGCTGCCTCCACGGCTGTGGTTCCTTGGGTTTGCCTGTTCCTCCTGTCCTTGGTGTTTCTTCTGATTGTCTCTTTGGGTCCTTTTCCGTGCAGGTTACATGGCTCTGGTTCCTCTCTCGCCTGTTCTGGTTCCTACTTTGGCCTGGTGACTTTGCTCTCCCGACCTGGTGTTTGGGGTGCGTTTTCAGCTCCCTTTTCTCCTCTTGTTGTCCTTGGACGCCTGTCCTTGGGGTTGGGCACCACGTTGGGGTCCTTGGTGGCTGCCGAGTTTTTTGATTCGTGCTGGCCTTCCCGTGGCTATTTGCTGCTTGAGCCTTCTTGGGGGGACCAGTTGCATGTCTCTGTTCCTGCTGGCTTCCATGTGTTGTTCCCACAACACTATGGCTCATTGGTGTGTCTTGTGCCTCTGGTGGTTCGGGCTCCCGCAGCTCTCTCTGGGCCGTGCCTCCTCTGTGGGCTTTGAGTTTGTGTTCGGGACTGTCTGCGTTTTCGTTCGTAGACGCTGCTTGGGCCGTTTCCTCCTGTCCTCTGTTTTATGCCCTCTGTGCTCGCTTTGGCGGCGCATTTTCTTTGTTTGGTTCAATTTGGTGTGGATTTGCATGGCCCCTGCATATTTCCTTGGCCTTCGGGCTTTCTGTGTGCCTTCCCTCCTATTTCTCCTCCTGCATAGTCTGGGGATGTAAGGGTGTGTGTGTAGGTGTCTGTATCGTTGGCCTCTCTGTCTTTGATTTCTGCTCCTGCTGCTGCTGGCGGGGGTCGGGTTTGGCCGGACTTCATTGACTCCGGCTCCGCTTTTTGGTCCACAGCTGGTTTTTGCCCTGTTGTCACTTGCTTCTGACGGCCTGGCTCTTGTGCGGCTGTGGTTGGCGTCTTTGGGCTGTTCCTCTGTAGTGGCTCGTGGCATCCCGTTGTCATGTCGGCCTTCGGCCCTTGGGTGCTGTGGTCGTCTTTGGGGTTCTTTTTTCTCTTTGTATTCTTCCCATTGGGTCGTTCCTGTGCTGGGGGATCCTACCTCTGTGTTGGATTTTCTCAGGACTATTTTTTTTACAGGGCCTTCCCCCTTCCGCTTTGTCTTCTCAGTGGGCGGCGGTTCGTGCTTGTCGGGGTCCTGGAGCCTCCTTGGTGGTTTTTGCCCCTTTGGAGAGTCGGTTTCTTCTAGGCTTTCGGCTTCGTCGGCCGGTCTCTCCTGTACTCGTGCCTTCTTGGGTTTTTGCCAGCTGTTTGGGGGGGGCTGATGTTTCCCCCTTTTGAGCTCTTGCTGGTAGCTGTCTTGTTCTGGTTGTCAGCTACTGTGGCTTTTTTGCTGGCCATCACCTCTGCTCGTCGGTTGGGTGCTTTGGGTGCTCTGCTCGTTTCTTTTCCCTGGTGGGAGTTCCTGCCGGATTGGGTTGGTTTGTGGCTTGTTCCGGTCTTTCTGCCTGTGGGTTCTTCCCGTTTCCTTTGGCAGCTGGAGGTGATTCTTCCTGTTTTGCCTGCTGGGGGGGTCCCTTGTTCCCCCTTCCTTGGTGGTTCGCTGGACTCTCCGGTTTTTCCCACCTTCGTTCCCTGGTGTTTTTCTATTTTCTCCTGCCCTGTTTGTCTCCTGTGGAGGTGTGGCTTCGGGGATATGGTTTTCCGGTTCTGAGGTTGGTCAGTGGGTGCGTTTGGCGTCTGCCTGCCTTTTCGGTCCTTTGGGTCTGCCTCCTCCGTCTCTGGTGCTGGGTCGTTAGACACGTTCTGTGCCTGCTTCCTGGGCTGGGGCGGCAGGAGTTTTCTATCCGGGAATTTGTTGGGCGGCCACCCGCTGTCCCGTCCCGTATTTGTGCTACCTTCTTGGCTTGTTGTTTTACATGCCTCTGCTGGCTGTTTTTCTGTTGGCATCTTGGACGTTGCTGTTCATTGATCTTTACTGATTTGTACTCTGCATGGATCCCTGGTGTCCTGCGTTTTTTGTTGGTTCTCTGCTTGTGAGTTCCTCACGTTGTTATGACTGGGACGGGGAGGACCCATGAGGGGGTAATGTCTTATTACTTACCGGTAATTTTCATTACCCCGATTAGGGTCCTCCCCGTCCCAGTCCTGTACCCTCCCGCTGTGTTTGTGTCGGAGTCTTGTTGATAACAGGCATGGCGGTAGGTGGGAGGGGCTTATGTAACTTTTGAATACTGGCGTTGTGATTGGCTGGGTGGAGGCAGGACTGCCTCACGTTGTTAGGACTGGGACGGGGAGGACCCTAATCGGGGTAATGAAGATTACCGGTAAGTAATAAGACATTATCAGGTCGAAAATATGTATGTAGTTATAGGAATCATTCAACACGTGGCATTTGAAAAAATGTTGACCTGCAATCGCCCAAGCAAAATTTGTAGTCTCTTAGTCAAGTCATCAAAGCTTTTTCCCCTTTGGTCGTATGAACCTTTGAATTATTTTATTTTTTAGAGTTTTATATAGTGCGAAATAGACCCGCGACATAGGGTATCAGAGCGCTTTACATGAGCACCAGTTTCGCTACATGAGGAAACATTCATCCTGCACGTTATGGGGGCAGGGTCGCACGTTGTGCACTGGCTAACGCAGGCGCTGAGATCCCACACAACGGCCTCCCTCCAGTCACTCAGGGACAGGTGGACCGCAGACAGGGGGAGGGACTGGTCGGATAAAGAGTGGGAAAGGATCCTAGAGGGACCGCAACACGTTCCCCGCAATTCGAGATTCAGAATCATACAGTTCTACATCATGCACAGGGCATACCTGTCCCCGGACAAGATTAACCGCTACTTTGGTTTGGATACCTCCAAATGCCCGCGATGCGCGCTACTGAATGCGGATCTCCTGCATATGCTGTGGGCATGTCCCAAGCTACGGACGTACTGGCATGATGTTAACACGCTGTTGACGAAAGGGACAGCGCTGGGCCTACGTCACGACTGGGACACCTGTGTGCTGGGCCTCCTCACCAGGACAAAACATAACAAAGCACACATGAGGTTCTGGGATCTGGGGCTGATAACCGCCAAAAGACTCATAACCCGTCACTGGAAAGCCGCGGAACCGCCCCTGACGAAACACTGGAGTGCCTCCCTCATCTACTGGGCGACCGCAGAGGGCACGGTGCTACGTAGGGAAGAGACGGCGGGGCGGAGGGCCATACCGATAGCCCAGACATGGGAGGGCTTCCTGAGAACATTCACCAGGGCCTGCCACGATAAAGGGGTGATGTAAGGAGATGGCTCCTCCCCAGTGGAACGGGGGGGACATGTCTGAGCAACAGGCTGCGTAGTGAGAAAGGGGAGAATCGGGAGCCGCGCGCATACAGACATGAAACACCACCCCCGCAATCCATCGTTCGCCCACATAACCCCCCCCCCCTTCCCCTCTCCACTCCCCCCCCCAATCACTCCGCCCATCCCGCCTTACCCTACCCCCCCTCCACCTGTCAGCGGATCCCACACACACAGTCGGCCCCACCGATACACCCCCACCCGAGGCCTAGAGCTACCACACACCACTCGTACCTCCTCCCCGAGCACACTTGAGACCAGCACCCTGCGAGACTACTACACCCGAAACTGCATAGACAGGACCCACACTGCAGCACCCCACCTCCCCCCCCCTCCTCCGAGTTCGGATTCTTTACACCCTCACTTACTCTCCTGTTTTTCCCCAGTTTGAATTAGTGGCATCTACGGCAAAGGACACCCCCCAGTTGACCACGCTGGAACTGCCTTTCCCACTCACACCTTTCACTTTTGACACACGGCGACGAAACACAGGAGTGCAGCACACAGGCAAGCCACTGCCGCAACCTTCTACCCCTTGGAGGCGTAACACTGAACATCCTAGCCGACCACAGCACACATACAAGTTGCCCGGAACCGGGCCTGGTTGGTTATTCATACTGCTGAGGGACATCACGCTATATCACTAGCCAGAGGGTTGCGAACACCGGGGGTGCGGCTGGCCATTAGGCTACCCGCCCTGACGGGTAAGGTCAGGCACCCTAGTAAGGTCGGCAGGGCGAATTACACTGTACTGTAGCAGTGAAGCGAATGGTCTGGTGAATGCAGTGACCGCCCCATGACAACGGATGGAGTTCTTTATTTACAAGAGCATTTAATGAAATTCAACCGTCGCCAACATTCGCATTGATGATGTACGAGCTACTCCAATTGTTGTTTCCCCTTTGAATTATGCACACAAGAAATGTAACTGTATGCCAAGTGTACCAATAAAACAGATTTAAAAAAAAAAAATGAGGAAACATTCATATTAGTTAGGCACAGGAAGATTAGTGATTTGCCGAAACTCGAACCCGGGTCCACAGCTTTGAAGTTGACCGCTCTAGCCGTAAGTCTACATCATCTCCCCCTCTTTGTCTCAGAGAATCCTTGATGATGCCGCATTACTTGCATAATCAAAAAATATGGTTTAACATTTAGAGGCTAGCCATTGTTCCCATGCTCGAAATCAATTGTATGGAGTAATTGGTTATCTACTAATTAATCAAATATTCTTATGCAGAATGAGTCCATGGTGACCCACCTTTCCTTGTATTCAGTTCTGAAGAGGTAGCCAAAATTCCTACATTCGCCTTAGGGAGGGTAGCTATATTGAACTAAAGGTTAGTTCTAACTATAAAAAGAAAAACACAAGAGATGGTATACAACTGGGCTGGTGACTTAATGGTAGGAACTCAGGATAATTGTTTCAAAAACGTGTTAGAATGATATCACATATGAAAGCTTCCTGATTAAGAACTAATTGGACCTGCCAAACTCGGACTGCTATCTAGGCCCTTGTTGTTGCTTCCGAGGTTCTGACTCTTCTCAGCAATGTGACAGCGGTGGCTCCTCTGCTAAGGCGGAAGAGAGTCGCCCCACTGCTATTCAGCAGGGTAGAAAAGGAAAATAAAATGATATTATTGATATGATTTTATTGCTGATGTCCCCCCCCCACAGAAACTCCTCTGACCCAGATGTGCAGACGTTACTCTGACGAAAATAGTGGCAAATCAGCTACCTCACCTAGAATGACTTACCTGCCACTCGTCTGAGTTTCCAGGGTGAAACTCCACCACGCACAGAGGAAGTACATAAACCTTATCTTGGTAAAAAAAACCTCTGTGTGATATTAGGGTGACTGTCTATGTGGACACTGGCAAAGTACCCCCACGCTGCACATTTCCAGGGTCTACATTTGATATATGGAATTCCACCACCAGTCACAAGTATTGGTGGATTTTACATAGGGGTGTGTTGCTCCCTCACAGTGGTGAATACAGCCTCGTTGATAGAGAAACCTATGTCACCTTGGCAGAGAACTCTTAAGTTTGGCAGATTTTTCTCCATCGCGGACTCTAAATTTGCCATTATGTCTTGAATTCTGGACTGTTCTTCCTAAAAGAACGTGCACTTGATAGCATTTGCCACTGTAAAAGTATACAGGGGCATATTAACAAGGACAAGCGATAATTATCGCTGTACGTGATTAGCGCGTTTTTCATTATCGCTGGAATACATGGCCGTGTTAGTGGCGTATCAGCAACGCTTAGCTCACAGGCGATGTAAAATCCTGCGATAGACAGCGATAAACGGCAATAACGTTGGAACTGCTGCGCTAATTGTACATCGCTACTGAACAGCTTGCTAATAGCCAAGTGTGCACTTAACCATTCAATCCACCTTCCATACAAATGATGGTTAAGTCAAGAATAAAGCAGGTGTTAAAATCCTGCGATACCCCCGCTTAGCTTGACTTTTTTTATTGCGTCCGGGTCCGGAGAAGTATTGTAAATAGTGAGTAGTTGTGTCTGCGGCTGTTTCCATGTAGGTTTAGGGAGGAACACCCACTTTGCATGTCATTAGCGATATATATCGCTGACATGCAAAGTAGAGAAATGACGCCTGCTAACTCACGGAAACACGCGTTAGCGTGTCCTTGATAATAGAGCGATAATTAAATCGCCGCTTTTCGGCTGAAAACGGCCTTTAAAGTGCAAAAATAGGGCTTGATCATATGCCCCTTACTCTTTTTCACGTAAAAAATGTGTGCTCTCTCACGCGACATAAAAATTATTAGTCAGGGGTCATTTCCACACCTGCAATTCTAAGGATGTTCCAGGAAAATGAGGATCACTATGCCTGGTGGGGAGAACAGCTGAAAAATGAATTCCTCGTTCACAGCCCCCTTTGAGAATTTGGCTCCTCCTTCATTTCTATGTAGTTGCCAAATTCATTAACGTATTCACATCTCTTGCTTCTACATGCTAGACCTCAGGTCAGGCTACTATTAACCGGAGAGAGACTCCGACCTCGGGTATGCAGGACATTTGAGGTGCATGCTGGCCTGTAACAAGCAAACAGGTCGGGCCTGGGGAATTCCTGGCCACAGGGGTTCTCATGGCCCAGTACGAGAGGCCCAGCCTGGTTTCACGAGGTGATAAACTTGAGCACAAACCCTGGTATTTGCTGGCAGTGTCCGGGAACGCAATTCCCACTTGAGGGCTGTTTTCCACAGGTTAGATGACAAAACCCTGAGCCTTAGAACGTCAAAATGCAAATATCTGTAGTCCATCCTTGACACAGATCCGAAGTGCCATCTTTTCATTATCCAAATACATTTTTGCAGATTTTGGGGCATCTTAGCAAGAACCTCGTTGAAATTATGGCAGTTTTAGCAGCAAGAAACTTCTGCTAAAACGGCAATAATGGGCTTGCTAATATGCGTTATAGAATTCCAATAGAAGCCCAGGTTGGATGTGCAGGATATCTAACCTGGGTTTCTATTGGAATTCTATAACGCACATTAGCAAGCCCATTATTGCCGTTTTAGCGGCAGTTTCCTGCTGCTAAAACGGCGAAAATGTTAACAAGGTTCTTGCTAATATGTCCCCTTGTTCTTTTTTTTTTTTTTTTTTTTTTTTTTTGTCCTCATTTACGTGCATAGCTCCAATCTATCAAAACCAAAGAACCGCCACAGAGCAAAGAAAGAGTGGTCGCGTGCAGTGCTGTCTCAGCTTATAGCTGGTGGGAGAAAGTACATTCGGGAGGGAAGAAGACCAATTCCCCACAGCACAAATCACTGCAGCCAAACATAATCTTTGCTTAGGGATGTGCCTCAGGAGATAGTGTCCAAGTTATCGAGACCCCCATAGCTCCAGGACTGTCAGTCATGGCAGCAAGGATAAGCAATGTACGTGTTAATCATAGGACTTGGGGAAAAAAAAAAAAAAAAAAAAAAAAACCCCAAGTTTATCACTGCTATCCTAGCAAAGCCCAAAAGGCTCTCCTATTGGGGTTACCTGCTCTGGCAAGATCGAGTTTGGAAATTTGAAGAAGTGAGGCTCGCCATTCATGCTCTGTAGGTGGTTGCGCGTCTTTCCAATGCCTACATATCTCCCTACGGGCCGCTAGAATGGAGTAGAATATTAGATTAGTTGCGGCATTGCGGATTTTACTCCTGAGACCAAATATAACTAAAGCAAGGTCTATGGAGATGTGTTCACCCAGAAGTTGAGAGAGCTTATTACCAATGGCTTCCCAATAACCGGATAGGTTTGGGCATTCATAAAACATATGGGTGTCTGATGCTGCGATTAACCCACATCTTGGACATGAGACTGGGCCAGTTAAAGAAAACTTAGTCAACCTCTGAGGGGAATAGTATGCCCTGTGTATAGTAAATAGATGGTTTCTACGAAGCCATGCTGGTTTAACTAAATCCCAGAGCATTGAGCAAGAAGCTAACCAAAGTTCTTCAACATCTACACCTGGCATAAGTTCAGCCCATAATGACGTCGGTAGATGAAAGTTGGCATCTATTTCATCGATTATTTTGTTATACCAACATGAAATTTCTTTTTTAACAGCTGGGCTGTCCAAGAGGCAAGTTACCAAGTCGCTGTTGCCACCTATAGGTAACTTTCTAACCCGTGCTGGCTGCTCTTTGTATGACTGTAACCAGCTAGAGATCTGAATATACTTAAATCTCGAAAATCTTGTGCCTACTCTATTTATTAGATAGTCCCATGGAAGTAATGTCCCATCCATAAACAGGTCATCCCATTTATTTATGCCCGCCTCTATTAGTGGGTTAGTAAGGGCATCTGTTGTCCATGAGGGGGGGATGGGTAGACCCCATATAGGAGCCCTCCCAGAGTAGTATCCAACATTTGTCGCATGCCTCACTTTATACCAAGTATATGCAATCCCTTGTAGAACTTTCAGTTTTATTTTTTTGAAAAATTTGGGGTCACCAAACTTAAACAAAAAAGCTGATTGGTCTACTCCTTCACATTCAAGTAACGTTGAAAAAAGAAGGCCCAGCCCTGTTAATGTAGGGGTTTTAAGTAGCATACGGGTGTGCGTAAGCTGAAACGCCCATGCATAAATTTGGAGATCTGGGCCAGCTAACCCTCCCTTCTCCCTCCGTCGCCTGATTTTTTTCCACGAAATTCTTGGGCTCTTACTATTCCAAATAAAGCTGGTAATCGCGCTCTGTAGCTTTGCAATCAATTTTGAATCAAAAAAAAGTGGAATAGAGTTAAACAGAAAAGAAACTTTAGGTAAGATACTCATCTTCACTAGGTTAACCTTTCCCAAAACAGTGAGAGGAAGATGTGACCAGTCTCTCATATGTTTCCGGCACTCTGCGGCTATTTTATTAAAGTTAAGTGAAGCTATCAAATTAATGTCTTTAACTATATTGATCCCCAGGTACCGAAATTGGGTTTTGGATGTCCCATTGTTGCCAATTGAATTACTATTCCAAGACATAGACTCTGTCTTTTGGGCATTAATCTCATACCCAGAGACTTTACCAAATTCCACAGCCTGGTCAATTATTTCCGGGTATGCCTCATCATAGTTCGTTGTGAAAATCATAATGTCGTCTGCGTAAAGTGCAACTTTTTTGTTCCAACCACCAAAAATAAAAGGTTTAATAAGTATGCTGTCTCTTAAGGATTGGGCAAAGGGTTCGATATATACATCGAAAAGAAGGGGCGACAGGGGACAGCCCTGCCTAGTTCCCCTCGTGACCCTAAAAGTCTCAGTCAAACCCCCGTTTATCAAAAGTGAGGCAGATGGGCACCTATATAACAAATTCAACGTTCTCCGAAATCTGTCCCCCACACTGAACTTCCTCAAGGCCTCCGACAGGTATAACCAATTCACCCGGTCGAAGGCCTTGGTTGCATCCAACGTGAGGACATCCAAGGGGATAACCTCCTTTATAGCGATGTCTATAGAGCCTAATAATTCATACGTGAGCTCACAAAGCTGTCTCCCCTTTATAAACCCTTTTTGGTTATGTGCGATAATATCTGGCGCCACCCGACCCAACCGTTTTGCCAATATGGTGGCAAAGATTTTATAATCGGCGTTTAATATAGAAATGGGCCGATATGAACCGCAGTCTGTAGGGGGTTTGCCGGGCTTCAGAATAAGAGTTATGGAGGCATTGTCCCATGATTCAGGTGGTATTTCGCCGTATCTTAGAATTTGATTAAAAAGAATAACTAGAATTGGGGAGACCTGAGTGATAAGTTTTTTATATATTTCGCTTGGCAGGCCGTCAGTGCCAGTAGCCTTTCCTCCCTTTGCTTTCTTTATTGCCTCTTCTACCTCTGTAATAGTTATCTCCTCATCCAAAGAGTGGCTCTGTTCTGGTGTTAGGGATGGTAGAGAGATACCTTCTAGCCAACTCGTGATGTCATTCTGGGTAACATTTAGGTCGTCCGTATAAATGGCTTGAAAGAAATTTCTAAAAACTGCTCTGATTTCATCATCTCTCGAAAAGGTGCCCTCCGGGGATATAACAGACGAGATGTTGTTGCGAACCCGGTCAGATTTAGTTTTCCAGGCGAGTAATTTCCCTGCTCCCTCCCCATATTGGAAATGCGAAAGCTTACTTTCCTCCCATCTCTGAAGGACACGTTTCTCTAAAACTGCTGATAGTGAGTGCTTTAGTCTGTCCAACTCAGCGTGTTTTCCAGCGAGGCCGTTATCATTACCGTTGTAGATTACACCTATATTATCTATATCGGCCTGTACTACTAAAATGTTGTTTTCGATAGCGGTTACTTCCTCTGCATATTGCCTTCTTCTATAGGCGACTTTGTTTTTAATAAGACCTCTCAATGTACATTTAAATGCATCCCATAGATTTCCTATTGGAGTTGTACCTTTATTAGTATTAAAGAAGTGGCAAGTTTCTGACTGTAGAAATTCGATATCCTCTGTTGTTGCTAGTAGAGACCTATCAAAGGACCACATTCTTGTTGGAGGTGCCATGCCCAAATTTAGTTCTAACACAATTGCGGAGTGGTCAGAGAGATGCATTGGATTATAATGTATTGAGGTAATATTGTCAGCCAGAACTCTACTAGCAAGAATAAAATCAATTCTTGATTTGTGTCTGTATTTAGAGTTCCTGAAAGAGAAGACTTGCCTCAGGCCTTCCCTAAACCGCCAAATGTCGATAAAGTCGTACTGGTTCATTAAGCCTAATAAGCACGATCTAGATTTAGAGGTGGTTTTTTGTCTACTGTTAGGGGATTTATCTAAAAGTGGATCTAAAGTGATGTTAAAATCCCCAGCTATAATCACCGGATCAGGGAAATTTAGCAAGTGACTGAAGAGGGTTTTCAATACAGAGGGGTCATCGATATTTGGACCATAGTAGCCCACTAATGTTACCTTCCTTTCTCCTAACTCAACTGCTGCAATGACCCAACGCCCTCCAGAATCCACTTTTTGTTGTTTTATCTTAAACCTTACTGATTTTTTAAAGAAGATCGAGACCCCCCGTATGTTAGAACCTTGTGTTGTAGAAATGGAGGATTCTATCCATCTATTCCTTTGGACCAGGTCGTGTATCTCACTTTCTGTTAGGTGTGTCTCCTGGAGGATAATGATACCCGCATCAGTATCACGCAGATATTGCATAATTTTATTCGCTCGGGGCTTGGTGCGGAGACCATTAACATTCCAGGATAATAATTTGAGTTTACTCATTATGTTGTGGTTTTGCGTTTTGCGTTGCTTGGTAAAACAGACTGTAGGACTAGTGAAGTGTATGACTGCTTGGATAGATTCATGTTATCTGAGATGAGATGAGTATAAAACCTTGTATCCACACACTTAATTAAACACAAAGAAAGGAGCTCTTCTATGAAAATGTGCTTATGCCCCACCACCCCCCCGTGCCCCGCCCTCCCCCCCTGGGAAAACCCTGTACTCACCACCCGGAAGAGTTTCCGGAAGTAGTGCCCCTAGCTCTTCCCCGTCTCGACCCTGTATGCCTCTACTATATTTAGTGTGAACTCGCCATTAAAAGTTCTGCACATCTTATGGGCAAATACTATTCTTGTGTGAAAGTCTTAGTGAATTGCTTTGTTTGTGTTTTTTTTTTTTTTTTTTTTTCCATCTTTATCTGTTATTTATTATTTTTTTTTTTTTTCTTTTTTATAGATACATCTTTTTTTTTTCCTTTTTCACCTTTATACCCTAATCCGTTTTGTGTTTTTTTTTTTTCTCCTTCTTTTTTCTGGTAATTCAATGTTTGATACCATTCCAATTTTTAACAAGACTTTTGTGCACAGGCATTCAGAACTGTTGGTGCTATTATTATGCGTTTTCAGCTCCTCAAATTTTTTACTCCCTCTGTTTCCTGTTACCAAAAGATAGTAGGAGGTCGTCGGCTGCTTGCACTGATCTAATGTTGTACATTTTGTTATCTAACATTATCTTGAGCGATGCAGGGAAGCCCATCTGTACCGTAGCACCAAATTTTCGAAAAGCATCCATTCTCCGGCCTAACTCCCACTGTTTGTCTAACGTGAACCGGGACAAATCTGAACGAATCTGAAAGTTAAACCCTTTATATGTTTGTGATTTGAGCCTAAGCGCTTGGTTTAGAATATGCTCCTTCAAAGAGTAGGTATGAAAGTTTACCAGAATTTTCCTGGGTTTAGACCGCTGTGGGTTGAGTCTGAAAGGATCCCGGTGTATGCGCTGTATGTCCGTTGCTAACTCCTCAGTAGAATGGGAAAGATTTAAGGTTTCCTTTAATAAAGTAATTATAAAACTCTTGATGTCTGTACTTTCACTTCCTTCTGGAACATTCAAAATGCGTATGTTGTTACGCCTCGCATTATTTTCTAATGTTTCCATTCTATCCGACAGAGCTTGATCATCTCTTTTCAGTCTGGTAATATCTTCGGCAGCGCCCTCGGCCCTCATCGTTACTTGGCCCACAGTTTCCTCCAAAGCTTGGGTTCTCAGTGACAAGGTGACTATTCTTTCGTCAAGAGATTCGCAGAAACTCCTTATCTCTCTTTGATTAGAGGCAGACTCAGCAAAGCCTTGTTTAATCTCCGCTGATAAAGCTGTGAACATTGATTGTATTGAGGCCATAGAAATAGGTTCTGAGGATGAGGATGAGGATGACCCTGCCACCCCACTTGATTCTTGAACAATTGTAGGTGGCTCGGGTGGTTCAGAAAATATGCCAGCCTCAAAATTATCTTCCATATTGGCAGGATCAATGCTAATAACATCACTGGTAAGAGCACTAGCTGCTTGTGATAGAGAGGGAGGTACTGCTTCACCTTCTCCTACTTCCCTTGTCAAATCAAGGTTTTGTATAGCTGGGTCGGCTAAATCTGCGATGTTTTCAATCATCAGATTCTCTACGTTAGGCGCGGCAGATGAAGCCTCTTCTAGTCTTGTTATGTGGGAGAGGTCGGAGTTAAGGGATTGAGGCTGAAGTTCTGAGGAGTTCATAGAGGCAAACTCTATGCCCTCTATCACAGGAGGCAGAGCCTGCCCGCTGCCTGCCATGATCTCTGCACCTGGCAAAGTTTCCGTGATGTTGTTGCTGTGTTGCGGATGTTCTTTACCAATACTCAATATCTGGGGGACCACCTTAAAATATGAGCGCAGAGATGGGGTTATTTTGGATGCAGAGTTCGTGGAGGATTTAGCTTTAACTTTAGCTTTACTGCGCCCCCTACCCCTTTTTGCTTTAACCTCAGTTGACAGATAAGAGGATGTATCCCGACCAGCGTTTAAGTTTGGAGAGTTTGGAGAGTTTGGAGAGTTTGGAGAAACTAAAAGAGAGCTTTTCCCAAACTCAAAAACCTCCCTACCAGCCTCCTCCTCCGATACTTGTGGCACTTGTGGTGCACCTTTAGCTCTCTTTTTACGGGGTATGCTAGATGTATTAACCCCCAACACGCCCTTTACTGCAACCTTACCTCTTAGCTTCCCTTGTTCTTTTTGTAAGAGATTTCAAATTCGAGCCTAGGTTGAGAAAGCTACAGGCTCAGTCTCTTCACTATCTGCGGCTGGCCTTTCTTTAGCATTACTGATCTTAATGTGAGATCTGAAATGTGTAAGGTGAGCCTGAAAGCAGAGGTTAATTCGTAAAAAATTATGTTCAAGGGCCCAAAGAATATTTTTGGAGCCCCCAGTTGGAGCAGCCAAATGCCGGAGTCGCTGAATACCGAAGCTGTCTAGTACTGATCCACCCTCTTGCCTATTTCCTGCACCATTCCAGCAATCCTGTCTCTTTAACTCTTGCGCGTTCTTTTCCATTCTTACTTTCTCCTTGTGGCACTGTTTTTCTATCTTTGTCTTCTCCTTTCTTGCTCTGGTCTGATGACGTAAAATAAGTACTAGTCCCCTAAATTGAATGCAGCGGGTCAAGTATCGAAATCACTGCTAAAACGTGGGAATATTGTTGTAAGCAAACGGATTCAGACAATCAGATGACATGACGTATGTAAGGGCTGGCATTAGACAGTTGGAGGCGGTAGATAGATGGAGCTTTAATAGTTGCAGTATTTGAAACTCGAAAAGAAAACAAATGTATTGTATTCACAGCATTACCTTGCTCGTACAATGATTCATGCTGTGATGTATGCCGTTTTTAGGTCGAGCCTGGGCAGCGCATGCACTGCTCTGCGAGGCATGCTGTACTGCGGTAGGGACTTAAAGCTCTGCCCATGTCCCGCGCATTTTTCAATTGGCTCCTGTTACCATCCTTGCAAAATTGTTGCTTTTCATTCCTAAATAGGCTTGTTAGTACCACCATGGTGCAGCAGTCTGCATTTTAACCTTCTGTTACGACTGGACCTTTTACTTGTCTTGTTACACCGTCTGCTTTATCTTGGCTGTGAGCACTATTTTGTTCAACGATTTGCCCATATTCCACCCACTACGTCGCAGCACGCCACCCATTTTTATTTTAATTACTAATTGCGGCCAGCTTTAATATTAGCGGCCGCGTTTCTTTCGTTCTTTATTTTAGCAGTGCGGTCAGCTTTAAGTATAGAGTCTGTGCTTATTTTTTTGTTTACAAGCGTCCATGTGACGCGTTCACATCAATGGTGGCCACGCCCCTTTCTTTAGACAAGCTGCATCCAAAGAAATGTGCGCGGCCGCTATCAAAGTGAAAGCGCAGCATGGGGCTTCCGTTTCACGATTTGAAACTCGGCGTGGACTCCACTTACTAGGACAGAGCGTACTTGCTTTCAGGACAGAACTAGGGAAATTACGGACAGCGCTGTGAACCCAACTTTATTTACGGTCGGGTGACTGTAAATAAACTGACGTAAAGCATTGAAAGGGAGAAGACATCAACAATTCATTTCTAATTTATGAATCCAATGTGACTCCACAATAAGGACTAGGGATCACTGAAAATAGTTCAAGAGTTTTATTTTGGATTACCAATCAAGCAAGTATATATGGAAACCAAGAATAGGTTGAATAAATGTAGCAATACAAAAGGTAAGCTGAAATTCCTCAGTAGGTGAAGACACAATAGAGTGACATGTCCAATTGCGATAATCACAATTGTATAAACACAGATTAAAGCAAACGAGTGTTCTATAAGAAACTTCCCTTCTCCCCCCTAAACATGGATCAAATATAGGGTCATCTAAATTGGGAGCACAAAAGAAGGTGTCAGCATGATCAGACTCCAGTAGTAGGCCAAAGAAAAAAGGAAATAAGAGTCCTATTTAAGAAAAAGTCACGCAGTGCAGCGCATCAAGTCATCTTACTGCGATGCACTGTGTGACAGGGAAAGGGCAGGAATGTGCTGTACTTAAGACAATACAATGCTTTCCTGTCCTTTCTCATGCACTGGTGCCCTTTTGGCAGCACTACGCAGGTACTCTTGCACCATCATGCAAGGGTGCCTGTGTTGCATGCAGGAGTATTTTTGTGCAGGAAGGGGCACCTTCCCTTCCTGCACAAAAACCCTGGGGGGCATATTCCTCTTTCTATGTGTGCTGCACAGCGCAGCACACAATGAAAGAGGAAGAAACAAGGAGAAATAGAGATACTTCTCCGCATTACGCCTCCCCTGGGACGGCATAACTTTTTGGCGCATTCTCAGGTCTACCAGTTCTGGTAAATCTGTGATGGCGTCAAAAGCCATGGGAATTGCATGGGAGCACCCATGCAGTGCCCATGGAACTCCATCCCAGAGCAAAGTAACACAATGAAGCAATTTGCTCTGCGTTGCGTAATTCCATAGTTATGAAGCCACTCCGGGCCACGCTAAGTGGCTTTGCGTGGCTTCATAAATCTTACTTAAGTTTTGTGTTGTGCATGTACCACCTTGTGTGGTGCAAACATGACGCAAAACTCATAAACAGGCCCCTACTTTTTTAACATAAAGATTCATACTTGCAAGAACAGGGCAAACAGAGCGGTCTGTACCTCTCTAGGTCTAAAGAGAATCTCTCCTAACTCTATTAGAACACTAAATTTAAAGTAACAGGAGATTCAGAAACTTCTCATCTCCATCACACGACCAGGGACCAATCAGACTACTACTTGAGTGCATCTGCAACATTGCTTTATGTTCGCATTATATAGAATTCGAACTTTGATTCGCGACCTTGAACATCTTGCCATCCTGTTACATGATGAAGAGAGGCTTCTTTTGACTATTGTTTCTCCACGTTCACTGCCAAGGCTCCCTCCAAGCCTCAGCCATCTAATACAGCCACTAAGCCTTTCTCTAGCTAATGAAAATAATGATAATAAACCTGCAAGGAAAAGGGAAAGCATGCTGGTGAAGCAAAATGTATTTCCACTGAGGCCTGTAGTTACGCGAGCTTAAATTAGCATTTAATGTGCATTTCAAATACATGGTTATACATGCACACGATTAACTTTAAAATTACTGCAAAACTTGAGCAAATATATCTTGAAGTGTAAAATTTGAACAAGAAATACATGATTTCAAGTTTTACACTGAACATTAGTGCACACGTAAATAAATCTCTGGTTTCTACAGTGAATACACTTCAGGTTCCTATTATGGAACCACCCATGCGATTACCATGCATGCCTTTACAACGTGGCATGTGCTGCCGAGCCTGCAGAGTATATAGACCTCGCTTTCAGCTCCCAGCCTCATTGACAAACGCGGCGATCTAGGCTGCGGTTGTGTGTTGTTGTGGACTGTTTTTAAAAACTGTATTTTGCTGCTGATTTTAATAGCACGCTTAGTAAGCTTTTTAAAATTGTAATTCGCACTTTGCACTTACCTGCATTTCCTTTCCCTCGTGACCCCGTTCCGCCCCGGCTCTGTGCCGTTTGTGCGGAGGGTCAGCTCGAGGAGCGTCACTTCCTGCCTCGTGACACCACTTCCGCCCTGCACGAAACCTTCGCAGGTTAGCGGTCTAGTGCTGCCGAGCCTGCAGAGTATATAGACCTCGCTTTCAGCTCCCAGCCTCATTGACAAACGCGGCGATCTAGGCTGCGGTTGTGTGTTGTTGTGGACTGTTTTTAAAAACTGTATTTTGCTGCTGATTTTAATAGCACGCTTAGTAAGCTTTTTAAAATTGTAATACGCACTTTGCACTTACCTGCATTTCCTTTCCCTCGTGACCCCGTTCCGCCCCGGCTCTGTGCCGTTTGTGCGGAGGGTCAGCTCGAGGAGCGTCACTTCCTGCCTCGTGACACCACTTCCGGCCTGCACGAAACCTTCGCAGGTTAGCGGTCTAGTGCTACCTCACCCCTAGTATTTAATGGCAGTATGGAGGAAGCGCAGCGGACGAGCGCAGCGGGAGCGCCGACTTCGCGCCGAAGTCGCGCACAAGTCAAGCCCGTCTGCACCCGTCCGCGGCCGACCAGGCCCAGGGCCCCGTCGTAATGCCCAATATTACTCTTATACCTCCGCCGACCTCCTGAGACTTAAATCCTCAGGGCCCATTCCCGCCCGTGCTGTCAAAGCGGCTCAGACTTGTGGCATCCTTGTTCCTTCTGACTCCTCGGTTCTAGTTTCTCTTCACGACCCTTCCCCCTCAGTACCACAGATCTCCACCTCTCTACTGATTTACTATCTTAACACCCGTTCCCTCATTCGCCATCAGTTAGAGATCTTCCAACTACTGTATCAGAGTTCCATCGATATCCTTCTCCTAGTAGAAACCTGGATCACCGAAGACTCAGCCCCCGACATTCTCGCAGCACTCCCTACGGGTTACTACATCATGCACACCAACCGGCCCGCAGGGAAGTCTGGTGGCGGAGTGGCGGCTATCATCCGCTCTGAACATATCTTCTCCGAGATCACAGTGACCTCTATCCCTAATACTGAATATCTAGCACTAAAATTTACCTCCCCTAAGTCGTCTTTTATTTGTGTCCTCGTATATAGACCCCCCGATTATATGCCTCTCTTTCCCCAACTCTTCAGCGACGCTATCGCTCAACTAGCAATCAACCACGCTAACATCGTGGTGATCGGTGACTTCAATTATTGGCCATCTGATGTCCACGAAAGCCAATCGTCGGTGGAATTCACTGACCTTCTAAAAGGCATGAATCTTTCCCAACACATTCACACTCCCACCCATCTGAAAGGGCATACCCTCGACCAAGTCTGGACATCTAACCTTGACATTTCACCCCCTTTAGTCTCCCCTTGCTCCTGGTCTGACCACTACTTCATCTCCTTTCACTTGCATTTGCACACTTTGTGTCCTCCTCCCCGTACTAAGAATACTATGGCTCGCAACTGGAAAAGGGCCAATCTGCCCGAGTTTTATGACTCACTGGCTTCTACTGCACCCACGTCTCTGACCTCATTAGAGGATCAGGCTGACAAACTTGATGACAGTACGACCCACAGCTTAAACTTGTTTACACTGAGGCCTTAAAATCTTACAAACAATCGATCCTGGCAGCCAAGACGGCATATTTCTCACAAAAAATCTTGGACTCAAACAACAAATCGAAAGATATTTTTTCTATCGTAAATGAGCTCTCCCTGCCGGATAGAGTCACCCCCCAACCCCAGCCGACCAAAACCCTCTGTGACTCGCTTAACTCTTACTTCATAGAGAAAATTACAACAATAAAAAACAACATTCCCACCCCGGCATCTCCTACTCCTCCTCCTCTTCCCCCTACAAATACCAGTACCTTGTCAGAGTTCCCACCTACATCTCTTCAAGAGTTCGCCTCACTACTTCATAAAGTCAGTTCGGGATCCCCAAATGATTGCTGTCCCCCGCAGATTCTGAAAGAAGCCTTTCTTGCATGCCCAGGCCCCCCTCTAGCACTTCTTAACAACTCCCTTGCTACCGGGGCGGTCCCATCCTCCTTCAAGCAAGCTGCAGTCTTACCTATCCTTAAGAAACCCAATGCAGATCCCACAATACTCAGTAACTACAGACCAATCTCCCTCCTCCCCTACCTAGGAAAGATCCTGGAGACCTACGTTACCCGCTGCCTGAGCTCTTTCATAGAGAAATCCTCTTTCTTAGACCCTCAACAAGCGGGATTCAGACCCCTCCACTCCACCGAGGCGGTCATAGTAGCAGTCATGGACACCCTCAGGAAGGGCGCTGATAAAAACACCTCTCAAGCCCTAGTCTTATTACATCTCTCAGCGGCATTCGACACGGTCGATCATACCATCCTGATCGACCGTGTCCACAACGCCGGCATTCAGGGAGTGGCCCTTGACTGGCTCAGATCTTTCCTTCACCAGCGATCACAGTCCGTTCACCTTTCCACCTTTTCCGCTCCCTTCACCTCCCTTCCCTGCGGTGTCCCTCAGGGCTCCGCACTATCCCCTCTTCTTTTTAATTTGTATCTCCAACCACTCATAGCCTCCCTCCGCAACTCTCCGGTCACAATTTTCAACTACACGGACGACCTTCAGTTAATTTTTCCCATAGACTCTCTTCCTTCCTCCCGTATCAACTTCCAATCCACCATGCTAACCATTGCGGAGTGGATGTACCACAGCCACTTAAAGCTGAACCCTACCAAAACTGAGCTCGTCTTGGTAGGAGGCCCCAACCACCCATGGAATTCCACCTTCTGGCCAACATCTCTGGGGACCGCACCCACTCCCGTGAGCTCAGTCAAAAGCCTGGGGGTGATCATTTCTGAAGATCTATCAATGAGACCGCAAATCAACGCGGTCACCTCAGCCTGCTTCTTCCACCTCAGGCGGATACGCAAGATCAGCAGGTTTCTCACCAAAGAAGCCCTGATCCAAGTTGTCATCACGCTCATCACCTCCAGGCTCGACTATGCCAACATGCTGTACGTAGGAATTCCGGCATGTCACCTCCATCGACTCCAGCTAGTGCAAAATCAGGCCGCCCGCCTGATTTTTCGCCAACCCAAACATCAGCACGTCACCCCCCTCCTCCGTAGTCTGCATTGGCTCCCTGTTTCCAAACGCTGCACCTTCAAACTGGCATGCTCAACCTTCAAGGCCCTCTCGGATGCAGCCCCCGCGTTCATCTCTTCGGCCTTATCCCGTCACATCCCTTTTAGAGCTCTTCGCTCAGCATCACTTAATCTCCTCGAGGTCCCCAAATTCAAAAGAAAAAAGCACGGTGGCCTGAGCTTTTCTGTACAGGCCCCCTCCACCTGGAACTCCCTCCCACCTTCACTCCGTCTTTGCCCAAAGTACGACTGTTTCCGCAGACTTTTAAAAAACCCTGCTCTTTCAATCCGCATATGACTAACCCTCTCACTCTGGATCACGTTACCTGTCAATGAGCGCCAAGAAACCGATGGTGATAGTGCGCGTTACAAATAATTTTAACGTAACGTAACGTAACGTGGCTGTTACAACGCAGGGATCATTACCACGCGTTACCTTTACAATGCAGGATGTTACTACGAATATGCCTTTAACACACATGTCTTTACAACGAATTTAGGGGCATATTATCAAGGGGGTTTATCTCCGCTTTTTTGGCTTTAAAAGCCAAGAAAGCGGAGATAAAATTATCTCCCTATTACCTAGCTGTCGCTAACACCAGTTAGCGACAGCTAGTAGGAGATAGCGACCATCTTGGGCCCCACTTTGCATGTCAGTGATATTTATCACTAATGACATGCAAAGTGGGCGTGCCAAGATGTTAGCGACTGAAAACAGTCGCGAACATCGCTATCTCCTATTACCAACTTTTGGAGATATTCGCGCTAAGCGTGAATATCTCCAAAAGCTAACACCTGCCCTGAGCAGTTCTTAGCCATGTTATCCAATGGGAGGTGGATAACATGGCTAAGAGCATTAGCTCGGTAATGCATGAATATCGCTGACTTTTCAGCGATATTCATGCATTGCGGCGATTTTTATCGCATTTGCAATAAACCTTGGTAATACCAAGGTTTATTTGCGGTAAAAATCGCCGCAGCTCAGCGATAATTATCGCTATTGCTTGGTAATATGCCCCTTAATTTTAAAGGCATAAATAGTAAAGGCATATGTGCTTTAAAGGTTTTTTTACATTTATGGTAACCGTCGCTTTGTAATGGCTGTTTCCTCATTGAAGTGATTATTGCTGCTTCCTTAAGGTTCGTGAGTGGGCCCAACGGAATGAAAACCGAGATACCCAAAAAGACATAGGGGCAGATTTATGAGGCCCTTGCGCCACGTTTACGCCGCTGTTGCGTCACGCAAGGCGGCGTAAATGTGGCGCATCCCTACAAACTATTTACAACGTGACGCATCTAGGCAGATGAGTCACGTTGTAAAGCCCTGCGCCGCTTGTGGGCGTTCCGGCGCAGGGTGGGCGTTCCGGGGCAGGTGCGCCTTGCAAAATTGGCTGAGTGAAATCTATGAGATTTCACTCAGTCACTTTTAAGCCAATGCTGCGTCAAAAGCCTGCGCCTGCTTGAAGCAGGCGTAGGTCTTGACGCAGCATTGTTAAAATGGGGCACCCCCGAGCCTTGCTGGAGCTGCGTCGCGCTTTCGACGCAACTCCAGCAATGCGCCACATTTCCGGCACAGATGCGTCACGCATCTGTGCCGTTTTTGCACCATGGTGCGCCGCATTATAAATGCGGCGCACCATGGCTGTCGGAGCTGTGGCGCACTGTGGCGCATGTTAACTGGCGCATCCCTGGGGATGCGCCAGTTAACATAAATCTGCCCCTCAGTGGGTTTAGCAAACAGAAATAAAATGGCAATAGCTTGTCGACCTTGCAAAGCAAAATGCTTTTGATTTTGCTGTTAAGTGAAATCCTTGCCTTTGCCATCTATATCCATGAACTCTGTGGAGGAAGAATGCACCTCAGTCAGAACCAACTTCGGAGCCACCACTGGCTTCGTTTTTCCACTTCCGCTTGCTGCAAGTCAGCATTTCAGGCTCGGCCAGTGGGTTAACATTTCCAAAGAAGCAAGCAGTACAACATTTGCGGGATGCTATTTCAGTTTTTGCAGTGCGAGATAAGATAAAGGACAACTTGCGACCATGGAGTTTGTGTTCTGGCAGTCTAGTAGTTCTCAGGCCAGAGTTTTTAAATACGTAAAAGTTCAAGGTAGCTAGACTTCCATATCCCTTCAAAATGGCAGTGTTTTGTTTTTTAACCCTAACCTTTACCACGCATACGCCTTAACCGTTCATACCTTTACATCGAAATTCGATATAAGGGCATGCATGGTAAAGGCATATTCATTGTAACATCCTGCGTGGTAAAGGTAACGTGTGGTAACGGTACCCGCGTTGTTTAGATACCACATTGTAATGGCTGTTTCCCCATTTCAGTAATGTGTTTTAATGCTTCACACACGTTAATAAAGTTAAGGTACGCAGTGAATGTAATGTCAAATGTATGTATAGAAATGCATTTCTGTGATGTGTAAGGGCGGAGTCGAAATTGCACTGCACTATCAACAAGTCATTTTTTACACCTAGATCATTATGTTGCCATCTAACACACTGTTAATAAAAAAATACACTCATCGTCACTAGTAAGCTTATATTAATAGTGTATTTTCCAAGGAAAAACTAAGTTGATCTCAGCAGACTCACAGAATAATTTTATGGTAAACTTACAAGGTTGCAGGCGCTTCTTCACAAGGCACAATAAAGGTACTAAAAATTACATTGTGGTGGAAATTTACTAACACTATGTACCTGTTTTGCTTGAAAAAAAGTGACGAAACCCGGCACAAAGTGTTGTATTGGGATTTACTTACAAACACAAATCCTGATTCACCTTGAAAATAGCCCTAAAATAACGCAAAGTAGGCCTATGTGCTGCTTTGTGTCAAAGAGGTGTTTGATAGATGGTACATGGTCATTCCCTTCCAAACACCCATGGATTTTGATGCAAAGGCCTATGTAGTAAAAAGGTAGACCGGGCTTTGCAGCAAAAATGTATACCTCCTTAAGGCAGGCGTAAAGTTTTAGAAAAGTTTTCTTTTCTCAAAATCTTATCAACTTTGCATGTCTTCCAAACTGCCCAGCACACATACACAGTGGGAAGTGTTAAACTATGTGTAAGAATAGTATTTTTCAGGACAAAGCCTACGCTTGAAATCACGCACACTCCCTTACACTATAGTGAAAGGATGATGCATTTGGCGCAAGGTATCCTAAAGTGTGCCATTGCAAGGGGAGGGAGAAACAGCACTAAATCTTAGTAGATATGGTGCACCTTTGCCTGCTGACTTTCATGCAATACAGATCAGCTTTGGCAGCTGCAGTGCACTGCATGTAAACGTAATAAATCTGCCCCAGTGGTTGCAACACACATTCCTTATCTCAAGTATCAGCCAGTATCACGCTTTTTTCTTTGATCCTTGCAGTCACAGGGACAATTGAGCAATGCCAAGTCTAGAGTGCAGATGTGGCTCAATAACCGAGGCACTGAGTACTCACTCTACGTTAGAAAGTGGAGAAGTGTGGCTCAATGGTTACAGCGGGAGACCCTGATGCAGAGGTCTGGCCCGGGACCTGGGTTCACTTCCCGCCTCGGCGGGTCTTCGGCTCAATTTTCTCGGACCTGATAATTTTCGCCTCGGTGCCTATTGGCCCCACTCTACAACTCTGGGCAATAGCTTGCTTAGTCTCCACAACGGCCCCAAAAAACGCTAGGATGCCTGGCTGCACCTTGGGGGTGCCCAGGAGTGGGCGCCTCACAGGGAAAAAGGGAAGGGTTCCACAGCAGTATTCGTACAAGCGCCGGAGAGACCCCATGTGGGGTGATTCGGGCGCTATACAAGTAATACAACATTTACAGGCCACCCCCCAGCTTAATATTTGTTTGTCTCCAAGTCACTCTCATATTCTTCAATGCTGATTGCCATGAGATGCATGTGCCATGCCTCTTAGTGTATTTGACTCTCCCCTAGAGCATGGACGAAGTACTCTTGTCCATCCACTGCTCTCGTTTTTTGGAGCGACTTTTTAATTGTGTTTAAGCACTCCATACAAGTGCTTGTATTTTCACTCGCTCCTTTCACTATTCGTGTTGCTCCTTTTCCTGTCTAAACGCCGCCTCGGCTGTTTTTTAGGGCTCGCCTGCTGATGCGCTTGCGCATAGCTGGCGAAGCTCTATAGTGGCTTATCCAGAGTTTAACAACTGGCGGTTCCACTGGCGATTCCATGCAGGGCATGTGCGCTTTTTAGGTCATTGCGCAAGCGCAAGCCCTAAAAAGCGCGTGTACAATGCCACCAGCCGCCTGCCTGCCTGCCTCGCATTACCACATCAAAGGCAGCCCAGCCTCCCTCCCACAAGCTTCTCAGCGTGCGCTCTGCATTTCTCCTCCCAGCGCATTTCTCACCCCCTAATTATTCACGGCCGGCCGGCCGTACTTTCAATTTCACGGCCGCAAGGCCGTGTCTCGGGTTTCTCCTCCCCCCAGTGTACTTTTTTTTATTTAAAACTTGTTTTATTTTACCCTAGTCAGTCGTTGCTTGCAGTCATTGATGTAACAGAGTGCCTACATATTGGCTTTTGCTTCTGATTGTCGCTATATTCATTTTGTTTTGCTTGCACCTCTTCTCTCTCTGTTGTTCATGTTTTTTAATTGATCTTGCGTTTCTCCTCTCCCAGTGTACTTTTTCTTAAACTTGTTTCATTTGTCCCTCCCCACCCCTCCTCCGAGATCGCTGTTTATTTTTTAATAATTAAATAACACAGTCCACGCAGAGGCTCGAACCCTGTACTCCAGCTCCAACATCAGAAGCTTCAGCAGCTGCGCAGCCTGTCAAAAGATAAGCACACCTTTAAATCGTGGCATTGTGGTACAATCAGTTCTGCCCATGCTTCTTGTTGTTGACCTACTCTTTACGGGACATGCGCTTTTTCAAAACTGCACATATTATGTAACGCATTTTTGCTTATTTAATCTTACTCTTTCTATGCCTATATTTTATTAATCCAGTATGTGGTATGCACGAGCTCAGAGCAGCCTCAGAATGGAGGTAAGATTTGACATTTCTTTTCATACAGCTTGGGGCTGCCAGACACTGGCTCGGATTTCCCAACTCTCATCCTGATATTTCAAACTGGACGAGCAATGCGCTTGCTGGTTTCGAAGAGTGCTTAGCACAAGATGGTGCATCAAATTCCCCCTCCCCATACAGAGAGCGTTGGAGCTGCGATGGATGGAGATATCAGCAGTTTCTCTGCGTTCCCTTTGTCCGATAAAAAGTTGTTTGCCAACTTACTACGCGGCCTTTTTGTTTCAATTCCTCACCGACTTCTAGATGGTTTGATAAATCGTCGTGACAATGCCCTTTTTCGCTTGCACGTGCCTCTGCTATTACAGGGTCGTATGTAAACGCGAGCCGTGTCTCTTGGGGTTCTGGAAGTTTTGTGTGCTTTGTTAGTGATACTTGGTTTACACGTCCATTACTGACATTCAATTCCGTCTATTTGAGCATTCCATACTAATAGCGCCAAAACTTAGACCCTGTTTACACTAGTTCAAGGCCATGCACGTCGGCATGGCTCGCTGCATTAATCGGGAAGTAGACATTCCAAAAATCCGACAACTGCACAGGGTTTATTTTTCTTTGTTATGTGAAGTGTTTGAAGCCCAGATGTCCCAGTCTCCATCCCTTCCAGTCTGCCCTTCTGTGCGTCTGTCCATTTGTTGTGAACACTACCTTCAGTGTTAGAGCCTACTACCTTCAGTGTGAGAGCCTAATGACAACTTTACAAAATATCTTGATGTCCAGCTTTTGAAGGGACCTGAGAGACAATGGTCTGTTTTTACGGACTGCAAACATCAGACACAAATGTAGTCATGGACAGAAGGAATTCCTAGTGAATGTACATGTACTAGACGAACAAGGACACATTTAAATTCACTATACAGTTTCAACGTACATGTTGCTTTATTGCTTTTAATGTAAATCGCAGCGAGCTGGAGGTTGCAATCAGGCAGCTGCTTTTTGAACGCCTTGGCCCCCTCTTTCTGCCGTCAGGGTCCCAGATGAGTGACACCTGATGCTCCTTGATTCTCAAAGGTATTTCTTCACAGCATTGCCCATCCCCCTGCGTCTGCAGCGTAAACTGACTTCAGCGATTCGGGCACTATGGCCTCTTGACATGCTAATGGCCCTTTTGTTCTTGAAAAGTGTGTATTTGCATGGGGGTATCTGCCCATCCCGAAGACTCTCTCGAACAGCAGACCAAGGGAAGGGCTTCGTGTACATGATGGAGCGCAAAAAAACGGCTTGCATGCTTTAACTACCTTGCAAACGGAATGTGAAGAATATTTCCTTCTTTAGTCAGAAAATTCTGCATTTCATAGTGATATGTTTTCACGCGTATTTTACATGAATTACTCTAAGAATTTCTTTACAGACTCATCGAAAATTGGTAATTCATTCAAGGGGGCACTCATATTTTAAAATAATACCTCACATATCAAATCTTTTTTTTTTAAAGATTCACAGCTTCCGTGTTAATGTACCTCCTACATTATTACTCAGCACCACCACAGCACCACTCAGCACCACCACATTATCACTCAGCACCACCACATCATCACTCAGCACTACCCCAACATCACTCAGCACTACCCCAACATCACTCAGCACCACTCACCATCACCACATCATCACTCAGCATCACCCCAGCATCACTCAGCACCACCACAGCACCACTCAGCATTACCACATCATCACTCAGCGCTACCCCAGCATCACTCAGCACCAACACATTATCACTCAGCGCCACCACATTATCACTCAGCGCCACCACATTATCACTCAGCGCCACCCCAGCATCACTCAGCGCAACCACAGCATCACTCAGCGCAACCACAGCACCACTCAGCACCACCACAGCATCACTGGTTCAAATATGTTCTTTCAATGTTTCAAGCTGTTTTCAAGCTTTCAAACTTTATTACAAATCACAAAAAGATGTTAATATTTCACTTCTGTTCTTGGATTTTCGTCACAATAAAAAACACTGAACATAATCTTCACAAAAGTTATTTACAAAAATGTAAGCTATTGTCATTACAAATTAAATAAATTATTTAAGTATTAATTATTTCAAAAAAATTAAAAGCATTGTTATTAGTAATATCAATACATCTAAGTCACGTAAATAGAAAACATGTTGCATTACAAATGCTATAGGTGTCACATTTGCGAAGGTTATAACTATTGCCATTGTAAATGACAAAGCTATTTAACTATTTGAAAAAATAAATTAAAAAAAGCATTTATAAGACCAATAGCTCAAACTCTCCTAATGCGAGCCCTATTGCATTTCCAATGCTTGTTTAATTTATCTCCCCAGGTGCCCTTTAATTACGTTTTTAGCACTTTAGTCAGAAAATTTTGCATTTCATAGTGATATGTTGTCACGCGTATTTTACATGAATTATTCTAAGAATTTCTTTACAGACTCATCGAAAATTGGTAATTCATTCAAGGGGGCACTCATATTTTAAAATAAAACCTCACATATCAAATCTTTTTTTTTAAAGATTCACAGCTTCCGTGTCAATGTACCTCCTACATTATCACTCAGCACCACCACAGCACCACTCAGCACCACCACATTATCACTCAGCACCACCACATCGTCACTCAGCGCTACCCAGCATCACTCAGCACCACTCACCATCACCACATCATCACTCAGCATCACCCCAGCATCACTCAGCACCACCACAGCACCACTCAGCATCACCACATCATCACTCAGCGCTACCCCAGCATCACTCAGCACCACCACATTATCACTCAGCACCACCACATTATCACTCAGCGCCACCCAAGCATCACTTAGTGCCACCCCAGCATCACTCAGCGCAACCACAGCATCACTCAGCGCAACAACAGCATCACTCAGCGCAACAACAGCATCACTCAACGCAACCACAGCATCACTCAACGCAACCACAGCATCACTCAACGCAACCACAGCATCACTCAGCGTAACCACAGCATCACTCAGCGCAACCACAGCATCACTCAGCGCAACAACAGCATCACTCAGCGCAACCACAGCATCACTCAGCACCACCACAGCATCACTGGTTCAAATATGTTCTTTCAATGTTTCAAGCTGTTTTCAAGCTTTCACGCCTTATTACAAATCACAAAAAGATGTTGATATTTCACTCCTGTTCTTGGATTTTCGTCACAATAAAAAACACTGAACATAATCTTCACAAAAGTTATTTACAAAAATGTAAGCTATTGTCATTACAAATTAAATAAATTATTTAAGTATTAATTATTTAAAAAAATTAAAAGCATTGTTATTTGTAATATCAATACATCTAATTTACGTAAATACAAAACATGTTGCATTACAAATGCTATAGGTGTCACATTTGCGAAAGTTATAACTATTGCCATTGTAAATAACACATAAATAAAAAAAACAATTATAAGACCAATAGCTCAAACTCTCCTAATGCGAGCCCTATTGCATTTCCAATGCTTGTTTTATTTATCTCCAGTGCCCTTTAATTACGTTTTAAGCACTGCATATGTGTTCGTCACTTAGGTTCTGTTCCTATTTCTTTTACAATAACAATCATATGCCACTGACTCTGCATTTGATGTCGCTTCTTCCAACACCCTCTTTCGCCCTCTTTCTCAATCGCTCCTATTGCTTCCCCTTCGCAATTGGAAGCGGGAGAACCTGCACTGTTTTGCAGACAGACCGTGAGCAATGGCCAAATTGTACAGAACAGTAAATAAGCCCTAATCTGTAAAGAATTTGTAAGTGAGAATGATTTTGGATAATAGACCCACTGTCCATGCACTCTGCACTGTCTACTGCCAACTGTCAAACATATCGCTGGTGTGGCTAAAGGCAAGTAAAAAGGAGGAAGCAGCTGAAATCAGCAATTAGAGCCCATGGCATGCAAATGAACCCTGGAATGGCTTTCTCGACATTGCAGTTACGGACAGCATACATTTTATGCAAGGGCAAAAAAATTACACAAAATAAATAAAGTTTTATTCGACAAAATATCTACATATAAAACAGCTCCAAAGCGTTTGAAATTGGATAGTTGAGGTTTTCCTTTGTGTACCTGCAATGGGATAAACGTGTCCAGGGCTGGAAAAGTATTTTTTTCACTTTTCAAAACAAATTGCCTACACAGTTATTGATAATAGAGAGAAACGCGCACTTAATCGTAATAATGCTCACACGTCATCATGGCCCTTCTGCCCTTCCCTCTTCACTGCACTACTGTTCCTCCATCTTCATGGCACTGCTTCTTCCCGTTCCTCCACGTGCTACTGCTCCCCTTCTCCATCATATCACACTCCACCCTACTCCAATCTACCCTACTTCACCCCACTTCAATCTGCCCCAACCTACCCCTGCCAATCTACCACACCAAATCTACCCCACTACAGTCTACCTCATCTATCACACTCCAATCTACTCTACTGCATTTTAACACAATCAACCCCACTCCAATCTACCCCACTAAAATCTGCACCACTTCAAACTACACCAATCTACAACACTCCGATTTACTCCCATCTACCCCAATCCAATCTACGTCAACCTATCCCACTCCAATCTACCACAATGTTTCCCGCTCCAATCTATTCCGCCACAATCTACCCCACCCAACCCACACCAATCTACCCCACTCCAATCTATCCCACTCTAATATACCCTACCTAACCTACTCCAATCCACCCTCTCTACTTGGGGTGGGCGATAAATTCTGCTCCGCTGGCAGAGTTTTGGCCACTCTACTTGATGCATGTAATGAGGAGTGTCGGGCAAATTCCACCAACCACTGCATGGCGGAGTTTTGTCTCGCGTGCGGGTCACCAACAGTAAGTTGCTGAGTGAGAATTGGCATCCCCTAGCACAATTTGGGATGCTTGGCTGGCACCTGTCAAGATTTTCCTAACACAGACGGTCGAAATCGGTCACGGTGAGAAAGCTGCTGCTACTCAAGCGGCAGCAAAAGCAACTGGAGAAGCGGCACCCTCTGGTGCTCCACGTGGTGCCGTTCGTGTTGATTTTTCAGCGTGAAACAAGGTCCCGGCGCTAAAAATAAAGGGTGAGCAGCACAAAGTGCCGATTACCTCCCATTAGTAGAACTCCGCTGAATCTTGCACAGTTCATGTAACTCCGGGAGTGAAACTCCGCGAGTTCTGCCCACCACTACTCTCTACCCCACTCAATATACCCCACTCCAATCTAACTCAAACTATCCCACTCCAATGTACCCCAGCCCAATCTACCCTATACCAATGCACCCAACCCATCCTACCCCAACCTACCCCACCCAAATCTACCTCAATCTGCCCACCCCAATCTTTCTACCCCTCTACAATCTACCAATCAACCGCACCCAATCTACCTTGCCCCAATCTACACTACCCCAATCTACCACACGCACCCTACCTCAATCTAACCCCCTCCAGTCTACCCCATCTACACCACTCCAATCGACACCACTCCAGATTAACCCAATCTACCCCACTTCAATAAACCCCACCCCATCTACATCACTCAACCTACCCCAATATACCATACTCTACTCCACTCCAATCTACTCCACAACAATCTACCCCGCTCCAATCTATTCTAATCTATCCCACTCCAGTTTACCCCATCTACCCCACTCCAATCTACTCCAGTCTACTACAATCTACCCCACTCCAATGTACCCCACTATTATCTACACTACTACAATGTACCCTAATCTACCCCACAGAAATGTACCTCAATCTATCCCACCCAACCTACCCCAATCCACTCTACCCACCCAATCTACCCTACCCGAATCTACCCCACCCTGCCCCAATGTACACCCCCCCAAGCTGCCCCAATCTACCCCACCTAAATCTTCCCACCCCAATCTACCTCACCCCTCTCGACTCCAACCTACCCCTCTACAATCTACCAATCAGCCCCGTCCTAATCGACCTCACCCAAATCTACCTTGCCCCAATCTACATAACACAATCTTCTACACCCACCCTACCTCAATCTACCCCACTCCAATCTACCACAGTCTACCCCACTCCAATGCTCCACACTCCAATATACCTCAATCTACCACACTCAAAACAACTTTACTCCAATTTACCCCAATCTGCCCTACTTCAACTACTCCAGTCTACCTCAATTTACCCCACTCCAATGTACCCTACTCAACCCCACCCATCCGACCCCACTCTACCCCACCCCAATCTACCCTGCACCAATCCACCTCAATCTGCCCCAATCTACCCTACCTCAATCTTCCCACCCCAATCTACCCAACCTACCCCATCCCAATCTACCCCAACCTACCCCTCTCCATTCTACCAATCAAACTCACCCCAATTTACCCCAATCTACCATGCTCCTATCTACAGCATCACAATCATTTATACCCATCCTATCACAATCTACCCTACTCCAGTCTACCCCATTTCAATCTGATTTACCCCAATCAAATATCCCCACTCCTTTCTATCCCACTCCAATCTAACCTAATTGGCCCCACTCCAAACTACTCCACCCCAATCTACCCTACCTTAATTTAACTCATCCAACCTACTCCAATCTATCCTACTCCAAACTACCACAATCTACCCCACTCCAATCTACTCCACAACAATCTATCCCACTCCAATTTACCCCAATCTACCCCACTCCAATCTACCCAACTCCAACTACCCCAATCCACCTCATACGTTGATATCAACACTATATACCATTGGAAATTAATACATGATCATAACCAGCTGAACAATCCTGCAAAGGAGAAACAGAAGCAACACAATGCAGTAGCTGTAAAACCGTATTGCAATATTTTCAAAGATATTATGGGCCTCATTTATGAAAAGTGACGCATCGCTGCGTGAAAACAGCGATGCGTCACTTTTCACTGCGCACTCCTTACGACATTCCTGATGCGTCATATTTAATGTATGACGCATCATGTCGCAAGGAGTTACAGATACGTCAGTATTTCTGACGTATCTGTAAGCGCAAAAGTGACGCATTGCTGGAGTGTGTCACAAAAGTGGCGCAACTCCAGCAATGCGTCCTTTCACATGGGGAAAGCCCCATGTGAAAGGGCTTGCGTCAGTCTTACGCCTGCTGTGAGGCAGGCGCAAGATTTTGACGCAACAGCGTCCTAAAAGTGACGCAGTGAAATCTCATAGATTTCACTGCGTCACTATTATGAGGCTTTTTGCGGGGACACGCCCCCTCTGCATACATTATACCTGACGCAGGTATAATGTGGCGCAGGGGTTTAAAAAGTGACGCATCTACCTAGATGCGTCACTTTTTAAATATGGCGCATCGAGGCGCATTTTTTACACCGCTGGTGCGTCACAAAAAGTGACGCACCGGCGGCTCAAAACTGACGCAAGGTCTTCATAACTAAGGCCCCATGTTCGTTATCACTACTCAGTCACTTACTTTGTACTGTAAAAGGGAGAACCATCTGCTGGTGCACTTCCACAACAAAGGAAGGACTGAATATTAACAAAAACAATTAAATCTTTTCCTGGGGGAGTATGCTTGCAAGGCAGGGCCTCCATTGCACATGCAGCTGTGTTTTTTGGGGGAGACACCTAGAGTGTCTGATGAGGGGGTGAAATGGGTTCTTAGTGCTGTTTCCGCATAAGCCAGTAGAACCTTTCGTGGCATATTCCCAGCAAACAGAAAATGGAAAACACTCAGCAGCACTTCCTGAAAGTATCAGTAATAGGGTCTATGCAGGTCTTTGTTGGAGGTGTACACAACAGTCCATTTTTAAAGTCAGTAAATACAGACAACTAGGATGGCGTGGGGTAATGACAATATTTAGTGCAATGTACAGCCTACAGGGGCCCACTGAGGCCAGAAACATAAGGGCAGATGTACAAGCCACTTGCGATACTTTTGATGACGCATCTCTTTGTTGTAGCAGGGATACGTCAGTTTCCGTGCACCATGCAAAAAAAAAAAACTTGCGCCACCATGGATGCGTCGCATTTACAATGCTTACAACAAGGGGTGGTGAGGGACAGAGTCTCTGAATTAAGCAGAAAGCTCTCACCCAGTCAAGAGATCAGGGCTAGATCCAACACCGTTTTTTAGCTCACTGCACCATCCCAGTTTCAGAACCTGGCTGTATGCAAATTAGTCTGTTCCTGTCCCAGTGCATGATGGGAACAGGGCAAACCAAACTACAAAAGCCAATTCTTACACTGGGAAGGAAACAAGCTCCCGGGGACCGGTTTCTGGCATTACAGCCGCCTTCGGCCCGGTTTGCTTGAATCCTGATGGTGCAATGAGCAAGGGTCTCACATCTGAGAATACCCTTCCACGCTTAGGGTGGACAAAAATATTTACAACAAGGGGTGGTGAGGGACAGAGTCTCTGAATTAAGCAGAAAGCTCTCACCCAGTCAAGAGATCAGGGCTAGATCCAACACCGTTTTTTAGCTCACTGCACCATCCCAGTTTCAGAACCTGGCTGTATGCAAATTAGTCTGTTCCTGTCCCAGTGCATGATGGGAACAGGGCAAACCAAACTACAAAAGCCAATTCTTACACTGGGAAGGAAACAAGCTCCCGGGGACCGGTTTCTGGCATTACAGCCGTCTTCGGCCCGGTTTGCTTGAATCCTGATGGTGCAATGAGCAAGGGTCTCACATCTGAGAATACCCTTCCACGCTTAGGGTGGACAAAAATATTTACAACAAGGGGTGGTGAGGGACAGAGTCTCTGAATTAAGCAGAAAGCTCTCACCCAGTCAAGAGATCAGGGCTAGATCCAACACCGTTTTTTAGCTCACTGCACCATCCCAGTTTCAGAACCTGGCTGTATGCAAATTAGTCTGTTCCTGTCCCAGTGCATGATGGGAACAGGGCAAACCAAACTACAAAAGCCAATTCTTACACTGGGAAGGAAACAAGCTCCCGGGGACCGGTTTCTGGCATTACAGCCGTCTTCGGCCCGGTTTGCTTGAATCCTGATGGTGCAATGAGCAAGGGTCTCACATCTGAGAATACCCTTCCACGCTTAGGGTGGACAAAAATATTTACAACAAGGGGTGGTGAGGGACAGAGTCTCTGAATTAAGCAGAAAGCTCTCACCCAGTCAAGAGATCAGGGCTAGATCCAACACCGTTTTTTAGCTCACTGCACCATCCCAGTTTCAGAACCTGGCTGTATGCAAATTAGTCTGTTCCTGTCCCAGTGCATGATGGGAACAGGGCAAACCAAACTACAAAAGCCAATTCTTACACTGGGAAGGAAACAAGCTCCCGGGGACCGGTTTCTGGCATTACAGCCGTCTTCGGCCCGGTTCATCACCACCCCCTTTGCTAAATCGTTTTTGGCCACTATAGGTGTGGCAGGGTATACTCAGACATGAGTCCCTTTCTCACTGCTCCATCAGGATTCAAGCAAGCCGGGCCGAAGAAGGCTGAAATGCCAGAAACCGGTCCCCGGTAGCTTGTCTCCTTTCTGGTGAAGAATTGGCTTGGTAGTTTAGTCTGCCCTGTTCCCATGATGCACTGGGCCAGGGACAGACTGATTTGCATATAGCCAGGTTCTGAGCTGGGATGGGGCAGTGAGATAAATAACGGTGATGGATCAAGCCCTGATCTTTGGACTGGGTAAGAGTGGTCTGTTTAACTCAGACACTCTGTTCATCACCACCCCCTTTGCTAAATCGTTTTTGGCCACTATAGGTGTGGCAGGGTATACTCAGACATGAGTCCCTTTCTCACTGCTCCATCAGGATTCAAGCAAGCCGGGCCGAAGAAGGCTGAAATGCCAGAAACCGGTCCCCGGTAGCTTGTCTCCTTTCTGGTGAAGAATTGGCTTGGTAGTTTAGTCTGCCCTGTTCCCATGATGCACTGGGCCAGGGACAGACTGATTTGCATATAGCCAGGTTCTGAGCTGGGATGGGGCAGTGAGATAAATAACGGTGATGGATCAAGCCCTGATCTTTGGACTGGGTAAGAGTGGTCTGTTTAACTCAGACACTCTGTTCATCACCACCCCCTTTGCTAAATCGTTTTTGGCCACTATAGGTGTGGCAGGGTATACTCAGACATGAGTCCCTTTCTCACTGCTCCATCAGGATTCAAGCAAGCCGGGCCGAAGAAGGCTGAAATGCCAGAAACCGGTCCCCGGTAGCTTGTCTCCTTTCTGGTGAAGAATTGGCTTGGTAGTTTAGTCTGCCCTGTTCCCATGATGCACTGGGCCAGGGACAGACTGATTTGCATATAGCCAGGTTGTGAGCTGGGATGGGGCAGTGAGATAAATAACGGTGATGGATCAAGCCCTGATCTTTGGACTGGGTAAGAGTGGTCTGTTTAACTCAGACACTCTGTTCATCACCACCCCCTTTGCTAAATCGTTTTTGGCCACTATAGGTGTGGCAGGGTATACTCAGACATGAGTCCCTTTCTCACTGCTCCATCAGGATTCAAGCAAGCCGGGCCGAAGAAGGCTGAAATGCCAGAAACCGGTCCCCGGTAGCTTGTCTCCTTTCTGGTGAAGAATTGGCTTGGTAGTTTAGTCTGCCCTGTTCCCATGATGCACTGGGCCAGGGACAGACTGATTTGCATATAGCCAGGTTGTGAGCTGGGATGGGGCAGTGAGATAAATAACGGTGATGGATCAAGCCCTGATCTTTGGACTGGGTAAGAGTGGTCTGTTTAACTCAGACACTCTGTTCATCACCACCCCCTTTGCTAAATCGTTTTTGGCCACTATAGGTGTGGCAGGGTATACTCAGACATGAGTCCCTTTCTCACTGCTCCATCAGGATTCAAGCAAGCCGGGCCGAAGAAGGCTGAAATGCCAGAAACCGGTCCCCGGTAGCTTGTCTCCTTTCTGGTGAAGAATTGGCTTGGTAGTTTAGTCTGCCCTGTTCCCATGATGCACTGGGCCAGGGACAGACTGATTTGCATATAGCCAGGTTCTGAGCTGGGATGGGGCAGTGAGATAAATAACGGTGATGGATCAAGCCCTGATCTTTGGACTGGGTAAGAGTGGTCTGTTTAACTCAGACACTCTGTTCATCACCACCCCCTTTGCTAAATCGTTTTTGGCCACTATAGGTGTGGCAGGGTATACTCAGACATGAGTCCCTTTCTCACTGCTCCATCAGGATTCAAGCAAGCCGGGCCGAAGAAGGCTGAAATGCCAGAAACCGGTCCCCGGTAGCTTGTCTCCTTTCTGGTGAAGAATTGGCTTGGTAGTTTAGTCTGCCCTGTTCCCATGATGCACTGGGCCAGGGACAGACTGATTTGCATATAGCCAGGTTCTGAGCTGGGATGGGGCAGTGAGATAAATAACGGTGATGGATCAAGCCCTGATCTTTGGACTGGGTAAGAGTGGTCTGTTTAACTCAGACACTCTGTTCATCACCACCCCCTTTGCTAAAGCATTTACAATGCGGCGCACCATGGCGCAAGGATTGACAGATGCGTCACACATCTGTTGTCGCAAAGGTCACGCATTGCTGGAGTCTTGTCGCTAGCGCCCCAGAAGGCCTAAACCTTTGGTGTGCATCACTCCTTACACCTGCTTCATGCAGGCATAAAGTTTTGAGGCTGTGGCATCGTAGAAGTGGTACCGTGAAATCTTGTAGATCTCGCTGCGTCACTTTTACAAGGCTGTCCTGTGTCAGAACGCCCACCCTGCATACATTATACCTGCCGCAGGTATAATGTGGCGCATAGCTTTAGAAGGTGATGGATTTCCCTAGATGCGTCACGTTGTAAATGTGACGCAACATGGCGCATTGTTTACGCTGCTGCTGCATCACAAAAGTGACGCAATGGCGGTGCAAAAGTGTTGCAGGGGGCTTGTAAATCTGGCCCTAAGTCTGGGTATTTCTTTGTGGACAAAAATGGTTAAAGGGAATATTGGATAGCCACTGGGTGAAGTTATGGAGCTTCTCTGGGTCTGGTCATTTAATGAAGCCCTGTGCCCGTGGAAACTATGGCATGACCACACCGCTTTTCTTGTTTCTCAAAATGGGGTTAGTTATAATTTTCAGAAGAAATATCGGGACTTTCCTACTCAGTCAAAACATGGTATGGAAAAACAGCAGATATGTTAAAGACTAGCTCCTCAGGAGTGTATCAGGCCTAACCTAGGGCATGGGTGGCTTCTCAGCTAAGGCAGAGGAACGTCGCCCCAATGAGCAGGTCAAAAAGGAACATATAAAATTATGATAATTCATTGTTATTATCATTTTATTTTTCCGTTTTTGCTCAGCTGGGTATGGGCAGGTGCTGGTGCTGGGCTCTGACAGAGGAGCTGGAGGAGGAGTGGTTCGCATTCTTTTAAGTGCACTTGACGTCTTTGGCCGACCAAACCGCAATGTGCACTTTGCATGTTCTCCAGCTAGGCTGCAATTCAGCCTGGGTGGAGAACATGCCCAGACTCCCATTCCCTGTCTCAGTGCTGAACCACAGCACTCAGACCAATCACAACACTGCAATGCTGTATTGTGATCAGCTTAGGGGAGCCTCAGTGCTACCTGTTCTTGCCCTGGAAGCAGGCATTGACGACCTAAAGTCGGCGGGACACATGTAAGTGTTTAATTGTTTTTCTTTCATTCTCTCTCTCTCTTCTCCCCGCCATTCACCCCCGACGACTCACCAACCTACCGGTGTTTAATAGCAGCCGCCACTGGCCTAAGGAATTCATGAGGAGAGATGTGGAAACTGTGGATTCAGGCACTTCCATGCCTTGGCTTGACATTGCTGTACATACCAATTGTCCTTTTTAGGGTTGAGTCTGCAAGAGCATGTGCTAGTGTACGAGTGTCGCTTGCAAGACACTCTTGTATACAGCAAAGGGCTTGCAGCCCACGTGTAGCTCTTATCATTTGTTGCCTTGCGTGGCATTCTTCATCGCAGCCTCATAATTCATCAAGGCAGGCCTAATATCATATCCATTCCTATCTGCGGAGCATGGACCAGGCACTGATTGATTCAACTTAATCAGTGACCGTCTGCTGCTCTCTACTTGACTGACGTACTATTTTGTGCTTTTTAACTTTTAGTGCCCTGCAAACAGTGTGTGACTGGAAAGAAATTACCCAGCAGGACAGACAAAATTGCTAAAATTTATGTTCTATTGCTAACTTTCTTTTATTTTTACAATTTTTCTTTTCTCACTTTGCGCTCATGTTTTCTTTTGTTTTTGCTTGTGGTTGTTGTTCTCAAAAGAGGAGAACTATCTTATTGTAAAGTAAGGTGTAATTTCAGACATGATACTTTAACACATAATCGTGCAGTACACCACTATCCACCCCACTCCAATCTGCACCACTTAATCCAATCCACCCCACTCTAATCCAAAACACTCCCCCAATCTAATCCACTCCAATCCTCCCAATACACCCCACTTCAATCTGCACCACTCCAATGCAAAACAATCTGCCCCACTACAATTCAAAACCAACAAACCGCCCCACTCCAGTCTGCCATACTCCAATCCAAAACATTCTGCCCAACTCCAATCCAAAACAGTCTGCCCCCTCTAATCTATTCTCCTCCAATCCAAAACAATCTGTCCATCTCCAATATGCCCCACTCCAATCCAAAACAGTCCATCCTACTCCAATCCAAAATAATCTGCCCCGGTCAGTCTAAAACAATCTGCCCCACTACAATCCAAAACTATCTGCCCCACTCCAATTTGCCCCACTCCAATCCAAAACAGTCTGCCCCACTGAAATATGCCCCACTGCATTTCGCCCCACTCCAATCCAACCCACCTCACCTCAATGCGCCCACTCCATCCAAATTCACCCCACTACAATCCACCTCACTCCAGTCCAATCCACCCCACATCAATCCAATCCAGCCCACTCCAATCTACCCCACTGCAATCCTATTCATTTTGCCCCAATCCAATTCACCCACTCCTTCCCCAATTCACACCACTCCAATCTAGAACAATCTGTCCTACTTCAATCTAAAACAATCCGCCCCACTCCAACCCAATCCACCATACTCCAATCCAATCCACCCCAATCAACCCACCCCACTCCAATCAATTCCCTCAATCCAGTAAACCCCACCCAAATCCAATCCACCTCAATCCAGTCCACCCTACTGCAATCCAATCTGCTCCACGCCAATCCAATCCACCCCACTCCTTTCCACCCCACCCCACCCCAGTCCGCCCCACTCCAATTCAACCTTACCCACTCCAATCTAATCCACCACTCTCCACTCCACCACACTCTACTGTAGTCTAATCCACTCCCATTCTACTCAATCTACCCCACACAGTACACTCCAGACCATCCAGCCCACCAAACTCCAATCCATCCCACTCAAATCCAATCCACCCCACTCAAATCCAATCCGCCACACTCCAGTCCCATCCAATCCACCTCATTCTACTCCACTCTAATTCACCTTACTCCAAACCACACTACTGTAATCCAATACAATCCACCCACCCCAAACCAATGTAATCCACCCCACTCCACCCCAATCCAGTCCACCTCACCCCATTTCAACCCACGCACTCCAAAATAGTCCTGTCCACCCACTCCAATCCATTCCACTCAATCGAGCCCACTCTACCCTAATCCAGTTCACCCCACTCTACTCCTGTCCACTCAACCTTACTACTTCAATCCACTCCAACTCACCCCACCCTATTCCAAACCCACTCTATGCCACTCCACTCCATTACATTGCACTCTATGACACTCTCTGCCACTGAACTCTATTCCCCTCTACTCAACACTACGACACTCTACTAATCCCACTCCACTCTGCAACAGTCTCTACTCCCCCCCCCCCCACTCCACTTCAGGACACTCCACGCCACTAACTTTTAGCCAAGTTGAACAGCACCCACACTGGTGTACAACATGGCAAAACCCCATTGTCAAAGCCAATAGCTCTTGCTTAGGTGAGACCTATTGCCTTTGCCAATGCTTGTTCCTACTTGTAAGGAAATGCCTCTTTTTATATGTCGAGTTAGTGTTCAATCTTAGTAATCTTGCTGTTAAAAAAGTTGGCGAAGTTGTCACAGAGTTCTTTGGACGCCTGTATTGAGGAGGTCACAGGCTTGGAAGTGTGTTGCCTGATGATGCTATAGAGCTCTTTGGGTCTATTTTTTGGACTGTCCAGGGAAAACGAGGATTTCTTGTTTTTGATGTGATTGTTGTATTTCCTGTGAGCGGTTTTGAGTTGTTCGCGGAGGGAGAGGTAGGGTTCTTCCTCCAGCTTCTTTCTCTGGCACTTAGATTTCTCCTTTCAGAATTAGTATCAGTGTTGAACCAAGACCTGGAAAGAATGGCTCAGCTTTTTTTCAACTATCGAGGAGCGAGTTGATCAAGCATAGCCACCTAGTTAGAGTTGTATCGTGCTGTGAGTTTGGTAGTGGAAATGTGGTCTTTGGTCGAGGGAAGGAGGGAGGTTATCCTTTCTTCAAAGACTTCCATGGGAATCTGGGAGAGGTTCCTGACCCATCTGGGGGGGTCTTGCAAAGGTGGTTGAGAGAGAATTTGTTGGTTGATATGAAATAGGATCATGTGGTGGTCCGACCAGTCCACATGGAGTACGTGTTCGATCGAAATTGCATCTCATTGGGCGAGGATGGCATCTAAGGTAGCTCCTTTGTAGTGCGTCTCCTCTGTGCAATGTTGGGTTAAATTATTGTCACAGAGAAGATTGGATAGCGTTTGAATTAGCGGGTTATGCATTTCATTCTATCGCAGGTTAAGATCACCAAGAATTAGGTTGTTGGACTCTGCGAGAGCACAGTGAGCAATCAGGTCTGATTGTTTCCCAAATGCCAAGGTGTTGCCTGGTGGGTGATGAAGAAGGTGACAGAGTATTGTTCCATTATCTTTGGTCTTTATGTTGGCGGTAAGACATTCAAAGGTGTTGTGCTTGCATGAGTCTATTTCCATGATGGCGATGTTGTCTTTATGGATGATGGCTACCCACCCCCTCGTTGGTCTTTTCTGTTTTTGTTAATAATGGAAAAACCTGGGGGCACAAGCATGTCTAAACATGGTGAGGAGAGTTCATTGAGCCAGGTCTCCGTGATGAACGCAATGTCAACGTCCTGCGAGAGAATGGCTTCTGCTAGTTCAGTTGCATGCATGGATGCCGATTTGCAGTTGATGAGCAAGCAGATGGTAGAAAGCTCTTTTTTGCTAGGGTTCTTATCCTTGGGCGCCCTAGGAAGGGAGGTGAGGAAAGGCAGTCTAGGGAGTTTTGTGCACGGAAGGTCTCTTCTGAAATCCATGATTACATAGATCTTGGATTTTGTGGAGTCAAAGGGGTTGCGTCGTATGAAGAGGCTGGATCGGCCGCTTCTTTGTCAGACATAGGCAGCTTCGGTCCTAGTAGGTCTTGAGCAGAAGGGCTCTATGTCAGTATTTGAGCGACTCTGAGCCCTAGCGATGCGGACTGCATTTCTTAGGGGTTTTTGTGACAAGTCCTCCATGTCCGTTCTTGAGGGTCTCTGTACGTGTGTCTCGGAGGTTGCTAAGGACCTTGTGGGGCGCTGGTGGTGGTTGGAGTAAAATGGTGAAGGTACCCTGGGAGGGGATTGTTGGGGCCTTCTGGCCTTGTCAAGATTTCGCTCAAGCTCCGGGAAATTGCTTCTAGCTGGTTTCCTAGTGAAGCGAGACGCTGGGCCATGGTGTTGTGGGCAGGGGTGAGGGCCGACCTGTGTGGTGTAGGTCGTGTTTATGATTAGATGCCTATTACTACCGTTGTAGAACATGTTGTCCCCTTTTGGTACCCTTGGAGGGGGGGGGTGGGGGTGCATTGGGTCATGGCGTGAAATCGACCTTCTGAGATCTGGGCGAGTACTAGTGTGATTAGCGGGTTGACGGCGGACAAGCGTGTTCAAGGAGTTGCGGAGTGTGGATCAAATTAGGACGTCGAGTTTGCCTTTCCCTTGAGAGTTGGAGAACACTCTTTGTAGAGGCGCTGGAGTGGGGGGGTAACTCGGGGGCGGGAGGAGGAGGTGTGGGGCGAGGCGGGAACAGTTTGTTTTTCCGATTGGGGCTGGTTATCTGTTGGTGGGAGCTGAGTCGGGAAGGATCAAGGCAAGTGAGGAAGAGCGGAGCGGAGTGTGGGGAAGAGGGAGTCGAAAGCCTCTAGGTTCTCGTTATTAGCCTGAATCAGGAAAGTGCCGTTAGTGTAGATGGTCACGTACGTGATCCTACCCCTTGACGAACGGTTAGGGAGCGAGGTAGTTAGTTTGCAGCTATGTGAGGTGGTTGTGGTTTTGGAGATGTAGAGTTGTGTTTGGAGAGAAGTGATCAATTCCTCTGGTATTTCAGTGTAAAAGATTAAGTCCATATTAATCTGTCCTTTAGAGGGGCAGAGATATGTGTTGTAAATAGAATTTCTTTGTGTTGTCTGATCTGCTTGAAATTTCATCTCGCTTTAGGAGAAAGGTTGAGGGGGAAGCTAATCGTGAATGCATTCGCGCTGTGAGGATTCAAGTGGGTCGATGAGGGTTGGGTGGAGTGGGTTGGTGTGCCCGGTGCCATTGTGGGAATTTCTAAGAGAAGGGGGCCGTGTATCAGAAAGGGAGTCTAGGACAGTTTGGTGAGGTTGGGCAGATCAGCTGGGAGTGAGATGAAAATTGTCGCCTAAAGATGTGTCAGGGAGGGTAAGATTGCAGCTGTGCTGTCCCTTACTAACCCGCCGGTGAAAGTCAGGGGGTATTGACTTCGGGGAGCCACCCAATTTGTGTTCAGGCCTTTGGGTCTGGTATGGAATGGGATTGAGCCACCGTAGTTCAGAATCCCTCTTGTTTCGGATTCACCCTGACAGGTTTGATATTGCACATTGTCACAGCAGATTTGGCTAGTGTGGCTTCTGTCAGGGAGGATTAGCTGAAAAAGCTGTGGGAGGTGTTTGTTTATGTTTACCGGGCAGGAATACTTAGCAGTTGATTCGGGTAGGTAGATAGATTAACAAGTGGGAGCTGTAGGTGAAGAGAACTGCATGCTGGAGAATGGGAGGCTGCGTAGAAGCAAGATACTTCTGGAAATATAGGCAGAAGGCAGTTGCGTTTGTCTTGTTTGGTGGTCCTTGCAGCGATTGGCTGTTGTTGAAGATCCTATTTTTTTTTTAAATACACGGATTGCCCAGAGCCATGGATCGGCCTTCTTAGGTCAGGCAAAGTTAAGTGAGGGAGTGGGGCTCCGAGTAGGAATTGGGTGCTAATTTTAGAAACTTTGTTGGCTATGAGTAGGAGACCGTTGGGAACTCCTTATTAGGTGATCTTTGCAGCTGTTGTTAGAGTTTGGAGATCCTATCTATATCTAAATGCGGGATCAAGAGTCGAGGATCGGCCAGGTAGAATCGGCTGAAGGAATGGGGCTCTATGTAGTAGATTCGTATTGTTGTTAATAGCTTCTTGATGGGCAGAAGAACGTTGGGTCCTTTAAGCATGATGACCCTTGGAGCGTTGCAGTGTCTTTATGAATACAGGCTTTAGCAAAAAGCAGATCCCCAAGAGTGGGGATCGGCCATCTTGCAGATTCAAATGGTGGATCGAGGCTCCATTAGGGACTTGCGCGCTCTGTTTCACATTCCCAGGTCACCTATGCACAGTTAATAGGTGAGAGACTTCGCTCGGTATTGCCCTAGCAATCATTGTTGGAGGGGACCGGGAGATGAGCAGTGGCGGCCATTTTAAGGACAGTCATAAGTGTCATACCTTCACAGAGGAGCGGTATAGGAATCACACCGGTTCTGATCCTGCCGTCCTTGTCCCGGAGGAGACACTCGTCTGTCCTGGGGATTCTTGTGCGTTTTTTGACAATCCGACTTGAGGCTGGTACGGGAGTGCTTACTGGGTTCCTTCACAATAGAAGACCTGTCAGGGGAGCTTGCAGTCCTGGAGGTATCGGCGAGGGACGATCACTGAGCACTACGATCTCCGTCGTTACCGCCGTCTGGCCTGTTCCGCTTTGGTGAGTCCCGCTTTGTTGGGTGCTGGGGGTCGAGGTGGGGGTTTGGGTGGGGATTCACTGGTATAATGACCCCGAGCCTGGGAGCCTGGTTTCACAGCTCCTACCCCTACCCTACCATCTTGTCTATAAATCCCCTCTTGTCTACACATCCCTTCTGGCCTCCTTTGGAGCATTGTGTTCACCTGCTCCAGCCATTCGCTGGTTTGATGTCATGCACTTTCAAGTATAAAGCTGCATAACTGCAAATCCTGTATTGGTTTGAGAACTCTGCACTTGCAAGGCCACGCTTTCCAGGAAGCGCAGGGGCTGGGTGATTAAGGGCACAACCAATCACTCTGTGGCTTTATTTCAAAGCCACAGTCATTGGCAATACCATCACGTGACCTACCGGGGGAGGAAGTGAGAGCCTGGCAGCCAGCCCTGCACTCTACGCTGAGCGGGAGGAGTAGGGGTATCAGGAACGAAGATTTGACTTCTGTCCCCTGACAAATCTGCCCGCGCCTGCAAAGGCAGCAATGCCGCTGAATAATTGTGTGTTCCCTACCTCGGGCCACCATACGCTCTTAACACGCGAGTATCACTTCTTCTTTTAGTTTGGTATGTAGCGCTATATATATATATATATATATATATATATATATATTTGTTATTATTACTATAGTCTTCCATATGAGACAGAGCTTCAGTCCGTAATTCACGTAGGACCCACTGAAGCTGGGCCGTGGTAGGGGGAGAGGGGTAGACATAGGCTGGGGCACCGGAAGGGGCACCTTTAAACACAAGGCAAGCAAGAAATTGCAAGTGCCACGTCATCGTAATAAGTAGGGGGGCACTGAGTGCACTCCACGGGGGAGGGGTTGACAGGCCCACCACTTTCAAATGTCACCAACTGCCACTTCTAACACTACTATATCTATGCACAAAGTTCTTCATGATCACGCAGGACATTAATTTTCGACCCTCTGTAATGATTTTTTACCTAAAACCTGATAATGCAGAGATGCAAAGGGAGGCGTTGGGTAAAAGGGTGCTAACATGAGCTAATTCATGTTAGCACCCTTTTGTTAATAGGGCGATAGGTAAGCCAAAAAAAGCAGCGATAAAGCCCTTGTAAATATGCCCCAAAATGCCTTAACCATTGGCAGCTAACCTGCTGAATTCCTCCTCCTGCAGGCGAAAACACAAGAAGAGTTACAAACCTCCTACAGCAACTAAATCCCCCCAACTTACCCTTCTCACGTCGAACTTCATTTAGTCGAATCCTAGCGTAGTGTAAAGCTTTCCCAGTTTTAGGTTTAACCGAGCACATATCTTCTCCAAATGCACAGGCTTCAAGCTCAAACTGGTGGAAGTGATGCCCAAGAGTCCCAGACGAATTCTTGCTTCAAACACCACAGTTTATTATAAGATCTCTCTGTGACTTGTGCTCCACTGGGCATCACTCAAGGACGCTGACAAAGGGCACAGCTTACCGTGAGCTCCTAGTACTCGTTAACAGCAGGCTAGCTAAGCAATTCCTTCAAGTCTATGCAGAGATCTGAGCCATGAGCACTTTCGTTCTCAAAGGTGTGGACAAAAGGAGGTAAGTTTGTTTTGCAGGTGAGCGCGACAATAAAGCATTGGTTCTGTCTTCATCAGCCTCCCTTGGATCCCTTCCAATATTTCTGCAAACACTGCATAGTTCCAGGCTGCTGTGTGTTTGATGCTGTCAGTAATGAGCGGATGGTGCCTGAGGACATCCTTACCGGGCTTGGTTTCTGCTGTCTGAAGTCGATGCCTTCAGATGAATAATGCATTGATGGATTGATCTCCTGTGAATTGACGTTGCTTGTGCTTCCGAGATTCGAGTGGTTTCCATTTATGTGTTTTAAACTGCATTCAGATGTTAAACACGGCATACAAGGAAGGGGGAGTGGAGCCAATGAGACCGTGACCTTTTCCATGTAACATTCTGCCATTGCTGCTAGAGCCCTAGGGTGGCAACTTGGATATCAGCGCGTCCAGGTTAGGCCATTCCATGAGCAAGGTTCCCAGGGAACCGGCAAGTTTCAGAACCATGGAGAATTAGAACGCAGGAACGTAGCTATTCTATTCTATTTCTCACTTGTATAGCGATTAAAAGCCAGAAAGCAGAGATAAAATTATCTCCCTATTACCTAGCTGTCGCTAACACCAGTTAGCAACAGCTAGTAGGAGATAGCGACCGTCTTGGGCCCCGCTTTGAATGTCAGTGATATTTATCACTAATGACATGCAAAGTGGGCGTGCCCAGATGTTAGCGACTGGAAACAGTCGCTAACATCGCTATCTCCTATTACCAACTTTTGGAGATATTCGCGCTAAGCACGAATATCTCCAAAAGCTAACACCTGCCCTGAGCAGTTCTTAGCCATGTTATCCAATGGGAGGTGGATAACATGGCTAAGAGCATTAGCTCGATAATGCATGAATATCGCTGACTTTTCAGCGATATTCATGCATTGCGGCCGATTTTTATCGCATTTGAGATAAACCTTGGTAATACCAAGGTTTATCTGCAATAAAAATCGCCGCAGCTAGGCGATAATTTTTTCACGCTAACCAAGCAATAGCGATAATTATCGCTATTGCTTGGTAATATGCCCCCAGATTATTTAAAAAGCCAAGGGGCATATTTTCAACGACGGCGTTAAAATTATCGCCGGTTTAGCGGCAGAAAACTGCAGCTAAAGCGGCGATAATGGGCTTGATAATATGCCTCGGAGAATTCCAATGGAAGCCCATGTTCACTCTAGAACCTGGGCTTCTGTTGGAATTCTCAAGGGCATATTATCAAGCCCATTATTGCCGCTTTAGCGGCAGCTGGCGATAATTTTTTATGACGATTTTTATAATATGCCCCCAAGTTTTGATCGCTTTCCGGAAGCGTACCTCATTTCCTGTCCCTCGAATACCAATGGCAAAGAATTCGAAAGCTTGGCTACGTTAAAGCCGAAGGAGCCACCACCTCTTCTTGCTTCTTAGTAGTTGGGGTAAAAGCCAGCTTTTGGTTAGAGGACTGCTCCTCTTCCAGTCATTGCTGTTGAAAAAATGGACCTCTGTGTGAAATGATGGGGTCAGATTTATCAATATTTCATGCAGCCGAGCCATCTTGCTGCGCTGCATGATAGGGAAAGGGTACGAATGTGCCGTATTTAACATGATACCGCACATTCCTTTCCTTTTCTTGCGCTGGAGCACAATGGGCTGCAGAGCGCCAAGGCAGGCCCCTTTGCACCATGGCGCAAGGGAGCCTATGTTGCTGGCAGATTGTTTTTGTACAGGAAGGGACACTTTCCTGCACAAAAACAATCCTCGGAGGCATTTTTCTCTTTCTAGGTGAAGAAAGAGGAAACAACAAGAAGAAATAAAGGTATTTCTCCTGGTTGCACCCCTGCTGGGAAAGCACAGCATTATGACGCATTACCAGTGTTGGTATATCCGGGAATGCGCCAAAATCCATGGGTGGGAACACTCACGCTCCACCCATGGAAAGCCTCCCTGGGGCAGGGTAATGCAAGGCAGCTTTTTATGCTACCTTGTGTTACTCTCAATGTATCAAGTCATGCAGGGCCAAGCAAGGGGGCCTTGCCTGGCTTGATAAATCTCACTTAGGCTTATGTGTTGCCCTTGCACCGCACAATGGACAATACAAAACCATGTATATTGTAGCCACATTTTCCAAAGTAGTATAATCTAAATTGTCATGAGGAATGTGAGTCTTTTTCCTTTAACAGGACAAGAAGTTGTGATTACTGCTAAAATTTACGTTTTAAATACTAAACAGTTTTACGGTTTTGATAAACCAAATAAACATACTTACATTGGAACCGCAAACTAATGATAGCATGCAGAGATGTGTTGCTGAATGGAATATTATTTGTAATGCACCATTTTCAGTCTTCTTGAAAACGAAAATAAAGTGGAAGTTTTTAACTCCAAAACAGGAGACACTTACACACAAACCAGTGCGATGTTTTTGCTTAGCTCCCTCCTACATTGCAAAGGATCTTCCTAGAAACAGGGGGCCTCATTTATGAGGTTTTGCCGTAGGGCAGCACCGCAGGCCTTCCTGCTGCGCCTCCCTACGGCAAAAGAAAAGGGCAGGAATGCGCTGTATCTATGCGGTACTGCGCATTTCTGTCCTTTTCCCCTGCACCGGCGCACAATAGGCTGCAGTGCACCAACGCAGGCACCTTAGCACTATGGTGCAAGGGTGCCTGCGTTGAGGGGATGATTGTTTTTGTGCAGGGAGGGAAATCTTCCTGTACAAAAACAATCACAAGAGGCGTTTTCCTTTTTCTGTGTGTGCTGCAGAATGCAATGAAAGCAAAAACAAGGAGAAATAAAGATATTTCTACTCGTTGGGCCTTTCTTTTTATTGCTTCTTCCATCGCCACTTGTTTCCTTTTACTGTATCTTACCTTTTAACTTATATTTGTCAAATTGAAGGTTTGTTCTTTGCGTCCTGCCTCAATGACCGATTCACAGCTGAAGCCACACAGGAGGCTGCTCAGAAAAAAAAACATTTGCAATACAATAGGTCTCGCATTAGTCAAAATGTGAGCTTTTGGCATTGCAGATGCTAATGGGTTTTTTTTCGTTTCAAATTATGCCAGCAGTAGCATGATAAGCAAAGAAATTCCTTTCACGAAGGAAAGGGCGCAATACCACTGGCTGTTACTAGGTGTCCCCAGGGCACTGTGGGCCAGATTCACAGAACTAACTTAAGACAAAATCCTAAACTTAAACGTACTTAAACATACTTCTATGAATCGGGCCCCTAGAAAAGAATTTCCTTTTACGAAGGAAAGGGTGCAGTACCACAGGCTGTTACTAGGTGTCCCTAGAATTTCTGTTATAAGTGTCCCAGGGACACCTAGTAACAGCATGTGATACTGTGCCCTTTCCTTCGTGGAAGAAATGTATTTGCTTATTATGCTACTGCTGGCATAATTTGAAACAAAAAAAAACCTAATAGCATCTGTAACGCCAATAACTCACATTTAGATAAATGCAAGACCTATTGTATTGCAAATGCTTGTTTATTAATCTGTCCAGTTCGAAGAGCTAAGAAGCCCGGCTCCTAAAACATTATGATCGGACAACGGGCAAAGAGGTGAAAAACCTATGTTACAAAAGACTGGTCCGGCTCTTACATTCTTATCTCTTGGGGCCAGATTTACAAAGGTTTTGAGTCAGGTTTGCGTTATTTTTCTAACACAGACACGATGCACAATCCGTTTGCAGGATTTACAAACCAACGCAAATTACTATTTGCGTTTATTTGAAAGAAAAAATAACCTGTGCTGATCCTATCTGTTTTCAGACTGGGGCACTTTGATTGTGTTGTGTTGTGTGATATGTGATGTGGCCTGTACATATTTGTCACCACAGTATCTCACTTTTTCCTGCCTGGACTACTTATTTGTGCCCACGCCTGACTTACCTTGATTGACCAGCGCTTGTATCTTGCAGTGCGGCTTTCTTGATCATGGCCCACTCAAAATTTCTATTTGCCATGTCAGGGTGCCTTTTGAGTAATGTGATGCCTTAATAACTGTTGCTTAACTGAGCCAACTTCTGCAGCTTACCACAAGGAGGTGATCTGAGGCATTTCTTAAAGTGAATGCTGGCATAGTCTTGTCTCCCTCAACCTGTGGGAGGTCTTCAGATTTGTCCTTAGAAGATGTGAGCTGTCATATCTTAAACAGCAATAGAGGTGCAGTGGATAAACAAATTGTCTGCCTCCAGGTGGAACTCTGACATTTGGAGTGTAATTTAAGTCTTTCTAGGAATTATCTTGTTTACTGCACTGAGGTGACTCGCCTATTCATATGGCATACGGCAATAGATAGCCTCACAGAGCCGTATATATCAAAGCAGTGATAAGGCCGGCAAGCTCCTGGGATACGCAAGAACGAATTGAGAATGTTCATGGCCACCCTTGATGAGGCTGGAAACCTCAGGAAATGATGGACGGAGCGTTGACAATACAAGCACTCACCCCCAGTCAACTGATCTGGGTTTAATCCATCACCGTTCTTTAGCCCACTCCGCCACCCCAGTTCAGACATGGCCATATGCAAATCAGTCTGACCCTATGCCCGAACTGCCAAGCCATGCCTTCCCTGGACCGGAAACAAGCTACTGAGAACCGGTTTCTGGCATTTCAGCCGTCTTCAGCCCGGCTTGCTTGAATCCAGTGGCAAAGTGAGCAAGGGACTTACGTCTGAGCATACCCTGCCAACTTATGGCGAACAAAGAAAAACCAGAGGAAATGATGGACGGATCGTTGACAATACAAGCACTCATCCCCAGTCAACTGATCTGGGTTTAATCCATCACCGTTCTTTAGCCCACTCTGCCACCCCAGTTCAGACATGGCCATATGCAAATCAGTCTGACCCTGTGCCTCATGGGAACAGTCCAGGCTGAACTGCCAAGCCATGTCTTCCCTCGACCGGAAACAAGCTTCAGAGTACCGGTTTCTGGCATTCCAGCCGTCTTCAGCCCGGCTTGCTTGAATCCAGTGGCAAAGTGAGCAACGGACTCACGTCTGAGCTGGAAACCTCACCACTAATGCTGTGAACATGCCAAAACATTTAGCTGTTTTTACAAGAAATTGTATACAGCCTACCACTAGTTGAATCCTACGGTCAGCCAGGAGGTAACTGATGAGCTCCTGGTGTGGCACCAGATTAAAGAGTACCACAGCACATTGGACCATCCTTTAATGACGTAGGAGTTGACAGCAACTTTAACTTTTATGTTGTCCAGAAAGACGCCAGGGCCAAACACTCTCTGGTCTGAATTATTTAGGCAAATGGACTCTCTCCTGGTCCTGCACTGGGGGTTATGTTTCATGCGGTGCTTATGAACGAAGTACTCTCCATAGATCTGCGCATATGTAGGTAATATCTAAAACCTTTTTTTTTTCAAAAAGAGGGAGGAAGGAGAAGTGATCACTTGATCAACGGACACCGTTTACCACTCAGGTGAATGGAAGGTCCAGTCGCAGCGCGTGCCCGTTTCAATGATTACAACAAAGAGGGGTTGCTGGACTGTTCCTATGCGTGACTAAGGGAAGAACTAACTGTCGTGACCAAAGGTGTAAGTGTAACACCCTAGGGCATCCATTTTGTTGGATGGATTTGCCTCACACACCCAGAAGGGTGTCATGCTTCATCATCGGCGGTTGCTCCTCGTCGGGGAGGCGGTGCAATCCCCGACGGGCTCACCTCAAAGAGGGGCTCTTTGGCGGAGATCTTTTTTTCCAACAGCCTTATGGTGAGGTGTGGGTGTGTGGGCAGGGTGGTATGTGATAGTGAAGAGGGATATTAAAATGTAGCAAAGGGTACCGGAATCAACTTTATTCTGGGGGTCCCCTGGCTGCAATTAAAAACAGGGGGCTAGCTCACTAGGAGTCAACGAGTAAGGTCAGGTGAACCTAGATGGGGCTAGTGGTGAAGACGGTCGACATGTTTCTCGCAGTGGGCAGTAGTTACCCGCGATTCATCAGCTCGAGCTCGGCGGAGAAGGGTAGGTCATGCAGCCAAGGCACAAGAGATTGGAGTTTTGACCCATGGACTCATCCTTGATGCCTTAATCCCGCCGACCCCTCTGGTGGCTGGTAGTTCTTGACTGTTAGGCATAGGACAACCCCCACAGAGGTAATTCACACACCAACTCACACATGACACCAGCATGTTGTAAATCACCTTTTTATAGGTCCTGATGAATCGCGGGTAACTACTGCCCACTGCGAGAAACATGTCGACCGTCTTCACCACTAGCCCCATCTAGGTTCACCTGACCTTACTCGTTGACTCCTAGTGAGCTAGCCCCCTGTTTTTAATTGTAGCCAGGGGACCCCCAGAATAAAGTTGATTCCGGTACCCTTAGCTACATTTTAATATCCCTCTTCACTATCACATACCACCCTGCCCACACACCCACACCTCACCATAAGGCTGTTGGAAAAAAAGATCTCCGCCAAAGAGCCCCTCTTTGAGGTGAGCCCGTCGGGGATTGCACCGCCTCCCCGACGAGGAGCAACCGCCGATGATGAAGCATGACACCCTTCTGGGTGTGTGAGGCAAATCCATCCAACAAAATGGATGCCCTAGGGTGTTACACTTACACCTTTGGTCACGCCAGTTAGTTCTTCCCTTAGTCACGCATAGGAACAGTCCAGCAACCCCTCTTTGTTGTAAATATCTAAAACCTCCCATGCCATGGATAGCTGACATTCCTTCAGACCGATTTTTCTTATCAATATCAGATCAAAAATCCAAGGGCCATATTATCAAGAAAGGGCGACACATTCCGCCGATTTTATCGGCAGGAAACTGCCGCTAAAGCAGCGATAATGGGTTTGATAATATGCCCTTGGGAATTCCAATAGAAGCCCAGGTTTTGGTGTTAACCTGGGCTTCTAAGGGAATTCACAAGAGCATATTATCAAGCCCATTATCGCCGCTTTAGCTGCAGTTTCCTGCCGATAAAATCAGCGATAATGTGTCGCCCTTTCTTGATAATATGGCCCCAAGATTCTAATAAGAGCCCTGGTCAACCATGTGCTCAGGGTAATGGCTGCAATGGGTCACCCCACTCAAATTGGCTTTATTCCTCACCCAACTAGCCAAGGATTTTTAGCATTCTCGACCATACAGCTAATGACACCAGTAAGTGCAATCAGGATGAATTTAAATAAATTTGAAGCAGGGTGGATCACTTTTAGACCTTATACATGACTTTGGACTCGGCAGATACGAGGATCCCTATATGAAATCCGGCTACGGCCAGACAAAAAGATTTCAAGAATATTTGGCATTCTATTCCACCCCAACCTAAGGCCAAATCTGGAGGCAGGCACTATTCTAGAAAGATGCTATCACAATATCGAAAGTAGAAAAGATGCAAAGATTCTCGGCGCCCTCGAGTAGGGGTAACTTCCCTCTCCGTGCAGTGGGGCAACAAATAATGCACCTGGATCAATCTGCTGCCTCCCTCCACGTGATGCCCCAGGGAGTTGCCTTGTAGCTTCTTAATGTAGCTCTAACTCTGATCAAACACTCTTAGTCACACTAACTCGATGATCTTGAATCAATTTGGATGGTTGCCTCTGTCTACCTCACTGACCTAAACCCTCCCTGGACATTAGGGTTCAATGGCGAACTTGACTTATTACTGCATTCAGCATTAACTCTCTCTGAAAACAATTGTGAAATGATCTTATGAGGAACTGGGAACAAAACTTCTGTTTTCTTTCTATTTTCCAAAATGTATATAGCGCTTGGCTTCCCAATGGGCCTCGCAGCGCTGGTGATATCCTCCGCTCTAGTTGATAAGTGTCTGATTGTCCCTAGAATAGATGGGTTTTCAGTAGCTTTCTCAGCGTCCTGGAAGCGAAGCGTGATAATATTTTAGATATGAGGGTCCATACAACATGTCACTCTAGATGAGCTGGGACCAGATCTGATGAAGCAGCAGTGTTTTACAATGAAGCGCCCTCACTTTACCGGGCTGGAAACACCAAGCTAGGGCTGGACAGCGGTGCTCGGACCTAGTTCTCCTACAGGAGATGATAGCATTAGCAACTTTTCCCACAAACATCAGACTAAAGCAGCCTAAGGAGCATATTTACAAGCCCCTGTTGCCACCACAATGTCACTTTTCACAATGTTGTGGTGGCGATAGGGGCTTCCCCTTATTCACAAGGCAGCACTTAGCCACTTAATGTGTTTAACACCACCTTGTGAATAAGGTCCCTTTTCACGCTATACTTAGCGTGAAAGGGGTGGGCAATTGGTGTTGCGGTGGGCGTTCCACCTCAACACCCACTGATTTTGACACTGCCCCCTATTTACAAGGGTGGCGTAAATATGAAGCAGCGCCAAAATTAAGACCAGGGAAAATTTGGTCTTAAACAGGCGCAACAAGGGAAAATGTTTAATTTCTCCAAATTTCTGCTGTTTCTATGTATGCTGCAATGAGCAGCACACATAGAAACAGATAAAGTTCATTGATTGTTTATGTGCAGGAAGGTGACCCTTCCTGCACATAAACAATCAATTAAAAAATTGATGTTTTGCAACTTCCATGTGTGCTGCATTAAGCAGTACACATAGAAGTTACAAAATGCCATTTAAAGATTCTGTATGTGCAGGAAGAGAGACCTTCCTACACATAAACAATCTTCCCTCAACGCAGACACACTTGCACTATGGTGCAAGTGTGTCTGCGTTGGCGCTAGGCTGCTAAATTTAGTGCCAGCGCAGGGAGAAACGTAGGGCTGAACCATATTGTTGTAAATATGGTGTAGCCCTGCGTTTCAGAAGTGGCGGAGCATGGCGTTAAGCCAAGGAGGCTAACGCTATGATCTGCCACTTCATAGTAAATATGCACCTAAATTCCTCGATACACGTCTATATACATTATGGACCCAGGTAAGTTCATGAACATTCAGAACCAGCCAGGCAGGCTTTCTAGTCCAAATTTACTTTATTTGCAGTTTTATATAGCGTGAACTCGACTTGAAGGTATTGGAGCACTTTACGTTAGCACCAGTTACATTACACAAGGACAAGGGGAGATTAAGTGATTTGCCCCGAATCACAGGGTGTTGAGCCGACGCCAAGACTCGAACCTGGGGAGATATTTACAAGGAAATGCCGCAACACGGCCCAGAATGCAATTTAGCCGCGCCGCATTGTACTTGGAGGAGAGACAGCCCTTGCGCTCCTACGATAGTGTAATTAGCTCCCTAGTCTGCCTGAACATGGTTCGACTTCTGCAGTTTACCTCCATTGTCTTTTAGTGGCTGAGGAAGCCAAGTGTTGCTTGGAAAGTGTGGGCAGATTCGGCTCACCTGCGGCTGGTACACCAAGACCTGTTTCCAGTGACAACCAGGGAGCCCTGGGTCCAGCCCGCTCTGTCGAAGCTTTATCTCAGCTGCAGCCACATTGGCTATGCGGAGCACATACCGAAAGCATCAATTCTGTCATGACTTCCTTGTCAAAGTCACCTTGAGCTTCATGTCACTGATGGATTTCGCCTCCAAATGTAGACATCTGCCTCTGATTTATTGTGCCAGATGCTCGCAACATTTTCGCTGCCACATTAGAAGGTTTTGCTTCAGTTCCTCTCTTTTTAAAATCTCAATTGAGAGACTGCTTCCGAAAAGCGAATTCATTCAGCGTTGAAATCACCTCTGTAAACCACAGGGGTGGCGGCGGTATTCCATACTACCGCCACCAGCTGTGTGGATGTGCTCAGCAATGTAAACATTTCATGGCAGTGCTATAATAACACTCAGGTTGGCGTGTTCTGGCAGGTAAAAACCCGGTGTAATAGGTACTTTTCCTCACCACCAGTGTATTATCCGAAAATGGGAGTAGTTAGTGCTATATAACTCCTCGGACTCACCGCCCCCCCCAGCCACGTCAACCTCCTGCCTTCCTGGACCCATATCAACGACGACGGCACTATCAAAATCCTGAACACCATCCACTCCGGCTCACCATCTGACCCTTGCCCGCACCACATCTCCAACAAAGCAAGCTGTAGCATTGCACCCCAGCTCCGCAAGGTCATCAACAGCTTCTTCGAGACCGCCACAGTCCTGGAGAGCTGGAAGCATGGCGAGATCAACGCCTTACTCAAGAAACCCAAGGCGGACATCAAGGACCTCAAGAAGTTCCGGCCCATCTCCCTACTCCCGTTCCTGGCGAAAGTCATCAAGAAAATTGTCAACAAGCAACTGACCTCCTTCCTCAAGAGAACAACATCCTGGACCCATCCCAATCCAGATTCCGCAGCAACCACAGCACCGAAACAGCCCTCATCGCCGCCACCGACGACATCAGGGCCATGCTGGACAACGGAGAAACCGCGGACCTCATCCTCCTGGACCTTTCGGCCGCCTTCGACACCGTCTGCCACCACACCCTTCGCACACACCTCCACAAAGCAGGGATCCGCACCAAAGTCTTGGACTGGACCACCTTCTTCCTCACCGGCGGACCCAGAGTGTCCACCTCCCCCCATTCCGTTCTAAAGACACCAAGATCATCTGCGGCGTACCCCAAGGATCGTCCCTCAGCCCGTCACTCTTCAACGTCTACATGGCACCGCTCGCCAACATCGTCCAATCACACGACCTCAACATAATCTCATACGCCAACGACACCCAGCTGATCCTCTCCCTCACCAAGGCCCCCACCACCGCCAAATCCAACTTCCATGAAGGAATGAAGGCCATTGCCGATTGGATGATGAACAGCCGCCTGAAACTGAACTCAGACAAGACGGAGGTCCTCATCATCGGAACCACCCCCTCCACCTGGGACGACTCATGGTGGCACGCCACACTGGGAGCTGCACCGACGCCCACTGACCACGCACGCAACCTGGGGTTCATCTTGGACTCAGCGTTGTCAATGACCGAGCAAGTAAACGCCATCTCCTCCTCCTGCTTCAACATCCTCCACATGCTCCGCAAGATCTACAAATGGATCCCCACCGGAACCAGAAGGACGGTCACCCAGGCCCTCATCAGCAGCAGGCTGGACTACGGCAACGCTCTCTACCCGGGAACCTCAGCCAAACTCCAGAAACTACTACAACGCATACAGAACGCCTCTGCACGCCTCATCCTCGACATCCCCTGCCACAGCCACATCACAGCCCACCTGAAAGACCTGCACTGGCTCCCCGTCAACAAGAGGATCACCTTCAAGCTCTCACCCACGCTCACAAAGCACTCCACAACACAGGACCAGCGTACCTCAACGAATGACTCACCTTTAACACCCCGAACAGCCAGATTTGCTGCGCCGACCTCGCCCACTCCACCGTCCCCCGCATCCGCTGAGTGACCGCCAGCGGCAGATCATTCTCCCACCTTGCCGCTAATACCTGGAACACTCTTCCCATCCGCATGAGACATACCTAGGACCTGCGACCTTCAGGAGACTTCTCATGACCTGGTTGTTCGAGCCGTAGCAGCACCCTCACCGCCCCAGCGCCTTGAGACCCTCAGGGGTGAGTTGTGCGCTCCACAAATGTACTGATTGATTGATATACCTGTGCCAGGGCTCTAGAGATGATTGCACGTTTGCTTCTTCCACTAGCAGCTCTCTAGGTCGCCAGGGTACCGTTTCCAAAGCTTCCTTCTTGTGTTAGACGTGAGTGCATGCTTGCTTCTTCCACTAGCAGCCCTTCAGATCGCCAGTGTAGCATTTCTGACACTCCCTTCTTGTGTTCGACATGAGTTCACACATGCATCTTCCACTAGCAGCCCTCTAGATCGCCAGGGTACCATTTCTGATGCTTCCTTCTTGCATTAGACGTGAGTGCAAGCTTGGTTCTTCCACTACAGATCTCTAGATCCCCAGGGTTCTGTTTCTGATGTTTCCTTCTTGCGTTAGATGTGAGTGCACGCATGCGTCTTCCACTAGCAGCACTCTAGATTGCCAGGGTACAATTTTTTATGCTTCCTTCTTGCGTTAGACGTGAGTGCACGCTTGCTTCTTCCAATAGCAGCCCTCTAGGTCGCCAGGGTACCATTTCTGATGCTTCCTTCTTGCGTTAGACGTGAGTGCACGCTTGCTTCTTCCACTAGCAGCCCTCTAGGTCGCCAGTGTACCATTACTTATGCTTCCTTCTTGCGTTAGATATGCGTGCACGCTTGCTTCTTCCACTGGCTGCCCTCTAGATCGCCATGGTACCATTGCTGGTGCTTCCTTTGTGTTGTGCTCGTTCCTGTCCTCTCTTCACTCTTTTCTACCTTCAATGGAGAGCACTGTGATCAGGTCTAGCAACATATCAAGACAATATCTTTGCCCCTCTCTTTTGAGTGCTCACAAGTCACAAGTCAATATGCGTTTTAGGTTTGGCTTGATAGCACAGCTGTTGCTAGACCTTATGTGATCACCCTAGAATGACGCTTTCAAGAGTATTACAGAGGGACTTTGGCTTTGATCACGTTGGTAGCCAAGAGTACATGATTTCATGGTGTAGAAGTTGTGAGCTGCCAGGAAAAAAAAAGAGTGCTTGCTGCACTGTGATTGGCTACGAAAAGGATTTCCCTCAACTAAACGTAGTGATGCAGCAGCACCCTAGAGAAAACACTTCATCTGGTTGCATATTTTTTTCATGGCATCCGTGGGGTTCCTCATACTTCTCCAGCCAGGCATTGTCATGCACCTGGTACTGGACTGGGCAGGTATGCACTGCAGTAGGTCCCCGCCACACAGCACCAGAGACCCCTCCTGCCACCTAAGGAACAGATGCTCCATGTTGTCAGCAAAGGTAGAGAAAAGGAGAAAGGAATTTCAGCAGCAGCCACAGTGGGACCGGTCTTTCAATGTGAGAAACGCCCTGCAGCATACAAAATACTGCTGTAGCAAGTAAAGAGCTCAGCACTCTCCCTGATGCTTGGATGTGCTCTACTTTGTCATTTGAAAGAGGATGTTGGTGGTGATAAAGGGATAGCGGAAACCGCTACCTGCAATTGTATTTGTATATATATTTATTAAGCGCGACATTCATCCCAAGGGACATCACAGCGCACGTGCCCATCATTGTATCTCTGCAAATCAGCTTTTCATTCTGCCATTTTTCTCATGCCCCATATGTATTGATGTTTTTTTTCTTAGCCTTTCCATGCATGACAAATACTTTGGGGTTTATTTATGAGCCCTTGCGTCACTTTTGCATGCTGGTGCGTCACTTTTTGTGACGCACCAGCAGTGTAAAAAATGCGCTGTGTTGCGCCATATTTACAAAGTGACGCATCTAGGTAGATGTGTCACTTTGTAAACCCATACGCCACATTATACCTGCGCCAGGTATAATGTATGCAGGGGAGCGTTCTGACGCAAGAAAGGGTCGTAGAAGTGATGCAGTGAAATCTATGAGATTTTACTGCGCCACTTCTAGGACGCAATTGCGTCAATAGCTTACGTCTGCCTCATGGCAGGCATAAGACTGACGCAGGAACGTTTAACATGGGACTTGCCTATGTTGAATGACAAATTGCTGGAGTTGCGTCACCTTTGTGACACACTCCAGTAATGCGTCATTTTTGCGCCTACAGATACGTCAGAAATACTGATGTATCTGTAATTCCTTGCAACATGATGAGTCATACTGTAAATATGAGGCATCATTGGTGTCGCAAGGAGAGCGCAATGAAAAGTGACGCATCGCTGTTTCCTCGCAGCGATGCGTCACTTTCCACAAATGAGGCCCTTTGTGTCTGTTGGGATATTCCTATTCGAACAACAGTTAGTGCCCCCTAGCAGTTCTCTCTTCCTGCACAAAAACAATCTTGCCTTAAAGTGCAGAAGGAGATAGAAGAAATGTGCCATATCTTTGTTATTATGGAGCATTTCTGCTCCCTTCCTATCACACAATGCAGTGCAGCAATTAACATTTCAAAGGGTGCTCTTTGATTTAGCGGAAGGTCACAAGAAAAAAGCCGGAGCCCATATCAGGAAGAGATAAGACAATCATTAAGCGTAGGGTTGAGGCTTAGGGCTAACCTTTTGATACACATATCACTGTGGCAGACATCCAGTGTGAACTCTGTCACTCCCATGGCCTGTGTTGTGGAGCTATCAGCTTTGGAGACACTTCTGCTTTGACAGAGTGCATTCTGGAGGAATCTTCAAAATGAAACAGACCCTCAACATAAACTTCAAAGACTCTGACTCTAAATCACATTTGCCCTCTGGAAATGGACTATAAGAAGGGGAGCTTGAGACCCCAAATATTGTCAACTATGAAGCAGCCAGCAAGGCTATGCAAAGACGAGAAGCTCCGCAAGGTTTCTGCCTGTAACCAGGTCTGGGGCCCAAGGCCTGCTAGTCTCCCAGCAGGGTGAAAGGGCATCACCCAAGGAATCAAAGGCCACCTGCCCTGGAGCACCACCGTCTGCCTGCTGCCAAGATCATTGTGTCCTGAGACAGAGAAGAGATCATTGGAGGGAGTGTAACCTCTTGGTGAGGTTTGAGGTAAAGACTGCTGCACCTATTTTGTCATTGCACATGTGCATGAAAAGAACTTACTCTGCTTGGAGGAGCCACGAAGAATCTGCGATTGCATGACCACTTGTGAGGAACTTGAGGACCGAAGAATGTAGCCCGCATGGGCTGCTTGCTGAGAGCTGCTGCAGCTCAAGCACCTGCAGACGGGGCGAGCTCAGGAACTCCGGTCACTTCGGGCCTGCAAGTGCAAGTAAGACTAATTGCAGGCCAGTCGGCCCTAAGGGAACTTGCTTGCCATATAGCACTGTGACTTTAGTCGGACTGGAACTCCTGAGACTTTGGGCTACTAGTGGGTCTCAGGGAACTGCCTAAAGAAACACTAAAGCCCTGACCTCAGGGTACAGTGTGATGCTGCTTGTGAACGTTGTATATCCCTTGGTGTTGGTAGCAGTAAATAAATACTGAGGACCTCATTTGTGAGGCCCCTGGTGTTGCCGGAATGTCACTTCGCAGAAGCCTCCGTGATATTTATCAGACAGCACTAAGCTACTTTTTTTGGCTTATTGCAGCCTGGTAAATATTGGTCTCTTTAACGCAGTGTTCTGCGTTAAAGGGGCGTGCAATGGGTGTTGCTGGGGGCGTTCCCAGCAAAATCCATGGCTATTTGACATGCCCCAGAGTTACGAAAAATCGTAAATCCGAGGCAACGCCAAAAAGTTACACCTCTCCAGGGGCTGAATAAGGGAGGCACAACGAGGAGAAATATCTTTACTTCTCATTTTTCCTTTTTCTATGTGTGCTGCATTCTACAGCACACATAGAAAGAGGAAAAAGCCTCTTGTCATTATTTTTGTACAGGAAGGTTTGCCTTCCTGTACAAAAATAATGATCCCCGCACCGCAGGCACTCATGCACCTTGGTGCAAAGTTACCTGCGTTGGCACACGCAGCCCATTGTGTGCCGGTACAGGGGAAAAGGACAGGAATGTGCCGTATCTGATAGATACGGCGCATTCCTGTTCATTTCTTTTGCAGTAGAGCACCACAGCAGGAAAAACCTCATAAATGAGTCCCTGATTTTTTCATAAAAGTAAGTATTTTGGCTGGACAATTATTTACTACTACTGCTCTGCATATTTTGAGTTGTGAGCCTGTGTTCACTCCCAATATACAGCCCCACTCCCATTAAGAAGCCGTGGACTGATCGACCCATACTTTTAGTGAGATGCTAGTCAAGTGCTGAAAGGATATTTGGCCCAGTTTCTCAGGATCCATAGTAGGCCAGGCCCCCAGGCCCCCCCGGACATCAGAAGTAAAAGGCCTCAGTTAGCACTGCTTGGCCCAGTAGCTCCTGCTTGCCCCATGGTCCTCTGAACGGGGTTCTGACTCACCTAGTACAAGATTTAATTGGGAAAAAGCGCCCTTTTCAGTTAGAAAGAGTCAACTAACAAGGTGTGATTTTACAGACTCTGGAAATGCACGAAACAAAATGGCATTCTCTAAAGGCTCATGGTATTAAGACATAAGATACAGCAAATACATTTCAAAGTTGTAACGAGAAGTATAGAAACTAGGATTATCAACAAAGGGAAAAAAATGTATCTGCTATGAAAAATCAATCCTTCACGCATCTCTCCAGCGCGATTACTCGATGCACAACAAACAATTTTTTAAATATGCCCAGCTACAACATCCCTAGTGGGAGGAGGGCATAGAGACACTGGACTTACCTGAATTTGCCCCACTGGAAGGATGGCTGCTACTGGAAGAATTTCTTCCAAGGCTATATCGTTCTCACAGAAGACACTCAACAACAATAGGCCGGACAGAATTACCTGGTTGAGGCAAAGGTGGTGCCTAGAGGTGGGGGCCCGAAGGATGTTGGCCCTGATGCACCCGGGAGAGGTGGCAATAACATCTCGCCTGCACCTGATATGACTTAAAATTCTTCATCGGTGTTTTATGACAGGGAAGGTCACATCGTATGGGAAAGGCGGCCTCCCCGGACTGTCTCTGATGTGGGGATGTGGGCGGTTCCTACAATCATGCTCTCTGGAGCGGCCCGGCTATTCAGACATATTGGACACAGGTGGTGAGAGAATTGAGTTGGGTGGTGGGTGAAACCAATCCTATTGATCCCAAGTATATCCTGTTGGGAGTGCCAGGAGAAATTGATATCCCTAAGGAGTAATTTCTCTTTAGTAATTTAAGGCTGTCAGTGGCCACGCACGATGCGGCAGAATATTGCGAGGTGCCTGAAACCCGACGCTGCTGGAATGGAAGAGAGAGATGGACCTATATATGGCGACTGAAAAGATTATATACCAAAGCGGGGGTTCCTGTGCGAGTTCCACAAGGTGGATAGGGAGGTGGGAGTGGGGTGGGGTGATGGGGGTTGGTGGGTGTGTGTATGTTTTGAAATATTATGATACTCCTCTTTCAGCAGGAGCTCGGACTCCCTTGACATAATATTGTGGTGCATGTGTGGGAGCGTTTCTGTCATTATCGTTGTGATTTCTTCTGTATATGGAAATGTCATGCAATGTTACTGTTTGGTGCACGTTCTGTGCCTTATGCACTGGTTGCTGCATTATGTATGTGTCGCTGAAAAAACAAATAAAGATTATTTTTTTGTAATCCTTCAATCTCTCTATTTCAGGTCAGAATCTGAAAACCTTTGAAAACCTTGTGGCGCTCAAATTATTTTAAAAAGTCAAATCAACGAATAACCTAAAATTATATATAATGCGAGCCATCATCAGTCATATTAATCTTCATACGTTGGTAAATGATGATAATTTCTCAAAGTAAACGTCTGGCACAACTGTAAGTGCCCTAAACTTTTTGTAGCTCACAATCTTCCTGGTCAGTATTCCCTACGAGAAAGTTTCCAGCTACCAGCACTTCCTCCATCTCCCATGGTCTCTACAGACGTTAAAGAAACAGGAGCTCCACCTTCCCTGCTGTGATGCCGCATCTTGTCACCTTCACCCAGTGGTGGCTGGTTACAGTTGAAAGTGGTGAGGCGTAAAAGTTATGGATGACTTTTGAGGAGCGAGCGAGCACTGCATTTTCATTTACTTTCGCCTTGTTATTATTTTGAAGACTGTACACCCCCATAATGGGAGTCCCATCACACCCATTTGCACAGCATCACAACTACAACAGGAGAACATGACTAATGCCATATGCTCTCTGCAGAGAGGCCATGAATTGGATGGGCATCTATTCCGAACACATTTTTCACTGACTGGCACACACTGTGAGAAACTCGCAGTGCCTTCAGCCTCAGAGCTCTCAATTGCAGCACACATACGTAGTGCTGCTGGTGCGACTCGGTTCAAAGGATGGGTGATCAGGAATGTGTTCTGACCTGAGATATAGAGTGAACTGATTTAGAAGGCGGCTGCATGCCTCTTCCGCAATATCAAATCTGTAGTGTAAGGGCAGCACCTACAATGCAAATCATGTAATGATGCTGGCACCGTCTTCTTAACTGTTTGTTTGGCGTGCTTCTGACGTACATATGTTTCTGAACAGTGTGTAGCAAGTTAACACGACCTTTGATGCGACTGCAGTCAGACGTATTTGAACACATTCATTAGATATTGAATGGGTCACTGCGAAATGTTAACCGAGCCCCTTTATTGAGGAAACTACAGCTGTTGCCTCTATTGGCATATATGGAGCAGAAAACGGGGTCCTGCAGAGAGCCACTGTGGGTGTACATCATGGTACGCACCCGACTGTGTTGGTCTCCAGCCTTGCCACCGGCACACAAAAGCCAGGCAGAAGGCAGTCACAGAGGGGCATATTACCAAGCAATAGTGATAATTATCGCTATTGCTTGGTTTGAGACATAAATTTATCGCCGACCTACGGCGATTTTTATCGCAGATAAACTTTGCTATTATCAAGGTTTATCTCAAATGCGATAAAAATCGTCCGCAATGCATGAATATCGCTGAAAAGTCAGCGATATTCAGCCATTACCGAGCTAATGCTCTTAGCCATGTTATCCACCTCCCATTGGATAACATGGCTAAGAACTGCTCAGGGCAGGTGTTAGCTTTTGGAGATATTCGCGCTTAGCGCGAATATCTCCAAAAGTTGGTAATAGGAGATAGCGATGTTACCAACTGTTTTCAGTCTCTAACATCTTGGCACACCCACTTTGCATGTCATTAGTGATAAATATCACTGACATGCAAAGTGGGGCCCAAGATGGTCGCTATCTCCTACTAGCTGTCGCTAACTGGTGTTAGCGACAGCTAGGTAATAGGGAGATAATTTTATCTCCGATTTCTTGGCTTTTAAAGCCAAAAAAGCGGAGATAAACCCCCTTGATAATATGCCCCAGAGTCCGGTCCATACAAACAGAACTGAACTTCATGCTTGTGGCATGGTTCACGCTGCCCTACATCACAGATGTAGCAGCAGATTTCAGATTTAGTACATTCATTATTTCATCCTCAGGTCCATCATTGACGGACACCCCAGATTCAGTCCTTCGCTGAACAATGTATCATTACTTTTTTTTTTTTTTCTTCTTTTTTTTTTCAAGGACTAAAGGAGATTTTTTTTTTTTTAAGCAAACAGGTGTTTATGCATCTAGAGAGACCGATACATGCAGATTACGTCACATGGCCACAGCCACACCTTGGAAAAGATGCAGGCAGGCAAGGCAAGGCAAGTACTGCACCGACCTGTCTGTCGGCGGCATTCCTCAATTAGAGCTCTCAGATATCACCTGCTACGTATGAATGTCAAGCTCAATCTAATATTAAATACACCTCCCGGGCACGAAGGGAATGCAGTGTGTTTTCACCTGAGCAAAAGAAAGACTTCTACCCTATGTAGCATCACAAGTGTACTCGTGAGAGTCTGGGTCCCTGTGCCAAATGGTAACCTTTTATACCAATTAAATAGCTTTCCAGATCCATCCCAGAGTAGCTAGGGTACAGTTTTCTTTGCATTCTGGAGACTGCATTACAAGAACTACAAATCCCAGAATGCAGAGATGCAGATACGTCAGCCCTTTAAAATAATCTATGACGCTCACTATTGTTTAAGCGAGCTCTCAGTTCAATTAAAATATGGCCTTCGACAACATTGCCTTCAGTGGGACAGATATAACTATGCATTTAAGCGCACTGTGGAATATTAGAAAAATATGTATTATCGAACTTATAGTCGCTTGAAAAAGATGTAGCTGGCACACATCTGAGGGGAAAGAGTGAGCAAGGGGCCCGAGGTGGTGAACGGTCAGACCGCTTGTATTCAGGAAATATAAGGGTTTCTTTCAAGTACAGCACAGACACAGCGCTAGCAAAGAACATATATGGCATGGTGCCACGAGCCTGGCTATGGACCAACCGGTCCTCAGAATACTTCACCAGACACCCCAATGGCAGGTGAAAAAGCATGAGGGCAAGCCCAGTAACCTGGACTCAGGAGAGTTATGGCTATGCTTGGAGTGAAGATTAGCTTTACTGGGTATAGCTCATAAAAGCCTGAACCCAAGTGAGTTATTTAAGGTTTCTTATAAGGGTAAAATAAATGTAAAAACATTCTTTCCCGGTGATTTTCAGTCGGGCCTGGATCCGTGCTTTCCTTCCGCTGTTGGCACTTCCCTCTCGCCGCTGTCTCTTCCTTCTCAATGCCGGCGCTTCCTTTTCTTCTTAATGCTGTTGCTTCCTTCCCTCTCACCGCCATCGCTTCCCCTCTTACCACTTCCCCTTCCTTCCCTCTCATGATGATGCTTCCCTTCTCTCCCACCTCTATCACTTCCTTCACTCCCACCTCTGTTGCTTCCTTTCCTCCCACCGCTGTCGCTTACTTCTCTCCCACCGCTGTCGCTTCCTTCCCTCCCACCGCTGTCCCTTACTTCCCTCCCACCGCTGTCGCTTCCATCCTTCCCACCTCTGTTGCTTCCTTCCCTCCCACCTCTGTTGCTTCCTTCCCTCCCACCGCTGTCCCTTACTTCCCTCCCACCGCTGTCGCTTCCATCCTTCCCACCTCTGTTGCTTCCTTCCCTCCCACCTCTGTTGCTTCCTTCCTTCCCACCTCTGTTGCTTCCTTCCCTCCCACCGCTGTCGCTTACTTCCTTCCCACCCCTGTCGCTTACTTCCCTCCCACCGCTGTCGCTTCCATCCTTCCCACCTTTATTGCTTCCCTTCTCTCCCACCTCTATCACTTCCTTCACTCCCACCTCTGTTGCTTCCTTTCCTCCCACCGCTGTCGCTTACTTCTCTCCCACCGCTGTCGCTTCCTTCCCTCCCACCGCTGTCCCTTACTTCCCTCCCACCGCTGTCGCTTCCATCCTTCCCACCTCTGTTGCTTCCTTCCCTCCCACCTCTGTTGCTTCCTTCCCTCCCACCGCTGTCCCTTACTTCCCTCCCACCGCTGTCGCTTCCATCCTTCCCACCTCTGTTGCTTCCTTCCCTCCCACCTCTGTTGCTTCCTTCCTTCCCACCTCTGTTGCTTCCTTCCCTCCCACCGCTGTCGCTTACTTCCTTCCCACCCCTGTCGCTTACTTCCCTCCCACCGCTGTCGCTTCCATCCTTCCCACCTTTATTGCTTCCCTTCTCTCCCACCTCTATAACTCCCTTCCCTCCCACCTCTGTCACTTCCTTCCCTCCCACCGCTGTTGCTTACTTCTCTCCCACTGCTGTCGCTTCCATCCTTCCCACCTCTGTTGCTTCCTTCCCTCCCACCTCTGTTGCTTCCTTCCCTCCCACCTCTGTCGCTTCCTTCCCTCCCACCGCTGTCGCTTACTTCCTTCCCACCCCTGTCGCTTACTTCCCTCCCACCGCTGTCGCTTCCATCCTTCCCACCTTTATTGCTTCCCTTCCCTCCCACCGCTGTCCCTTACTTCCCTCCCATCCTTCCCACCTGTTGCTTCCTTCCCTCCCACCTCTGTCGCTTCCTTCCCTCCCACCGCTGTCGCTTACTTCCTTCCCACTGCTGTCGCTTTCTTCCCTCCCACCTCTGGCGCTTCCATTCCTCCCACCTCTAGCGCTTCCATCCCTCGCACCTCTGGCGCTTCCATCCCTCCCACCTCTGTCGCTTCCCTCCCACCTCTTGTTGCTTCCTTCCCTCCCACCGCTGTCGCTTACTTCCTTCCCACCGCTGTCGCTTACTTCCCTCCCACCGCTGTCGCTTCCTTCCTTCCCACCGCTGTCGCTTCCTTCCTTCCCACCGCTGTCGCTTCCTTCCCTCCCACCACTGTCGTTACTTCCTTCCCACCGCTGTCGCTTTCTTCCCTCCCACCTCTGGCACTTCCATCCCTCCCACTTTTGTCGCTTCCATCCCTCCCACCTCTGGCGCTTCCATCCCTCCCACCGCTGTCGCTTTCGTTCCCTCTTAGCGCTATTGCTATCATCTCTTCTCTGTTGCTTCCCTTACCTCTCATCGATGTCGCTTCTCTTATTGCTGTCTGTCACAAAAGATCAGCAGTCACTATCTTGCTTCTTCTCACATCTTACTCTGTCCTTTTCTTCCATTCTCCTTCCATCCCTCTCCTCAGGCTGCATCCTGGCCACCTTTCATTCGTTTCTCCCCACTGTCCTCCTCCCCTTATCTCTTCCATAGATCCGTGACTTTAAAACAAACTCAGTCCAGTTGCTGACATCCCCTGAGGGCGCGAGAGGAACAAATAATATTTTATACTTAAAATGCGGACAATATGCCTGTGATTGTTTTAAATTAGGAACAATAACAGCAATTGGTGTCATTGGCAGGGGCAGCTGGGCTTCGGATCAGCAGATAAATCGCAGAATTGTAAATTGTAAATTGTGTGTGTCTTGTAAAGCGCACTGCTACCCGCACCGCAGGCCTCGTAGCGCTATAGACCGCTGGGAAACCCGTCCTGGCTTTCCCTGTGAGATAGTCCCTCCTGGGAGTCTCCAAGGTGAAACCAGGCATCCCCGGCATTTGTGAGGGGCCGTTGTGGAGATGAGGCAAGCTTAATGCCCAGAGTTGCCGAGTGTGATCCCTGATTAGAGTAGGCACCGAGGCGAGAATGATCAAGTCCGCTGATACTGGTCCAAGACCCTGCCGCTTCGGGAATCGAACCCTGGTCCCAGGCCGTTCTCTGCTCCCAGGTCTGCCGCCTCTAACCAGTGAGCCACACCACTCCACTCAGTCACCCGTAACACCCGTGATGGATGGGTGGAAGTGCAAGTGTGCCCAGCCCTCAAAGGAGTGGCAGGGAATACAGCTGCCTGCGGAACACTAGAACGTGTCCTGTTGGACACTACATTCCTCTCCAACTTTATTAAAGAACAACAATAAACATTAGTCCAACCTGTGGGGACAATCAAACAGTCAACTCAACACCACAGGGTCCATCAGCCCTACGAGTCAGGTGGCGGGAAAAACATCAGACATGAGCTGGTGACTGCCTGCAGCAGGACCATCTCGGCAGGGACTCAGAGTTTAACTTGAGGGGTTCAGGACCCGACCACTGGCTTATAGACGTACGCTGCCTACCGTCAGCTCACTGATGATGTGTCTTGCAGTCTTGCATAGCTCTGCTCTGCTGACGTTGAGGATGGTCTGTGGTGAGTTATAACAGTTTATTTAGTGGGTTGTCATGAACATGGATGGAGTCCATGGTGAGAGTTCACAGGGGTGTTGCCTGATCGATTGTCTCTGTTGAACCGGTTGGCTGTAACCGATAACCTGTCGGTGGGATAATGTCTCTTCTTACTCGCCTGCCTGGGGAGGCCCGATGTCGGGGTTGCTACGGGACCGCAGGAGGGCTGCGCTGGGGCTGCTTGTCTGCCGACTGGAGGCAGCTGCAGGACCACCGAGGAGCCGTTCTTATTTGCGCGCACAACCCTCAAGGATGGATGAGTCTTTGCTAGGACATGCTCTCTCTGCCGAGGTTCAGGTGTAGGCCAGGTTCACAGGTGGCCTCTGGATTTTTTTTCGGCAGGAGGGGCAACGTTGTAGGACTACAGTCCTTCGGTACTCTGGGGATGGTGTTGTTTGACGCATGTGATGAGGACTGGCGTGATGGCAGTTGCCAGCCATATGGTGAGTCGGAATGACAGGTGGTAGTGACTTGCTGGGAGAGTTGGATGTCAGGTGGGACTTCGTGTGACGTGCTTCTAGCTTGCTGTGTGACGTGACGTTCGGTCACGGGTCGCCTGTGGTTGGAGCTGTGGTGGCCTGCCACGTGGAGTGTGCAACTCCTCTCTTGCCTGTCTTAGGTCACCGACGACTCCTTCTTGAGGCAGTGCGAGGGAGGACACTCTGGGTTGCCTTCGGCTCACTGTGGGGCTTCGCTGGTGCAGTAGAGATGTAGGTGCTCTCCGTGCTGCCTTCATAGGTGCTTCTTTACGGAGATGTCTCTATCTCCCGGGCGCCTGCCCGTGCTGTCAGGTTCACTGGCGCAGTCTTCTGCACATCTCTCACCTAGTGCTCTTCGTCTTCTTCTTGGGCGCTCTCTTCTGGCACTTGATGTGCCTGTGTTGTAGCTTGCGGTTGTGTCTGTCCACCAGTGGGAGTGAGTAGTGATCTCCTCAACGAAAATATGATGGGACCTTATATATTTATCCTAGCGATTCCAAGGAGATCGTGAAATGTTAAAGTCGGCTTAGTCTGTTAATTCTTGCTTATCCGGTCTATTGTCAGAGTAGTATGTATATGCTACTCTAATCAGGGGCAATGTTCCATTTATTTTCAGATGCATGAACATTGTAAATTACTGCAGTGATTACAGAACAAGGGAGGACTCGCATATGAGGATAAAGTGAAAAAAACTGTAAATACCTCTGGTATATTCTTTGAGATTGATTATAGCCGCCAGGATAAACCTTAGACTGATCATGGTTTGTTCTTCTCTGTTTAGAGAGTAAGAGGAGTGCCTCTGCTTTGAGAAGTCTTTGTGAAGAACACGAAGTCTGATAACGTATTAGGATTACTAACTACCCATGCTCACAGGTATCTTATTCATGATACAATTGCATTTGGTAGTTATTAATTATGGAGCGGGGGACAAGTCCTAAATTAATCGAAGATATACATTGTGTTATTCCTTCTTTTTCTAGTATACCTTGGCGGTCGTTGAAAGTACGTCGCAATTGCACCCTATTTCGCAAGAAGCAATACTGGCGCCAATATTAGTCCATTAGAAAGGTACTTTACCAGAAATTCTATGGAGGAATTTGAATCTGGGAGTGTATTGGGGTGCAGGATATGAAAAAACTATGTCCATATCTTTGTGTCTCATTTGTACAGGTAATATAATCTATGTAAAAAGTGGCTGTATTTTCTTGATAATTGCCCGAAGATAAGAATTGGCATGAACCCCAGTATAATGTTATTACTACCCTGGACATTCTATATGTGTGTCCTCTTTTTAGCATGAGATAAAACCTGATTTTTTATCTATACAGGAAAATAAAATGTACTCTAGAGCTGGTCGTTTAATAAGAGGGATCTCATAACACTCCACTTTGCTATTGGTGAAAATATAACAAGTCGAAAGCATTATATGCAATAAACCTGAAGATTTAACAGTAAGTATTTTCTTTTGGTTTGAGCCATTAAACCTTCGTTGAATATGAGATGGTCTTACACTGTAGATGTTGGGTTATGTTCAATCATGTGTGGTTCTCTTTTGGTGGTGGTATATGTGCACATTGGATAGCGTCCAAGTCATTATATGCCCTGAGTAGATATGGGGCTTAATGAGTTGGAATATGTGGTGTTTTCCATTGGGATTAAGGCTGTATATTGATACAAATTCTGTACCATTGAAATGTCAAAGCAATGGTTCTCTTTACAACTTGATGGTCCAAATACTGCTCATTAAAAAGTTTTTTTGGTTATAGTTAATTGTTGTATAGTGTGGGCTAAGTCTGTTTTATTGTCTTTACAATTTCTTTATAGGTTGTTCTTTCTTCCCCGGGTTGAGCGGTCTTTTTAAGAATTTATATCTGGCAGGTCCTGAGGAATGTGGCAGATCATTGTCTTTGTAGCCACCGAAACTCGTCGACCACATCCTACTTAAGACCCAGCAGTTTGCAGTTTTTGGACTTGGTCATGGGAACTACAATGTTATTCTGTAGCTGAGCTTTCCAGATATATGTGATATGTGTGAAGAGAGGTTTGGTTTGGAGAGAGTGAGGTGTGAATGGTTGTTTGTGAATTTGGTTGTATCTCTCTACCTGGGGATAATAGTAGTTAATAAATGTTTCCTTTTTTTCTGTTTGTATATAAATGCTTTATTAGTTTTTCAATTGAAATATGTGTTTTTATTGTGATTACATTTAATGTGTTTTTTATGTATGTTCGAAAAAGAACTTTGTACTTCAAAAAAAAGAAAAATAAGATAATAAAAACAAAAAAAGATTTTTGAAAAGAAATTAAATAAAAAAACGAATTTTGGTATTTGATTGAGTATCTGAAACTTTTTTAGTGCTCACACTTTATTTAATCAATGTGGTAAAAGCAAAATTAGAGGTCGTGAGGGGGATTTTTCTGGTGTTTTACATTTCCCCTCTTCTCCCTGACCTTGAATGTCTTTTTTCAGAGGGGGTCCCCTATACATTGCGTAGCTGCCCATATTTACGCCACCCTTGTAAACATGGGGCAGCGTAAAAATCAATGGGTGTTGTGGTGGAACGCCCACCACAACACCCAACGCCCTCCCCTTTCACACTAAGTATAGCTTGAAAAAGGGCCTTATTTACAAAGCAGCATTAAGTGGCCTAACGTTCCCTTGTAAATAAGGTGAAGCCTGTATCGCCACCACAACGTCGCTAAAAGTGACGTTCTGGTGGCAATAGGAGCTTGTAAATATGACTGATCCCTGAGGCCTGCGGCCTGGTGAGTGCACGGCTCTGTGGCTGGGGCCCGAGTCTGGAGCAGATGTTGCCCATCAATCAAGTCGGATCGCTGACTGCATGCAGGCTGCTCCTGCCTCTACTTGTATCGCTTTGAGTGTGGAGGGCGGGCGTGGGCTCGGGCCGTGAGGCCTTTTTGCCTCTCGCATTACTGTGGTTTCCCTCCCGGCGTTGCTGCGGGCCTGGTCCTCTATCTAGTGTGGACCCGCCATTTCCCGGTGCCTGCTTTGTGGGAGCTTTGGCAGGGGTTTCTGCCCCGCATCTTTTGGCACTACTCACCTGCTGGAGTCGGCCTAGTACTGGGTTCAACACTGTGGAGCTGACAGCGAGCTGGCGCATGGGATGTACTTGAAGTGATTTGAGTCCCCTTTAGGTGGTACATGGATCCTTCTTCTCACAACAGTTGACAGCATCTACAGTGTTGCTCCCTTTGCCCGCACTGTTCATACTGCGGCTAACTCTTGCCTGAGTTCATATCCTGCCTTTACTGCATCTCTCTTTCCTGCTGTTGTTTGTACCGACCGGCAGTGCAATGCCATATTCCCCTACTAAGATGGGCCATGGCGACCCCAAACAGAAGCAGCTAAATTTGAAACCACCAAGACACTGCGACGAACACGTTCACCTTAGGGCTCGAATGATGCCCCTGACCAGACAACTGCTGATCCACTTTTGGACGGTACAGCCGCCGACACTGTTTCAGGATCAACGCTATTGACTGCAGGTTTGACTCCCTTAAACGTTGTTTGGATACCATGAATGAGCAACTGGAACGCCATGGTGTCCGAATAGGGTACGGAACACAGGATATCACAAGTGGAAGACGAACACGCCACTACGACAAAAAGCCTTTACTGCATTGAACGCATCCTGAAAACCATTGCTTCTAAAAATAAGGACTTGGAAGCTAGATCCCGTTACAACAACATACGCATAGCGGGCATTCTGGAGTCCACAAATACTGGCAGTATGGACACTTTCGTGGAACACTTCCTGTCTGACCTCTTTGACAAGCAGTACACAAATTGGGTTCACTGTTCCTGGAAAGGAAAGGAAGGAGTGTCTAGGTAATAGGCGGGATGTGCGGTACAGTCAACAAGACTGTTTCTTGTTGCCCTCACACATCCATGCTTCATCATCAGGCGGTTGCTCCTTGCCGGGCGGGCGAGGCAATCCCATACTGGTTCCCCGAAGGGTCACTTTGGTGGAGATCTTTTGTTTTCGCTGTTTGATAAGTGCAATGGATGTCTGGGTGGGATGGTGTAAAGTGTTGGAGATGAAGTGAGCTAAAACTGATTAGGGGATATCACTTAAACCTTTATGGTATGGATTCCCCTGCCCCGTTAGGTTAAAAACCCTTTATAGGTTATTGCTACTAGAGAGGTTACAATGTGCCCTTGTAGTTTTGTTTGTTTTCCTTATTAGGATCAAATATTGGTCAGCATGTTTCACACCCCCAATAGATCCATGGCGCTTCTTCAGGACCTTAAGTATGGGTGAGTTGCCTACTTCACACTTTTATTAGTTTAAAAGTAGTTCCCTGTAGAGTGGTACCTACATGTGTTATCGTTTTAATTGATTGTCCAACCTAAGTTAAGGATCTATTGTGCCTCATGAGATGAGGCAGGTGTTGCATAAGGGTGTGAGTTTCCACATGCAAGCTGCTTGCTGCACATACCCTGCTCCTCCGCTCTCCTGAGTGCCTCGCACAATAGATCCTTCACCACACTCGCTTCGGTTTTAACCTGGTTCTTTAACTCTACAGAAGGACCGGGAATGGTGCTGTCTTCGATGTTCGAAGCCTCTATCGTTGTCATTCCTCAACCGAGGAAGGATAAAAAGCAATGTGAATCCTACTGCCCAATATCCCTCTTCAACGTGGGTATCAAATTGTTCACTAGCATGCTGGCAGCCTGATTGGGTCTGCTTGTGCCGGATCAGATTGAGCTGGATTCTACTGATCCGGATCAGGCAGGCACTCACAATGCAGTGACAACACCAAATGGATCATCCACCTGATTGACAAGGCCAAACGCTCCAAGAGGGAAATAATGCTCCTGACCATAGATGCTGAGATTGCGTTTGACTGGTGCATTGGCCCTACTTCAGGGCGACACTCACTCACTTTGGAACACGATTCTGCACATGGGTCCTTAGCAAATATGTCCAACCGCAAGCGACAGTCCTAGTAAATGGTCACAACTCAGCTCCCTTTCCCATCTGCAGAGGTACAGGGCAGGGGTACCCACAGTTACACCTGCTGTTTGCTCTCTACATGGAGTATTTAGCTCAGCAGCATATTACCGGTGTAAACTTTGGAGGGAAGGAACACACGATTAGCATTTATGTGGACAATGTAATAGTGGCACTGCATAACTCTGTTGCAGCACTCCTTGCCTTTCTGGCCTGAAATAGAGGTATTTGGCAGAGCTATGGGATTCCGCATTAACATCAAGAAGTCACAAGCCATCAACCCTTCGGTCCCGACGGATGCGCCGCTCGTCTGCCAATATCCAATACAATGAACGATTACCTCCATCCCCTACTTAGGGGTCCAGTTGGCCCCAATAGTGAAGATGATCATGGCCCTCAACTACAAACGTTACTTCAGAAATTCCTGGCCCAATGTAAACACTATTGGCTGTCCCGGCCTGGCCGCATATCTGAAATAAAGTTGAAGGCCCTCCCTAATACCCTGGGCCTCATTTATGATAAGTGGCGCATCGCTGCGTGAAAGCACTGATGCAGCACTTTCAGCGCGCCCTCCTTGCAACACCAATGATGCGTCATATTTACAATATGACGCATCATGTCACAAGGAATGACAGATACGTCACTATTACTGATGTAACTGTCGGCGCAAAAAGTGGCGCATTGCTGGAGTTGTGTCGGAAGCCTGATGCAACTCCAGCAATGTTCCTTTCACATAGGGCAAGCCCCATGTGAAAGAGCCTGCGTCACCCTTACACTTGCCATAAGATTTCACTGCAACACTTCTACAGGGCTTTGTTGCGACAAAACGCCCACCTGCATACATTATACCTGCTGCAGGTATAATATAGCGCAGGGCTTTACAAGGTGACGCATCTACCTAGATGTGTCACCTTGTAAATATGTCGCAACATGGCGCATGGTTTACGCCGCCACAGGGTCAAGAAAAGTGATGCAATGGCAGCGTAAAACAGGTGCACAGGCTCATAACTAAGCCGCCCTGTTCCTAATTCAGGCTCTCCCGATTGAACCTCCTGCAGGTATGATTCCGTACCTACAGGGAGAGATGAACCACTTTGTCTGGGCAGAGAGAGACCTCATATGCGTTGAGATCAGAGCTACAGAACCCCAAAAGAAGGGGGTTTTGGGATTCCAAACCTCCTGCACCACTACCAAGCAGCTCAGCTCCGGCATGTGGCATAATGGACTAGGGAGGAGTCCGAGAAACACTGGCTATTTACGTACCAGGCGGTCGTGGTGTCACATTTGTGTAAGATCTTGTTTCTGAGACGACAACAGAAAGCGTGGGGCCTTTACTGCTCACAGGTCACTAAAGCCACTCTTGAGGAGTGGGAATGAGTGGCTACGTGTAAGGACTTATCAGCGTTTCCCTCCTTGCTCCAGCGCCTTGAGACCCTTACGGGTGAGTAGCGCGCTCTACTAATTCCTTGATTGATTGATTGATTGCACCGATCGTAGCAACAACGACTTTACACCGGGACTTTACCAGGCCACGTTCAAGCCAATCTGATGCCAGCTATTTGATGATGAAGGCCCTCTCCCCTTTGAACAGGTACGTATGAATGATATGCTGCCAGAATCGCAGAGAATGCACTACATTCAGGTCCGACATTGGTTAACACACCCAATGCACAACGCTCCGTTCCTTCCTTTGAGAGGTGGTTGATAATGAAGACCTCTGATAATTGCCTCATCCTGAACTGTACGCTATCTTGCAACAAGCTACCCCACCGCCTAAGACCTTGGGGTAGAAATGATAGGAACTTGAATTGGGAAGCAGTTGGCACACTAAGGATGGGATGGGGTGTACTGCAGAGCACGTCACACAGTGCGTAATGCAGCCAGCATGGAGACTGCTACTAAAATAGCTACATATTAGTATCTTACACCAGGGCGCATACACACAGTTAACCCTGCGTGTTGTGTGGGTCCTGGAGAAGCTGTGGGTTCCTGAGACGTTGCACTACTTGGTCTGGGACTGACCCAAACGTACACGGGACTGGGGCATGATCCTAACTGACATAGATATACACTTTAACACACAACTACCTCTTTTTCCAGCGTACACTATCTTAGGGCTCCCAAACGCTCTAACCTTTCTGCTTAAATCCTGTAGAGGGCGACACATTGGTCTTACATTAGTGGCAGCTCTCCAGAACATCCTTGCACACTGGGGCACCGACAAACTCCGACGCATCTCAGATGGCTTCACTGCCAATGGCACATACTGGGAATGGAAAAACAAACCCTTCTGCTAACCGCTCAGAGTGACTGCAATAAGGAGCTCTGGAGCCCATACACTGCCCTTCTGTCACGGAATTTCAAGAAATGATGTGCCCTAGATAGCTACGCTTGTTGAACTTGATAGACGTTGATACCTCCACACTGACTGGTAAAGCCTACCAGGGTGAACCCATCAAATGTTACATAGTGCCTTATTGCTTAGAGGACATTGGCTGTGACTACTCTGGGGCGAAGGGAGTAGATTTGTTGGAATTTGTGCTGCAATGTGATGTACTTGGTTTCACTATGGAGTGATGTATCGCTCACTATTCACTGTTTTGCTTTTATTGAAATGCAATAAAGCGATATGAACCATAAAAACATGTGACTTAGACATTTTTTGCAACTTTTCGTCTAGGGACTGGGTTCAACCTGCCAGTAGATTTGTGGAGGCCGCATAACCGGTGTACTGACTTCACCACAGCTCCCACTGCGTTCTCCTCTCACCTCCGTAATCTGTCAATGACGAGCCTTCCTCCTCCCCACTTCCCGTCGCAGCTTCATCTGCCCCACCGTTAAAGGAGACCCAATGGATCAACTAAACCCACGGTTTCGCTGAGGTTCCATCTCAATGCCAGAATCCGTTGAGCCCTTCCCTTGCCTGCTTTCATTGAATGCCTGGGGTAACTTTTGGATCTGGACCAAACTTAGCCCTGTCCATGTCAAGCGCGTGGTTGGAGTTTGAGCTTTTTAGATCTACTTTTATTTAAATAATATTTAAAATCATATTTCGGTTCGCCTTATTGGATTTTTGTCATCTTGAAGTAATTTTGCTTGTTAAATTAGTCTATATTTTCATGAACTGGAGTCGGATTTTAATTATGTTCTGTTTTTTATGTAAGCTGTTTTAGTACTTCTAAATGCTTTACACATTTTCTTAAGTTAATCCGGTCTGCTTTGTGCCACAGCTCTGAGGGGTTGAGCTCAGGTTTCCATAACTGAAACCTTTACTCAGAAGAATAGTGACATTATCATTTGTGGTGGGCTACCTTTCACCACATCTAATTATCCACATTCCTAGAGGTGTTAATCACAAAAGAACTATCAGAAAATCAATTTGTATCTTCTCACTCATTGTCACAATACCACCTCACAGACTGTGGCCATAAATTTCAGGCAATATAGTAACAGATGACAGCGTTTTTTAAATTATATTTTAAAATTAATATTTGTAGGATATAGTCATAACACAAATGTACAAGAAGGCTAATAATCAACTTTCTGTTTCTTACAGAATATTGTGTAAACATTTCCTGACTAAATGGCATAATGTCATGTAGGGCTTCATGTAAGAGTTTTTGGCACAGGGCAGTGTCGCAAGGAATCTTGCTACTCTGCCCTGCATCAATAGAAAAGGGCAGGAATGAGCCATATCTATGAGATACGGCGTATTCCGGTCCTTTTCCTCTGAGCTGGCACACAATGGGCTGCCGTGCGCCAACACATGCACTCTTGCGCCATGGTGCAAGGGCGCCTGCATTGCGGGGCTGATTGATTTTGTGAAGGAAAGGACTTTTTTCAATTGAGATGATTTCCTCTTTCTATGTGTGCTGCACAATGCAACACACATAAAAAGAGGAAAAGAAAACAAATTTCCCCTCATTGCGCCTCCCTATCGCCACCCCTGGGGTGGCAATAGAATGTGACGCATTCCCAGATTTACAATGGCTCGTAAATCTGAGAGTGCCTCGGATTCCATGAGTGTTGTGTGGGAACACCAACAGCAACACCCATGGAACACCCCTTTCAAGCAGTGCTCTGTGTAAAAGGAGCACACATTTACAAGGCCATGTAAAGTGGCTTTGCGTGGCCTTATAGATATGCTGCAGCACATTGCGCCACCGGAGCGTCAAAAAGTGTCGCAAAGGGCCACGTAAATGAGGCGCTTAGTTTGATGTAATGTCATAGAAAATCAAAACATTACATTCAGACTTCAGTATTATTATTTTCATGAGAACAGCTCTAGGCTACAGACTAAGAAACAAAGAATCACAACAAAATGAAAAAATAACAAAAACATTTTTACTTTGGAATATAATTAGATAAATGTTTAAAGCATCTCGGGTTTAAACTCCCCCCTCCTTGAGTTATTTTTTCTTTAAGCCATCTAAGAAATTTTGAAGCATTAAGCCCGGGACGAACTTCAAAGGTATCTTCAGCGAACACCACTGTTTGCATATCCACGCACTGCAAACATCAAGGAACTACACATCAAACAAAAATGTATCAACATGCATTTGGCAAACAACAGAAATGTACACACCCTGGGGCAGATTTACAAGCCCCTTGTGCCACTTTTGTGTCACTTTTCCCATGTTAAAACGAAAAAGTGGCGAAAGGGCCTTGTAAATCTGCCCCCCTGTCCCTTAAATGTGATCACAGCAACTTTGTAAGAGAAGAAATACATACTCACCAATGTAATGGAAACAAAATAGATAACATGATTACACCATATGTGAAAGTAGTCATTCACTGTACTAAATACAATTTCTATGTATGAATATTTAGAAATACAGAATAAATAGATGAAAACTTGCTTGCTTAAAAGTACACAAAAATAATGGCTGCAAGAAGAATGCACAACCATTAAGCACACACAACATGAAATCAGTTAACTCAAATTCTGCAGCACACACAGAAAGAGGAAAATGCCTCTCAGGACTGTTTTTGTGCAGGAAGGTGTTCCTTCCTGCATAGAAAATATCCTTCTTACAACGTAGGCACCCTTGCACTATGGTGCAAGGGTACGGGTATTGGCATTAAGAAGCATATTGTGCGTCAGTGCAGGGAAAAGACAGGAATGCGCCGTATTATGCTAAATACGGCTCACTCCTGTCCTTTCCCTATCACGCAGCGCAGCAAGGTGGCTCGCTGCGTTGAATGATTTTTTTATAAATATGCCCCTTGTTTTCTTGTTAGGCTTATGTTTCCAGTCGAAGGCTGAACAAAATTGGCTTGTTTTTATGTAGGCCTCTACATTAGGAAATCCCAGACCCCACTCCACTCTGGGGAGATAGCGGGTGGTGGCAAAAAACAGCTGGGATTTGCCTTTCCAGACAAAGTTTAGCTGTCATGTCTTGAGCTGGGACATAACAAGAGGTGGGAAGTGTAGAGCAAGTACCGGGGTAGTGTAGGGAAGGCGAGGCATGAAGTTCATTTTTAAGCTAGTTATTCTTCCTATCCAGGAAATTTCAAACCTGCCCCAACGGTACATGTCTGTACAGAGAGTTTGGAGTAGGGGAAATGTTTATGCCTAAATAATGAATGGCAGTGGATTTCCAGGTGAGCTAATGCTGACGCAGGGGATCGCAGTGGCGTAGAAAGGGGGGAGGAGCAGTCCGCCCCAGGTGGCAGGAGTTTTGGGGCGGCGGTCTCCTCCCCGCTCTTCTATGCAGCCGTCGTGGGGGAATAGTGTTGTATGTGGAGGCGGCTGGCCGCTTGTGTAGGTAGGAACATTATAGCTGGTTAACTCCCCTAGGACAGGCTAAAGGCAGGGCAGCCAAGACCGCGCCAACTGAAGCTGGACTCAGAGAGGCTGGACCGCTTCGTAGCAGTGGTTGTCGCAGAATGGGAATGATGCTCTACCAATTATGGAGACTGCTGGGTAGAGGGCTGCTAGAAGATGTCCTGAGGTGCACAGTCCCCCGTGCGATGGCTGACAGCGGCGAGGTCCACTCACCTAGTCGCGGGTGATCGCGGTGGTAGGTTAGGCCTTGGAGGCTTAGTAATGCAGGACCACTCCGCAGGCCCAGCGTCTGCTCCTTTAAGCACTGAGGCTGACACTTTCAGGCCACTCCCTGAGGGAGTACGTCTGTGTCTCCCTCTCGTCCCGGGTTTGCCTCAGATCAGTCCCCCACTTTGCTGTAGCTGACCTCTGGCCTTCTCCAAGGCTCCCAGGAGGAACACGGTGACCACCTAAGGATCTCCTCGGCTGCTATGCTCCTACAGTGGCCATTTTGCGAGGCTCCGATGCTACACTATGCAGGCTTCACGACCTTGGAAAAAGGGGTAATTTCCTCCCGATAGCCTGTTCAGGATGTTTGACTCTTGGTGAACTTCTTCTAACGAGTGATCCAAAATAAATATTTTAAGGTTTCAGCAGTATTGTTTGGGTGCCCAAGACACAGCACCTAGAGGAGACATGTCTTCTTGGGTCTCCACTCTGGCCATGCTCCCTCAATTACATGATGATTGTGTCTTTTGCTTTCTCGATTTAAAAACAAGGGGGCAGAATTACAAGCCCCTTGTGCCTCTTTTGCGCCACCGTTGCGTCACTTTTGTGACGCAGCGGCGGCGCAAAAGATGCGCCATGGTGCGGGCTATTTACAACGTGGCGCATCTGGGAGATGCGTCACGTTGTAAGGCCCTGCACCTTAAGGAGGCGTTCCGGTGCAGGGGGGGCGTTCCGGCGCAGGAACGCCTTCTAAAAGTGGCTGAGTGAAATCTACAAGATTTCACTCAGTCACTTTTAGGCCAATGCTACGTCAAAACCCTGCGCCTGCTTGAAGCAGGCATAAGGCTTGACGCAGCATTAGTAGAATGGGCCCCCCCAGAGCATTGCTGGAGCTGCGTCGCGCATGCGACGCAACTCCAGCAATGCGACACCTTTACGGCACAGATGCGTGACGCATCTGTGACGTTTTTGCCCCATGGTGCGCCGCATTGTAAATGCGGCGCATCATGGGTGGCGGAGGCATGGCGCACAATTACTGGCGCTGATATGCAGGGATGCGCCAGTAATTGTATTTATGCCCCCTGGTCCTCAAAGCATTTATGTTGGCACCTGAAGAAGGGAGTCGAGGGCATGGAGATGTCACAACTGATTGATTTGGCTTGTCAAAATAGGTTGTTAATTGAGGAGATTGCTCTAGTGAATAATGTCTCATAGATCCCACAAACATTCTTGCATCTAAGTTTAGGCGCTGCTCCCCTGCATGCCTACTGACTCTAGGTAATCTAAAGCTTTTAGTGTCCCTAAATCAGATTAGCAAAAATTTAATTGTGTGGCCTTTCTACTGGCTATTGCAAAACTTTGGAATGCCACCCTCTCCTCCACTCTCTCATTTCATGCAGAAGACAAGTATCTACAAATTAAAGAGAAATTGATAAGAAGAAACATAAAATAATAATGTACAATTAAACCATTTTCAAGTAGAAAAAAATCAATTTCGCCAGATCCAAACCATGTAGATATAAACCCTGGTGCTACAGCAGAAGAATCTAAGATCTAATTACAATCTTGCTTTTTCAGCATTGGTGAATGTGGAACTCCTAAGATCTAGAAAGAATGTATTTTATTACAAATCTTTCATTTTTTAGAATGTTTACATCCATAGTCCCCTCTTTTGATGGGAACTCTTTCCAGTCCACAGGCCCTATCAATTATTTTAAAGTGAACAGGATATATTTCAGTGTAAGAATCAGGGATACTAGCGGTGACAACCTACTAATACATAGAAGCCTGAAATAACTGTATACAAATGTGTATCCCCCTCATTACAGTCTAATTGTGACATCACTACTACTCTGAAAGCAAGCATTAGCAAAGTCAAACATTTTTGCCTATGGGAGAGCTACTGGATTTGTCAATTTATTTTTGCTGCTTTGTGCAGCAGTGCAGCTGCTTTGTAGCATGGCTAAACCTTAGAAAAAGAGTGCTATGTCAAAGTTAGCCCTGACCGTAAGGGACAGTGATACTTTTTTTAGCCTTCACAAAACAAAACATTTGATTACCTTACGACCAAGCTAAATTCGTCATGTTGGTCCCACATGAAGAAAGCGTCAAAAAGTCCATGCAGATCAGGGAGCACAGTAGCGTTTGCATCTTTGTAGTTTGGTGGGACTTTTGGGAGCTATAGCTGGCAGGACAGGAGGCGGCAAGCAACGAAATGGGACGAGGTAGGGGTGTTGACAGGGCAAACATCAACAGGCAAGGGGCAGGGGTGAATCGGACAAGCAACAACACAAGAACAAATGGGGGAGTCAGGACAAACAACAATGCAGGAGGGGGAATGGGAGTAAAGGGGTGCAAGTAAAAGGGAAAAAATACCTCTGAAAGAGGTGAACATTGGAAGGACACTAGGTAAGGTAGGCAGAATTTGGACAATGTCCAGGTTAGGGACAAACACACGAAGAGGAAGTGAAGCCGACATTCTCTGCCAAAGAGAGGCAAGGAAATGAGTGTGGTGATGAAGCAAACTAATGGTAAGCACGGGGCAGGCTCTAAGCCCCTTGGAAGCAGACACAATGTCTCACAAGCAACAGCACACGTGCTGTCTCAGGCGAGACCTAAAGTACACAGTGGGGAGGGAGCGGAAAAACTGTCAGAGATGTAGAAGCCTGTCGCGCATACTGAAGAGTATTAAACAACAAACGGGGCCCTCTAATCATTTAGGCTGCTACAGAGAAGCCAGGAGACTGTTAAAGGAAGGGGCGGGATTGAGTCCTGCCTGAGAGAAAACAGCCTTTACCACACAGTCCTTACCATGTAGGCAAGCATGATGTAGGTAAGTATATGGCCGAGATACCCGCCACCCCCTCTCAACACAATCCCCAAGAATTGGGAAACCGGAAACAGTTCTTGAACTTTTGGAAGGCGGGAAGGGAGTCACCCTTCCCGGCCGTATTTATTAAAATATGAAACAAAAGAAAACATTAAAATAACAGTTTCATATAATGTACAATTTCATTTCCACATTACGATGTTGGCTAACCTTAACAGATCTCTAATACAAAGGTTCTCCTAGCCGAACTAACATCCTACAAAACATTTGACTTGAAATTGTACATCCTAACGTTAAGGGCCAACGGCAAGGTCGTAACCGGTGTCAGATCCCTAAACCAGAAATACCCCCCTCACTTGTGAGAGGGGCGACCGCACAGAGGCGTACCTCAAGTGCATTTACCAATTTCCCTTTGTACTTGACGGGGGCCCAAATAAACTCGACGCCATTTAACGGTCGTTCGAGGACTCGTGTGAGGTGTCTAAAAGGTAGCGTAAACCCCCTCCCGCACCCCACACAACTTACCCATCTGCCGTCGCAGATGTCCTGGCCCCGGGAAATTCCCCAGGAGGGGCCGTAGCCCCTCCTATCCAGGAAGGGGCCTTGACCACCTTTCCTTTCCTTCCGGCGGCCTCTCCTTAGACAGGACCGCCTCCCCATTGAGGGGCCAATTGGCCACCTCCCCCGCGCGCTCCCATCCGTAATGGGTGACGCCCCCTCATAGGGATCTTCCAATTATTGCTCACCGATCATGACCTTACCGCCACAGGCCGGATAGTTGACCGGCTATCCGGACCCCCCACAAAACACTCCTACCTAAAGGTCATGCTGTAAACTCCTTAACCATGCTATGAAGTCTCCTATGAGTAATTCGTTCCCCACCCGGGACAAATGAACACCGTCCCCCAAATACATACTGTCCCCTTTAATACAACCATGCGAAACAGAATGCAGTGTACTTGAACGAAACAATCTACTCATTTTATTATTAATTTTCCTTACTGAATGATTCAGCGCAGAAACAGAAATAGCCCCCCGCCACACTTTCCGTGGGATCATATGGGACCATGCAATTGTGCACCCTGGAACTCTTCTCGCCAACCAACTTACCGTGGAAAGCATCGCCTCAAGAAGAAGTCGTGTACCAGTGGTCACCAAATCATTGCCCCCAAGATGTACTATGATTACAGACGGCGGTGACCTTGTCCGCCCTAACAAACCCTCGAAAAATGCTTGAAACTGGTCAATACAGAGCCCGCCCCTTCCGTAGAAGGACACACTGTACCCGTATTCCCCAGCCACGTGAATCATGTCACCTGCTTTGAATACGTCCGCGGCACGCCTCACGTATGAGTGGCCCACGACCCACACCTCCTTTTTCACAGCCGGTAATGTCTGACCGCTGGCCCCCCGGTGTCGGGTCGACTGGACAGTCCGCCCCGCCTCGTAGGCTTGCGCAACTGAAAACCAAACAAAAACAAGAAGCGTGAGTACATCGTTACAGCTTCACAACATGTGCAACCGTACATACCTCTTATAACAGTTCGAGGACCAACGCCCCACACGTTTTATTTGATCAACATTCAGACCCCTGGCTGTAGCTTCCGTAGCAGCCCCTATCCGAAAGGAATGGGTCCCAAAATCGCCAGGGTTCAAGCCCGCGGCAGAAACCGACATCGCAAGTACCCGCTGAAACTGAAACCTCGTCAGTGGGGTGGCGTCAGCGTGTCTTAACAAGGTCCCCCCCCATGCTGCCACCCTCTGCGCTAAATATGCTTCTACGCACCCAACAGGGCACATGGCAGACCCGGGGATCCTCTGGATGATTACACAGTCCCCGATTGCATCCTGATCGGATTTGGACTTTACAAACGAGACCGTCATCGTCTCCTCTCAGACCTGAATGTGTTCCCGGCACAGTCCCCCCATCGTATCCTGCTTGTTCTTTGCCACTAATTCGCTTACCCGCATAGCCCCATGGAATGCTAATGCAAATGCGGCTCGGAACAACACTGCTTCGTATTGGGATGAACATGTTACCGGTAGCACGGATAATAACAGGGCCAACCTATCCAAACCTATCGGGTGCCTATCGTCTACTCTGCGACCCTCAAGGCGTTGCCACCCACGTAGCGCTTTCCGCACAACGAAAGACGCTGTCGGGTCCTGGATCCCATGAGCCCTTGCCATGAAGGAAATGGCGGCCCGATGCCTCTGGGCCGTAGCCACTGACTTGCCTGCGTGACGTAAAGAGAGCAGGAATCTTACTACAGACTCTTCCAGACCCCAAAGCCCCCTCCCGGCAGTACCCAAAAAGGCCCAATAGGAACGGAACGCCCCTTCATATGCCTTCCTCGTCCTGGGTGCTAAACTCTCTCCCACGAGGTCTTGTAGTTCGGGGCACCGAGAGACCAGAGAGTTTCGGGAAAGGGTGCCGCCACCGGGTCCGCTGTGGGCAGAAAACCCCAGAAGGCCTGCATACGGAAACGAGAGAGCGCATCAGCCGCTTGGTTCATCACCCCCGGCACGTGCCGCGCCCTAAACAGTACATTTAGTTGCATGCACAACAACACAATTTCCTTGAGTAGTCTCAGAATCAATTTGCAACGTGCTGCCTGACTATTGATACACTCAACCACGGTCATGTTATCAGACCAGAAAACCACAGAGTGACCCCTAAACCCTTCTGGCCATGTTTTCAAGGCCACCAGAATAGGGAACAGTTCGAGAAAAGCAATGTTACTCGTCAACCCGCACTCATGCCACCATGACGGCCATTTTTGAGCCGACCATTGTGTACCCAATATGGCGCCAAAACCCACACTCCCCGCCGAGTCTGTCCATAGCCCCAGCTCCTCGGAAGACACTGCTGGTTTATTCCAGACAATTCGACCATTGAAATCCGCCAGGAATGCAATCCAAATGCGCATGTCCTGGCGAACCTCCGCCGAGAGTCTCGTACGATGATGTCCTTCCTTCAAGCCGACCATGGACTGTGCAATCGAGCGGGAAAAGGGGCGTGCCATCGGCATTACTCTTAGGGCAAAATTCAACTGACCTACCACCTGTTGCAATTGATGTAAGTTCACTTTCGTTGCACGAATACATGTCTCAAGGGATAACCTGAATTTTAACACCTTTTCTTTAGGTAAACGAAAACAACCTTCCACTGAGTCGAGCTCGATCCCCAGAAACTCGATTAAGGTCGAGGGACCAACCGTCTTACCTGGCGCCAATGGCACACCAAATTGATTCATTAGGACACAAAATTCATGTAAAGCTTGTCCACACTCAGAATCCCCGGCTGCCCCCAGAAACAGAAAGTCATCGAGATAGTGCATAACATGTCGAAAACCTGTCTTCCTCGTGAATACCCACTGCAGAAAACAACTGAATTTCTCGAAGTAGGCACATGAAATCGAGCATCCCATTGGCATACATTTATCCATGTAATAACGACCCTGAAACTGAAAACCAAGGAGACGCTGATCGTCTGGGTGTACCGGGAGCAACCGGAACGCTGACTCGATGTCCGATTTGGCCATCAGCGTCCCGGGCCCCAGGCGATTCAACATGGCAACGGCCTCATCGAAAGATGCGTACCGCACCGAACATACTTCCGGATCTATCGCGTCATTCACGGAAAGACCATGTGGGGCTGACAAATTGTGTATCAGCCGAAACTCACCCGGGTCCTTCTTGGGAACCACCCCTAGAGGAGAACACACAAAATTAGCAACTGGTGGCAAATCGAATGGACCGGCGACACGACCTCGAGTCACCTCTTTCCTAATCTTTACCTGCACCACCGCCGTGTGCTGTAAGACCGACATTTGATTCTTACAGTCCGGTACCCCCTGAAAATCCCCCACTGGGATGCGGAAACCATATGAAAACCCGTTCCGCAACACCCCAGCGGAAGCATAATCTGGGTATTCGCTGAGCCAAGGAATCATTGCCATGGTATCAATCGGGGTCGGTAAAGGCGCCCCTCGGACTATATTAGACCTGTTTGGCGCCTCCCTTACCACCGTTATCACCCGTTTTGGCTCTGCACATGGACTCAGGATGGGATGGCTGCCCGCATCCCCCACACTCGTGTCTGAATTTGCATGACCCCTGGGGCCTGGTACATTTGCCCCTGTTAAAATTCCAACAGATCCCCCTTTTACCTGTGTTGCCACTCGGCTTCGTGTGGAACTCGTTACCTGTACCCGTCCGAAAGGGGGTCCCAGAGTTTTGGCGGGAGGATTCCCCCCCGTTACTCCCTACTAATGGCACCTTCAACATCCCCGTACTCTCCATTTTTTGCCAAGACACAGAGTCGTAACAATCCCAGGACAACAACGGGTCGTGTTCTTTAGCTTTTCTAAAGAGATTATCATAGCAGAACCACTGATTGCCCCCATATGCCACAGAATACTCCATAATCCGTGACTGATAAATGGGTAACTCGGTCAACAACTCAGGTCTGCGCTCCCCCATGATGGAAGTAAAAATTCCCCACGCTCTGCCCCAAGTACCAATGGTCTCATCGACCTTAAAGGCGGCCATTTTAGCGCGCCAAACACTCGGATGCATGAGCTCCTTTTGACTCTTTACATGCTCGATTTCGTAATGGTCGGTAAGCAATGAAAACATGTTTACATATTTGTCCGCCCAAATCAACTCCTTGACTTCTAGTGGGACGTGCTGGGCAATCTTCTCCTTTCGAGAAGGTGCAGAGTCCCCCCCCGCAATCGGCAATGGCCGCTTACCTGAAGTAGACCCCACGCTTGTCGCCGAACTTGGGCCTGCTGTACTTCCGACCGCTGGGACCTGCGGGGGAACAGAAGATGGCGCCTTCGCAGCCTCCCTAGATTCCCGCAGTTGCCTCATCACTGCCCGGGCGTCGTCAGCCGTGGCGCCCTCGCTATCGTTTCCCAACCACGCTGCCAATTGCGCCGCTAACTCGGGGGGCATATCCTCCCTGTTCGCAGGGGTGACCACCACAGGGATTGGGTTCCCCTCCTTTGGCGCCGGGGTTGGCTCCTCTCGTGGCGCTTCGGGAACCGGGGTCTCCCCCCCAAGTGCTCCCCTCCTGGGCCTCTTGCTCTTTCCACCGGGAATTGTTCCTTGTAAAGGCCGTTTCGGTCCTCCCTCCCCGTCCTTAGCCTCAACCTTTCTCTTCAGATCGGCTATCTCCTTCATGAGCATGCGGAGCATCTCCTCGGTACCGACCCGCTTTCCGACCTTCTTGGGCATTTTTAGACGGGATATCTGTAAGACAAAAAAGAGGGATTACAACGCTCAAAATTGCTCTTCGTTCCGTCTCGAGCTCACGTGCAGCGGGGAGGTGCAGCTTCAGAGCACAGGAACAAGAGGATGCTTTGTTGGCTTCCGCTCCTTTTATCCGTCTTCAGGGTGAGCGTGAACCTGCCCCCGCCTGCCTCCAAGGGCGTGGCCGGCCGTGTTGGTGTCTAGGCCAGCCCACTCTAGGGCGGGAAAAAGGCGCGCCCCGGCAACGCCGCTTCGGGCATACCAGCCGAGACTCGCCTCCCGCCCAAGATGGCTTCCCGGGGGGATCGTGGTACTTGACCATACGTTCGGGGGGACCGATTGGTCGCCCCTTTCCATTTGTCACTTTAATATGCAGTACTTTACCATACAGATATTCTTTTTTCAATAGCATACTTTAATGTTATTTTTTTTAAAGTGATTTTAGGGTTTAGGGATGGTAGATGTAAAGGTAGGTGAGGGTGACTTGAGGATTCGGTGGTGGGTAGAGGTAGAGGTAAACTTAGTGGTGGGTAGAGGTAAAGGGAAGTGCAGGTGATGCAGGTTCGGGGGTCGGAGAGGTTAAGTGAGGTGAAGTTGACTTGAGAGTTCGGAGATAGATAGTTAAAGGGAGGTGAGGGTGACTTGAGTGCCCGGAGGTGGGTTGAGGTTAAGTAAGGTAAGGGTGACTTAAGGGGTCAAGGCTAGGTAGAGGTAAAGAAAGGTGATGGTGACTTGAGGGTTCGAGGAGGGTAGAGGCAAAAAGAAGTGAGAGTGACTTGAGGGCTCGGTGGGTAGAGGTGAAGGACGGTAAGGATGACTTAAGGGCTCAGTGGTGGGAAGAGATAGAGGGTGGAGAGGGTGACTTGAGGGCTTGGTGGGTAGAGGTGAAGGACGGTAAGGGTGACTTAAGTGCTCAGTGGTGGGAAGAGATAGAGGGCGGAGAGGGTGACTTGAGGGCTCAGTGGGTAGAGGTGAAGGACGGTAAGGATAACTTAAGGGCTCAGTGGTGGGAAGAGATAGAGGGCGGAGAGGGCGGAGAGGGTGACGAGGGCTCGGTGGGTAGAGGTGAAGGACGGTAAGGGTGACTTAAGTGCTCAGTGGTGGGAAGAGATAGAGGGCGGAGAGGGTGACTTGAGGGCTCAGTGGGTAGAGGTAACGAGAGGGTAGGGCGACTTGGGGGATCGGTGGGGAGAGGTGAGGGTGAATTGAGGGTTAGGGCTGGATAGAGGTAAAGGGAAGTGAGTGTGACTTGAGGGTTCGGAGGTGGGTTGAGGTAAAAGAAAGTGAGCTTGATTTTAGGGGTTAGGGATGGGTAGAAATCACTGCATATTTGATGACGAGTGAAACATTCTCTAAATTATAAAATAGGTAACCAATAAATAAGAAAATGTGACACAGCAGCAAACGTTAATTTAGAAAAACATATACATTTTGGCATCATTCTTAAACAAAGGGAGTGCGTTTACAGCGTCATCGTCAATAAAAGCAACACACAGCCGAAATGTATAATCTGGAAATTGGTCACATGCCTCAAAGTTTCGTTATTGTTCGGTGATTGCGTTTAGCTCTTGGAAATACGAGGACATGCAAGCTTCCACTCTGAGGGCTGCAAGTGGTCTTGCAAGCAAAAGCAAAAAAAAAAAAAAAAAAAGTACTTCCATCCTGATGCAAGCTGCGCGGAAGCACACTAAATCAAGTAATCAATTGGCACTCGGTCAATAGATGGTCGTGGGCGACGGTGCATGCGCTGTCCCAGGCGAGACCTAAAAATAACATCACTAGGCTACTTTAATACATTATTGCTGTTGAGTTGTGCCAGGATACTGCTTGCTGCCGGAGGCATCACAGTGTGAAAGGGAGGACGCTGAGCAGAATAAGAGATACATAGCTTTTGAACTCCCTTTGCTATGGACTTTCTACCCGATTCAATGGCGAGGTTACAAGAAGACATATCATGTACAAAGTGGCGCACACTGCTAGAGTTCATCACAAGAAAGCAAGAATCTACCTAACCTACCAGATTTGCAAATAACTCACATTGAACTGCTTAAATATTCACTTGAAACCAATTGAAAACACCATACTAGTGTATCAATTTTACAGTGAAGATTTCACATGTATTCCTCATATCTGCATTCAGAGAAACCGGAAGAGCGCATGGATTTTAAAGTTGGCTAGGGTAACCGCTATGCTCGGTCCGGTATTCCCCCCGCCATATGTTAAAGGTATATTTGAAGTTGCCTTGGAGTTCTGTGACCTTATAAAATAAAATAACTATACGTTCGGTCTTGTTTCTGTATATGGTCTGTATATGGTCAAAGATATGTTGGATAATTATTGCTGCCGCTTGTTAATATGCCCCCAAATATGTTGCCTTAACATAAATCTCATCGAAACTTAACACCTCAATCACAACCGAGCTGAGTTTGTGTTTTCTTTCTATTTTAAGATTTTTATACATTTTTATTCACACTTTTCCAGTACTTGATTTCTATGCAAATAATACCTCACATCAAAAGACTGATTATTAGGAGAGAGCATTTGTGGTAAAGAAGTACTATTAATAAATATATAAAATATGGTTTGCAGCAAAAATATTATAATTCTTCAGTCGCTGGTCATGTTTTACAAATTCCACCCACCCGCTCTCATCCCTGCCTCACCACAGATTTAGGAACATTAAAATTGGGCATTTATGCTCAGAACAAATCTGTTGCTGCAAGAAGCACAGGTTTCTTCTTTTTTTGCCAGCAAGTTACTGGATGAATTTTTGCAGTCAATAGCTCAGCTAATTATGTTTCATCTGTCATGGTGATTAATTGCACCAACGTCCTATGGTGGGATCCAAAAATATAGCTCTAATATTCTCTGAATCTGTTTGTCTGGTCACAGGTATCTCAGTATAAGAGCTGGGAGAGTTGAGGCACAGTATTGTTGTCTAAAAATACTGAAATATGGAATTTGCTAAACCACAGAAACTTGGGTTCAAGTTCCTGTGTGTTAACTCCTTCTGTGAGGGATACAAGGACTGTAACATAATATTCCACTTATCTGCAGTATTGGTTGATCTTATTAAATACATTGGGGCATATTTACAAGCCCCTTGTGCTGCTGTTGCGTCACTTTTTGTAACGCATCGGCGGCGCTATTTCGTGCTCTATATTTACAAGGACACACAAAGCCATCCTGCGTGGCTTTTCGTGTCCTTATAAATACGTCCCCTTTTCACGTAGCACTTTGCATGAAAGGGGCGTTCCACGCAACACTCATAGATTATGGCGCAATCCCAGGTTTATAAGGTTTCAGACACCTGGGAATGCGTCAGAATCCTACGCCTTCCCAGGAGAGGTGTAAGGAGGCGCAACGAGGAGAAATACTTTTATTTCTTCTCATTTTTTCCTCAGCAAACATAGAAAGAGGAACTCTTGTGATTGTTTTGTGCAGGAAGGTGACCCTCCATGCACAAAATCAATCATCACCGCATCGCAGGCACCGTTGCACCAAGGTGCAAGGGTGCTTGCGCTGCCGCATGGCAGCAAATTGTGTGCCAGCGCAGGAGAGTGTATAGGGATCCGCCATATTGTTGTAAATATGACGCATCCCTGTGACATGAAAGTAATGCAACATGGGCAGCCAAATGGCTTGCGGCACTGCGCTGCGTTACTTTCTCATAAATATGGCCCATAGTATTCAGAGGTTGATTTTGCTAGAAAACAAACCGCGCAGCACACATAGAAACAGCAAAACATCATTAATTGTTTATGTGCAGGAAGGTGTCCATTCCTGCACATAAATTGTTTATGTGCAGGAAGGTGTCCCTTCCTGCACATAAACAATCATTGAAAAAAATAATGAGTTGCAACTTCTATGTGTGCTGCATAGTGCAGCACACAAAGAATTTACAACACGCCATTTCTGATTGTTTATGTGCAGGAAGGGACACCTTCCTGCACATAAACAATTAATGGCGTATTACTGTCAAGAAGTGTCATAAATTAGCCTGACGACAATACACTAATTCTGTGTTTTGTACAAAACAGACACCCGTGTTGTCGCACACAGTATCTGTGCATTGACAATGAGAGGTGACATCTGCAGGGATTTGAGCACAGGGAGACGCCTGCATCTGTAAGATGATTTAATGTTTACAATCTTTGATGAGACTCTGTTTCCCTTCTAGCGCTCTTGTCACCTAAACATTATTCTGGTGACGTCTATGACGAACCATCCGTAAATTTCACGGACTGTCCGTTATTTTGGTGTGATGTCCGTTGTCTGTAATCATTCCTTTTACGGACGTCTTTTGTCCGTAACTTTGGACATTACTTACAGCGTTCCCTGCAAGAAGCCCCAAGAGATTAAAAGGTCTCAGGGGCCAGCTCTCACTTCTCTGTTGAACTCTAGAGGCTGCAGCAGCCTCTCCCTGAGCTCGCACAGACTGTGGGCAGGCCCATTGTCATTCCGACTGAGGCAGATTATTCCCTTTCAAATGACAATGCGCCTGCCATCTGCCTTTAGCATAACATGTGCCAGTGAGATCGGAATTTGTGATTACAGAGGACCTTTTCCCAAACAGAATACTGTGGAGAACTTGCCCCCTTGTGTAATTTGTCAGTGTTGTAAGCAGAGTGAACAGGGCAGGAGCAGTGATGGGACAGAAGAGGTGACTGGAAAGGAAAGGTGACGGGGCAGGAGAGGTGACGGGGCAGGAGAGGTGACCGGGCAGGAGAAGTGACCGGGCAGGAGCAGTGATGGGACAGAAGAGGCGACAGGAAAGGAGAGGTGAAGGGGCAGGAGAAGTGACGGGCAGGAGAAGTGACGGGCAGGAGAAGTGACGAGGCAGGAGAAGTGACAGGGCAGGAGACGCGATGGGGCAGGAGAGGTGACCGGGCAGGAGAAGTGTTTAGACAGGAGAAGTGATCGGGCATGAGCAGGAGTGCTGACTGGACAGGAGTAGTGAACGGGCAGGAGCAGTGTACGGGCAAGAGCAGTGAACGGGCAAGAGCGGTGACGGGGCAGGAAAAGTGACAGGGCAGGGATCAGTGACGAGACAGGAGAGGCAACAGGAAAGGTGAGGTGACGGGGCAGGAGAGGTGACGGGCAGGAAGTGACAGGGAAGAAGAGGCGAGAGGTGATAGGGATGGAGAGGTGATGGGGCAGTAGACGTGACCAGGCATGAGAGGTGATTAGGCATTAGCAGGAGCAGTGACCGGGCATGAGAGGTGAAAATACAGGAGCAATGAACGTACAGGAACGGTGAATGGACAGGAGCGGTGAACAGGGAAGGAGAAGTGACGAGGCAGCAGAAGTGACGAGGCAGCAGAAGTGATGGGGCAGGAGAAGTGAGGGGACAGGAAAAGTGAGGGGCAGGGGAAGTGAGGGGCAGGGGAAGTGAGGGGCAGGGGAAGTGAGGGGCAGGGGAAGTGATGAGGCAGGAGCAGTGATCGAGCACGAGCAGGAGTATTGACTGGACAGGAGCAATGAAAGGGCAGGAGCAGTGAACGGGCAGGAGCAGTGACGGGGCAGGGGAAATGACAAAGTAGCGGTGGCAGAGTAGGAGAAGGAATCGGGCAGGAGAAAGTGACAGGGCAGGAGAAGTGACTTGTACTTATGTTCCTTGCCTATTCATTTATATAGTAGTGCATGATATCCACTGATGTGTCTACAAAGCATACCTGTTGTCCCGAATTTTTGTCCTGAATTTTGACCTCCTGTCCTGAATTTTTGTCCTGAATTTTGACCCCTTGTCCTGAATTTTTACACTCACCATCCTGAATTTGCACCTATGTCAGTTGTCCACCCCACCCCAACACTTCGTCCTACATGCTGCCCAAGTGTTCATGCAGAAGGCTTGTGCTCCCGCCTTCTGAAATTTAGCTTCAATCACGTTTAATAGCGAAGCAAAGCAAGGAAAGATAAGAGGAGAGGGAATCCGCACATCTGCCAAGTGACGTCACTTTAAAACCCTGCAAATCTAGCGGCCTTCTGGAAATGTACAATTTCACACCTGAAACAGAGTGCATGAAGGGGGGGTGAGGGTAACGGGGGGGAGGAGAGAGAGAGAGAGAGAGAGAGAGATAGTTACATAAGATATAAAACTCCAGTCTGTAGGAACTGGTCTTCCTTCCCTGTTTTTACTCATTTATTTAGGATTTTTTTTAAATACGCATATTGCTTATTTTATATCTTCATATGTATTGTTGTGTCTCAGTGTTTTTAATGACAATAGGATGGCACCTTTGATTGATAATAAGCATTCTTACAGCATAACATGTTTTCAAATCGAGGCTCCTTCATTTCAATGAGTGCACCTAAAATACCTGGGTGGACCACGGATGTTCTCATGCATCCACCCTTGTACTTTTATGCAAACCCAGATTTTCAAAGACTTTTATACCTGGATAGGCGCAAAAATGGTGTGCCCACCTGACAGAGTTATAACAAAGAGAAATAGCTCTATTTTGCCTCATCTTTACTTCTTTCATTCTGCAGCACACATGGAAAGAGGAATATGCAGCTTTGGATTGTTTTTGTGCACATAACTATCGTGCAAGTGTAACTGTACTGGCACCAGGCAGCACACTATGCACCATCGCAAGGAGAGAGCAGAAATGCTCCATATCTTTGAAAATATGGTGCATTTATGCTCTGTCAGTCAGGCAGCAGCTGAAAGCAGTGATGGGCATGGCACTTTAAGTTTAAAGTGCACATATGTCTTTGGCCGGTGATGGAGCGAGGGTGGAAACTGACATTTTTGTATACCCCTAATAAAGTCACCTTCCCATAACTGTAATATGTATTAATCGTGTGATTTTAAAATGAACTAACGTAGAATAGAAAGCACACACACAAATACACGCGGGATACTAATTTGCTCATGTTGCAAACCGTAATACATTAATTATGTGAAACTGCCTTACTAATATAATGCGGTAATGCTATAATCTAATAAAAGGCTATGCATGTATGCTTCTTAAAAGTATAATTGTGGCAGAAATTACGGAGAATGGTAAGAAACAAAGCATATTTGTGGCTTTTGAGCTAGGTAACCACTAACAGGGTGAACTTAGAATGGGGGGAGGTAAACAGAAGGGCTGTACTTCGAGATCTAACGTTTAATTGTGTTTGTTTCTATGAAAGTTCCTGTTATGGCCCATGGGGCCTAGTAAAACATGGAGGGTTTGTGAGACTCTAAGGGGCAGATTTATGTTAACTGGCGCATCCCCAGGGATGCGCCAGTTAACATGCGCCACAGTGCGCCACAGCTCCGCCAGCCATGGTGCGCCGCATTTATAATGCGGCGCACCATGTTGCAAAAACGGCACAGATGCGTGACGCATCTGTGCCGGAAATGTGGCGCATTGCTGGAGTTGCGTCGCAAGCGCAACGCAGCTCCAGCAAGGCTCGGGGTGCCCCATTTTAACAATGCTGCGTCAAGACCTACGCCTGCTTCAAGCAGGCGCAGGCTTTTGTCGCAGCATTGGCTTAAAAGTGACTGAGTGAAATCTCATAGATTTCACTCAGCCACTTTTGCGAAGCGCACCTGCCCCGGAACGCCCACCCTGTGCCGGAACGCCCACAAGCGGCGCAGGGCTTTACAATGTGACGCATCTGCCTAGATGCGTCACGTTGTAAATCGTTCGTAGGGATGCGCCACGTTTACGCCGCCTTGCGTGACGCAACAGCGGCGTAAACGTGGCGCAAGGGCCTCATAAATCTGCCCCCAAGAGTATGTCTTTCTATGCATGCACGACTGTGCTCGAAAGATGTGCAAGCAGTCTGTGCCTGTGAGGCTGTTGTCAAGGTCCGCGTGGCCTGAAGAGCAGAATGGTGCCAAGTTAAGATGTCTGTGTTGTGAGCCTGGGAAAGTACTGCAAAGTGACAAGTTAAAGGACAAGGGTGAAAGAATGCAATAACGAATAATATGAACTTTATTGTGCTTAAAACTATGACTAGGCGGAAATATGGACAATGAGGAGATGAGGCTATCCTCATCCACCCCTTGAATGGACCAATGAGAATTGAATGCAGACCCTAAAAGTTTCAAGTTTTAGTTAGATAGTTAGGGAAAAAGGGTATAAAAGAGGTCGTTTGGAAGAGAGAAAAAAGCTTGCTTTTGATTACTTTTCGCACCGCGACATGCTGTCGGACTGATCGATTTTTCCTTGGTGCAAAGACTTTGAAATGTTCCTGATTTTAACTTTTGACGGGGTCGGAGTCCTGATGGGTGGAGAACATCGAGAAGGAATAGAGAGGCTGTTTTTGGGAACTCTGCTGTTCTAATCCTGATTTCTATTGCAGAGAAGTTAGTAATATGTCTTTGACTTATTTTCCTGAACTATTCTGCTAATAAATGTAAACTGCTTGATTTAATTTTATTTTTCTTTAGGTGAATTAATAAAATGTTTAATTGAATTCGAACTAAAAGCTTAATAAAGTAAAGTCATGCTAGGAGATCTAAAATTTTAAAATAAAAATTAAATAAATGGAGAATTAAGCTGGTCTTGTTGTCCATTAGTTAACTTTTACTAGCTGATCCATTGACCAAACAGTGGGGTGTCTTAAATGTTTCCTCGAGAATTAAAACCATGGTAAGATCTAATAAAATGCATATGTATATAATGTATAGAATTTAGATTAAATAGATGAAGTAGGACACTCCGCTATTTCAGCAGATCATTCTCTGGTTTTCACTGATCCTGGGAGCAGGGTGATTTGTGTGAATCTATACTAATATATTAAAGAGAGAGCCCAAACCTTTGAGGCGGGTAATCTCAGGAACCACAGCACCAATCACAACACCCAATACAGCGTTGGAAAGGGCAGTTGCAGCAGAAGGACATAGGCTATGCAGACGCCCACCATATACATTTAAAAGGTGAAAGAACTGTGCCAGCAAAGTAGTCCCTTGTGGGCGTGTCTGCTTTGTGCTGTGGGCGTGTGCTGGGGGCGAGACAAACACTGGGGGCGTGTGGTACGTTCCGCCCTTCATGCCATGTCTCATATTGTGTGCTAATCCCACCCTGCTCCCTTTAAATACCCCTGCACCCCATAATCATAACCCACCCTTACTCCTTAAAATACCCCAAAACCCTTAAACACTAACCCATCTTAACCCTATAAATATACCCTGTACCCCAAAACCCAAACCTATCCATATACCCTAAAAATACCCCTGTACCCCAAAACCCAGACCTAGCCCTGAACCCTATAAATACCCCTGTACCTCAAAACCCAAACCTACCCCTGAACCCTAAAAATACCCCTGTACCCCAAAACCCAAACCTAGCCCTGAACCCTAAAAATACCACTGTACCCCAACACCCAAACCTACCCCTGAACCCTAAAATACCCCTGTACCCCAAAACCCAAACCTACTCCTGAACCCTAAAAATACCCCTGTGCCCCAAAACCCAAACCTAGCCCTGAACCCTAAAAATAACCCTGCACCCCAAAACCCAAACCTACCCCTGAACCCTAAAGTACCCCAAAACCCAAACCTAGCCCTGAACCCAAAAATACCCCTGTACCCCAAAACCCAAACCTACCCCTGAACCCAAAAATGACCCCTATACCCCCAAACACAAACCTAGCCCTGAACCCTAAAAATACCCCTGTACCCCAAAACCCATACCTATCCCTAAACCCTAAAACTAACCCTGTACCCCATAACCAAAAACTATATCTGAACCCTTACAGCACCCAAACACCCCAAAACATACCTCAGTACCCCAAAACATATACCCCTATACCCATACTTACCTTATCCAAACATTTAAAAAAAACATGCTTTTACCATTCATGCGTTTACAACGCATTTCGTTGTACATGTATGCGTGGTAAAAGCATATAAAATGTAATGCCATGCGTTATAATGGCTTTGCGGAGTCATGGTACTTTCGTAATGAAAGTATGCGGAGTGATAGTATGCGGAAAGAAAGTTGCGTAATAATGGGTGTTTACCCTCCCCCGGTAAGTACATTGGTGGCACGGCGGCCCACATCTCCGGCAACATACTCATATTTTTTCACCACCCATTTGAAAAATGCACAAGTCTCTCTCACTGATGGCCAGCACCAACTTACACTTTTAGACACACCTCCCTCCACAAGTTCTAGAATCGCGAAATTTAGAGCTGGGGAGCTACGTTCGAATCTCGGCATCAGCTCAACATCCTGTGATTCCAGGCAAATCGCTTTGTCTCCCCGTGCCTACCACAAATGAATGTGTTCTTCTGTAATGTAAATTGTGCTCATGCCATGTTGTCGAGTTCGCGCTATATAATATTGCAAGGAAAAATAAAGTAGGGAAACTCGAATTCACACACTACTGAACGCGCACTCTTAAGTGCATCAGGAGTGCACTGTGAATCAGAGCGTTTCACAGGCCTATCACAGATAAGAAATGCTATCAAAACTAAACCCTACAAAACAATATACTACTGGCCGGCAGCAATTCATACCCGGACAACGTTGGGACGGGCTGCTAGTGAGGATATAAAGTGATGGTTTGGAGGTTTGTTTTATAGCAGCGCTGGATCAGTTTTTCTTGGTAGCAGGAGTCTGGTTGCTACAGGTTAACCTAGACAGATAATGTATAGATTTAGCAGGGTAATGTATATAGTTTGATGTACAGAAATTATTACTATCATTATATGTTCAGTCTGTATTACGTTATGTGTAGTCGGAATTGTGAGGCTTCTGGGAAGTAGGAAGCTGGTTACTCTGCCTAGGAAGAGAAAAGTGTGGCAAGTAAGCCGCACATTACATAGTCTCTTTCAAAGTAGTAACATTGTCGTGTGTTACAAGTTAGGGACATTTTACGTATAAAAGTGAAGAATGTATAGCGAAGGACACCTGTAAAATCTTGGCTCTAAGCACAGGAGTCAAATGTACTCTGATTAAAACTTAGCCCTAAGAGAGTAGCAGAGTTGTTACCGGAGCTTCAGTGAGGGGTAAGGTAGAGGGAAGTGCTACTTCATCGGCGAAACTAAAATTCTGTGGTAGAGAAGAGGTAAGCGCTCTCTACTGGAAATACAGAATTCTTGTGAGTCTGAGTAAACTATCACTTTGGTTTTAGTGAAACAGACGAATGGAAATGTTTCATGTGGTTACTAACTGGGTTTAAATGTATAAAGGTGTAAATACAGTGTGTCGATAAAATTTTGTTAAGGAGGGGTCAGCCGGAGCTGTAGAAGCCGGAGCAGGGCTGACGTTAGAGGTGCCCGCTGGGATTGGTCCACGTGACTAGAATGTAGGAAGCGCTGATTGGTGCGCTAGCAAAAGCTGTGTAAGCATTGGATGAAAACGATTTGTGATGTATTCTAGTCTGATTGGTGCGTTAGTGTGAACCGCACTGTGATAGGTTGGTGTAGTAAAGCAGTTTGTGGAAGAGTGTGCGATTGTTTTAAAGTCAGGAAACAAACGAAAAATTGAGTTTTATTATGGAGAAGAAAGAGAAAAACCTACATGGTTTAAGAAATTGAAGAACATATTTAAAAGGGACAGGGAAATAGTTACCAGAGAGGGAAAATTGCTTCCTCCACCTAAAATGCCTGCATCGTACATGATGACAAAATATGGCTATCATACCTGCATATGGTTAGAGAATTGGGCTAGATACACTAAGAATGATGGAGTGTTGGCATTTACAGAAGTAGGTTCTTTTAGTACTGCTGTATTACAAAATTTGAGATGGGAAATGACTAAGCTTGAACCTAGACCAACTCAATTTGAGTCATTGACCGAGTGGGAAGATGAGATGCATGAATTGGAGCGAGAAAGATTTGAAGAGTTCAGAGGACCTAGAGGTGGATTGAGAGGTTTATGGGGAACGACTCATGAGAGTAGAATGCGGAGATGGAGAAATGCTGATATGTGTGATGGAATGTATCCCGTAAGAACAGTTGGTGAAATGGTAGGACGGAAGTGTACAGAGAAGAGGAATAATGTGGAACCAGAGAGAAAGAATTATGGGGATTGTGAGACAGAGAATGAAGTGCTGGAGGAGATATTAAATAGAAGACCCCCTCCATATCATCCGAGTCCTGTAGAAATGACAACAAATGCTCCACCAATGGAGACCAGATTTACTGGTACACCAAAACGATTTTCTGAAAGTAAAGGCAGTACCGAGAGAGAGGAATTGAGATATGATTCTAATGCCCCATCAATGGAAACCAGACTTACTGGTACTCCAAGACAATAGTGTGAAATAAGAGGTAGTATGGATAGAGCGGAAAGGAGATTTGAAGGAAACCCAAGTACGTCCGAATATGTGCGATCTACTAATGAATTGACTGAAAAGATACAGGAACTCACTAAAAATATAGAAGCTGTGACTGTTCCAGTAACAATAGGTCCTGGTGATTCCAGTGTTCGAAAATCTGAAAATAAAAGAACCATCATTAACTATCCCTTAGAACCAAAGTTTACAAAAAGTAAGAGAAAAGGTTTATCCAGATTTATCTGAAGTTAGGCATACTAGTCAGATGACACCGCCTGATTTGACCTTTAATCAAAGTCTCCCATATAAGTTTCCGATGGGTGCGGAGTCAGATTCTGCAACACCTGAAAGAAGTGTAGAGAAAATTGATTTATCACAAACTCCTGTAGGAATGACAGAAAAGGAATTACGTGATTGGCTTAAAACGTTGAAATTAAAGGATCAAGAACCTAAAGTGTTAGATGTGGTCAGATTAAAAATTGACATGGAAGAATTAATAAATGGAAGTATTGGAACAGATAGGTTAAAAGCATACCAAGATGATGAATTAATGTTCATGTGTAAAAGCATTATCTGGGGAGCTAAAAATCTGAATGACCGATAAGAAGGACTGGCAAATGAACTTGATGTAGATTTTGCAAAGATTAAACCATTACAAATGCATTACAGAGTAGATTTTACTGAAAAAGATATTGACAATATGAATAGTGCCGGAAGATAAACTCAGATAAAATAATTGATTGTGTTGTTGAGGAAGTGGGGAGATGTGGAACGGTGGAAGAGTAAATGGACAAAGAAATGAGAAGAAATCAATGACAAAACATCATTAGCGTTTCCAGTTAGAGAAAAGGAGCCTGTAGCGAATGAATTTCCTATGAGAGAAATACCAGGAGGAGGGTATGTGCATGTTCCCTGGACTAGACAGGATATATTGTCATTTACAAATGATTCCCCTAGGTTAAGAGAGAAACCAGTGGAATGGTACCGACAATTGGATCAATTTGTAAAAGTCTCAAAAGTGTTGTAGGAAGATATAGACAGATTGTTTGACATAGTAATACCAGCAGATTTATGGCCTGAATGCAAAATTACTGTGGATTGGCCAAAAGCTGAGTATCCAAGAGATGTTAAAACAGGTGCTCCAGGACCCGAGGTAATGAGGAAATATGAACAGGTAATAACATTCTTGAAGAATAAATCCCTCCAAAAGAAACAGATTGGGTAAAGATTGACAGGACATTGCAAGAACCCACAGAATCAGTACATTCATATCATGAAAGCTTGTTGTTAGTGTTTAAGCAGTACAGTGGATATGAGGAGTTGAGCTAAAAGGACATGAGTCATTTTGTGTATCGATTTGTCTTTGGATTAAGACCAGATATAGGGGATATGATCAAGCATAACTTGATGGGTTGGCAGTCAGGCTCTGTAGATGAAGTGTTGAGGCATGCAAAATATTGTAGTGATGAGATTGAAGTTAAACAAAGAAAGCTGAAAGAGAAAGCCATGTGGGCACAAGTGAAAGTTTCTGAACATCAAGTAGCTCAATTAGAGAACAAATGTAATGATGGAGGTCAAGTGAAAATGAAAGGGAACCTAAATAAAGGAAAAGGAATGGGTAATTTAGAAGAGGCGAAGAAAAAGTTTCCACGTCACAATTGCGACAGGTTAGGGCATTGGAAGAATGAGTGTAAGTTGCCACCTAGAGTTAATCCGAAAATACATCATTGAATCCACAGGTGCAGATTGAGGTAAATCAGCAATCATTGCCACAGCAACAGGTAGTTACCCAACAGAGTCAGGTGCCACATCCACCACTTCCACACAGTGTAAATCTACAGAAATACAGTGCAGAGGCAGGATTCTTCAGAGGAGAACAGGTAACAAGATCACCTCGAGTGAATGTGAGTCCACAGTACTGGATGAAGGAAGATGGGAGTGAGTCAGATGAAAGTTATTGGCGGTGCCTAGGAGAGGGAGAAGAGTGCGTACTTGGCGCAACTCTAGAGGTAGTTCAATCTGGTCCTTTTGTGAATGGAAAGGTGAATGGTGTAAATGCGACTTTCCTAGTGGACACAGGTGCTACCTGTTCTAGTGTTAGAACAGTAAAAGTCCAAAATCTTCCTCTCTCAGGAGACTTTATCAAAGTAGTAGGCGTAGCGAATAGGCATAGTAAAACATTCCTGACTGAACCAGTTGAGGTTGAGATTCTATGCTCACCTGAGGCGGAAAGCCGGGTGATAGTCTGTTTGTGTGCTTTTTTAACATTTGCTTTCTTACCCAATTTATTTGCGCCGCATTTGGAATTTTAAACTTAAATCCTGACACTCCCATAATCCGTAATAGCCTGCACTGACCCCTCTAATTCAATCGCAGCTGATTAGGTGCTGTGGCCGGAGACGCCCGAATAGTTTTCGTGGCGGACATACATACTGTGGGAACTAAAAGTCCCAGCGCTCCAGCGCAGTAGACGGGACTACAAAGGAAGGGAGCGCGTTAGCTTGTGAGATTCTATGCTCACCTGAGACGGAAAGCATAGATGCTCCTTCCGGAACGAACGCTGCGCTTTATAAATACCCCCACAAATTCCACAAAGCCGGGTGATAATCTGTTTGTGTGCTTTTTTAAAATTTGCTTTCTTACCCAATTTATTTGCGCCGCATTTGGAATTTTAAACTTAAATCCTGACACTCCCATAATCCGCAATAGCCTGCACTGACCCTCCGATTCAATCACAACCGATTAGGTGCTGTGGCCAGAGACGCCCGAATAGTTTTCGTGGCGGACATACATACTGTGGGAACTACAAGTCCCAGCGCTCCAGCGCGGTAGACGGGACTACAAAGGAAGGGAGCGCGTTAGCTCGCAAGATTCTATGCTCACCTGAGGCGGAAAGCCGGGTGATAGTCTGTTTGTGTGCTTTTTTTAAATTTGCTTTCTGACCCAATTTATTTGCGGCGCATTTGGAATTTTAAACTTAAATCCTGACACTCCCATAATCCGCAATAGCCTGCACTGACCCCTCCAATTCAATCGCAGCCGATTAGGTGCTGTGGCGGACATAAATACTGTGGGAACTTCGGGATTACAAAGGAAGGGAGTGCGTTAGCTTGCGAGATTCTATGCTCACCTGAGGCGGAAAGCCGGGTGATAGTCTGTTTGTGTGCTCGTTGATCCAGACCCGGAGTGAGCAAGACGGAACGACAGTGAAGGGCGGTGCCGGCTACTTTCGCCCATTGAGGCTTCCCCGTGGACTGCTCAAATACAGCCGCTTATAACAACACTGCCCTTGTCGTTCCTGGCGCATAGAGCTCGAAATTATTCCTCAAGAATTGACTACGAAGTGTATTCTACACTCGAATGGCGCGCCTCATCAGAAGATCCTTTGTCCCCGGACTGGGTTGGAATTATCACCAGTCGTGGGGGATTACCCTTCCTTTCCATTTGGATTTAGCCCTGAAGATTTGGAGTGCATTCCACTCCAATGAAACACGTGTCGGCTGGCGCAATAAAGATTATTGCTGCACTTACCAACTGTCCCTCGTTGCTGTTGTGAAACCAAGACTATAGAATTTATTACAATTCTATATTAAGTTTGTGTGTGCTCAGGTCTTTCTCCCCACTCCCATAATCCGCAATAGCCTGCACTCACCCCTCCGATTCAATCGCAGCCGATTAGGTGCTGTGGCTGGAGACGCCCGAATAGTTTTCGTGGCGGACATACATACTGTGGGAACTACAAGTCCCAGCGCTCCAGCGCGGTAGACGGGGCTACAAAGGAAGATGGCTACTTCTCCGCGCAGCGGACGCGAGCAGCGGGGGCGCCGTTGTCGCACCGAAGTCAAGCCAAAGTCCAGCCCATCTGCGCTAAGGACGGACTAGGGCTGGATATAATGCTCAGGTAACCATAAAAGATCCTCTAACTAAGGATTTCGTACTATCTTTGAATACTCTACCTAAATCTTGCCATCAGGCCTTGAATGCAGATAAGTGGGTAGGCCCTATAAGCTGTCTAGGATGTAAACAAGATTTAGAACCACTCCACAGACCGTCGAGGAAAGAGACACGTATGACCCTAAAGGAGGGTACTCATTAATGCCCACTCTATGTGCAAGAATGCACTTCATATATATGACCTCATCCTAGAAAAAGATTTAGATTGCTTATTATGCAAGGGACTCACGTTTGAGCATACCCTGCCACACTTAAGAACGGTGATGGATTAAACCCAGATCTCTTGGCTGGGTGTGAGTGTTTGATTGATTCAGATGCTCCTTCCATAACCACCCCCTTTTGTACCGCTTTTGGCCGCCATAAGTGTGGCAGGGTATGCTCAGACGTGAGTCCCTTGCTCACTTTGCCACTGGATTCAAGCAAGCCGGGCTGAAGACGGCTGGAATGCCAGAAACCGGTCCTCGGAAGCTTGTTTCCGGTCCAGGGAAGACATGGCTTGGCAGTTCGGGCTGGACTGTTCCCATGAGGCACAGGGTCAGACTGATTTGCATTTAGCCTTGTCTGAACTGGGGTGGCAGAGTGGGCTAAAGAATGGTGATGGATTAAACCCAGATCGCTTGACTGGGTGTGAGTGTTTGATTGATTCAGATGCTCCGTCCATCACCACCCCCTTTTGTACTGCTTTTGGCCGCCATAAGTGTGGCATGGTATGCTCAGACGTGAGTCCCTTGCTCACTTTGCCACTGGATTCAAGAAAGCCGGGCTAAAGAAGGCTGGAATGCCAGAAACCGGTCCTCGGAAGCTTGTTTCCGGACCAGGGAAGACATGGCTTGGCAGTTTGGGCTGGACTGTTCCCATGATCCCATGCACTCAAAAATATATGAAGCAATAAATATAGACAAAATCAAATCTATATTTGGAGTGACATGTCCAGCCGGACAGAGGTCATTCAAGTTTACTCAATAAACAATTCATCCATAAAGCGAGAATACCTTCCACAGTACACCCGTGTGGTACACAAGCCTGTGCCCAACACTAACGGGGTGAGTACAGAAGGTGGATTAGAAACATAGAAAGGATTTTAAGGCAAGCAAACATTTTTCTGTTTAAATTCAAATTATACAGAAGTGTCAAAAAGCACCATTACAATACAAAGAAATCAAGTTTTGTATAGGGTGCTAGACAGGTCGACGGCGTTTCGGTCCCCCTATTAGATCATGGGGACCATCATCAGGACAATCAATAATTGCCTTAACGGGCAATAGGAATCAATGGCAATTTCCGAATTGGTAAATACCGATTCGGTAATTACCAAATTCTACAGATTCTGTAAATTAATCGGTAAAAATACCTACATAGCATTTACCGATTTGTAAATACCGAATCGGTAAAATTCGGTATTTACGAATCGGTAAATGCCATTTACCTACATCTGGCCCTAAGAATCTTGCATCTATAAATCAGGACAGAAAAGAGGAACATGTTTCAAGTCCTTTAATGCTAACAACAGTGGTTGAAACTTGGCAGGAGGTAAAACAAATGCAGGAAGAAGCAAGTGAGGAAGAAAAAGACATTTGGTTAAAAGCAGTATATAGACAAAGAGAAGAGGATGAAATTTGGGTTTACAAAGATGAAAGACCAGTAATGCCTGACAGCATGATCTCTAACATGGCCCGAATGTACCATGGTCAGGCTCATGTTGGGAGTGATGCCATGATAAGAATGTTAAGGCAAACCTGGTACAATCCCAAATTCAGGATGATCGCTGAGAGCCTTTGTCAGCAATGTCTTGTATGTCAGCAGATAAACCCAAGAAGAAAAACTGTAGTGAGTTTGGGAACAATAGGACAGGAGGGAGGTTCATTTACAAGAATGCAGTTGGACTTCATTGAATTACCACCCTGTAATAGGCTTCGATATGTGCTTGTGACCATTTGTCTACTTTCCCGGTGGGTTGAGGCCTTCCCTACCAGACGAAATGATGGAGTGACTGTTGCAAAATTATTGTTAAGAGAGATCATTCCACGTTTTGGTTTCCCAATAACGCTTAAGAGTGACAGAGGAACTCATTTTCAGAATTAGTTAATACAGATGATTTGTGAGGCTTTGGACATTCGTCAGAAATTACATTGTGCCTACAGACCAGAGGCTTCTGGGGTAGTTGAGCAGGTAAACGGAACAATAAAGGACAGAATTGCAAAACTGTGTTTGGCCACTGGACTGAAATGGCCTGATGCTTTGCCACTTGTTCTGATGACCCTAAGGAGTATACCTGATAGAAAGACAGTATTGAGTCCTCATGAGATCCTGATGGGAAGAGTGATGAGACAAGCATTTGTGCCAGTTGATAAACTGTTGACTATTAATGATGATATCATACTGGATTACTGCAAGAACCTGTCTGACGTGGTAACTTCTGTGTTCCATCAGGTGGGAACTGAGGCAAACTCAAAAGAGAAACATCCAGCTCATGATCTAGTCCCTGGAGATTGGGTTTGGATAAAAGTACACAGGAGAAGAAACGGTCTAGTTCCTCGTTGGCAGAAACCAAAACAAGTCATTCTGATTAGCACCACTGCAGTTAAGTGTGCTGGAGTAAAGAGATGGGTACACGGCAGCCAAACAATCTGTGTGCCTGAGACTGAGAATCCACAGGACGAAGCAGAAAGCACAACTGACTCGGATTCTGAAGGTGAACCAGTTTGTCGACATCTGGAACTATCAGATACAAGCTCTGCTTCTGAAGGAGAAAGTGAAGTCATTGAAATACCAAATTCTGAAGATCGACCTGAAAGTCGAGATCTCACATGGCTCGATACCAGTGTGAACACTGATCAAAGTAAAGACAAAACGGGTAGTCAGACAAGTACTGAAGGACAGTCTGAAAGCTCTGAAAGCAGGAACAGAAATCTTGAAACTGGTGAAAAGGAAACAACCCACGATACGGATGAGCTTCCAAGTACCAGCTTATGGAGAGGTTCCTAACAGAATGAAAGAACTGACCAAAGAACAAACAGATTCAGTGAATGAAACAGACATAAAGTTCACCATAAAGGAAACTGATGAGAAATCTGAAACGGAGTCTGATGACAGTGATGATGAAACTCAATTAAGGAGGAGCTCAATAAAGAGAGCTTGGAGAGTGGAACGTGGTACTATCGAACCTGAAAACAACAGACCATGTAAAGGAGATAATTGGCCTAAGGGAAATGATGGACTGAAATTCAAATGGTTAACAAAGCTAAAATTCAAGAAGATCAAGTAAATTAAATAACCAGCCAGAAGGATTTGTTGGGAGAAAATAAAGAGATTTTGCAAAGGTCAAAAAGAGTAAGAAGACCAAATCAAAAATACAAGGCACCTGAACGTTGTATTGCCTCTAATAAGGGAAGTCAATGGCAGTCAAACAAATTTGAATTATCAAAGCGAGGAAAAAGAAAGTGAGTGAACTGAAATTTAAAAGAAATAAAAGGAGTGCCTAAACTGGGAAACCAAAGAGAGATATAAAAGGTGAAGGAACAAGATTGTTGATTTTTATTGATGATAAGGACACGTTTTAAGTGCAAAAGGATTTGAAAGAAATAATATAAGACCAGAAAAGATTGCGAAAAACGCAGTGTAAAAAAAAATATATATATATGGCTACTAATGATGTAAAAAGATCGAAATGTACTATGTTTAGAAAATGGTGTAGAATGTGGTTATTATGCACAGGGTTATTAATGTTGGTATGGTTTATATTAGCTATTGTGATTACTTTTATACCTGATTTTGAAAAAGCAAAGGCAAATGAGAGTATGAGAGAAAAGGCCTATGAATTAAAGGGTGAAATGAAACACGTATATAACCCAGAAGTACATCAAGATAATTCCATTAGTGACTATTCCAGAAACACATTTTCGAAGTTCTTGTCTTAATAAGTGAATATGTAAAATTGAAAGTTGTAGCTGAATTGAACCAAATCGAACCTACGAAGGTTTTTGGAGAATATTTTTGGGAAACACAAGAACTGACCCATGATTATGCGTTCAAACATAATTTGACCTGTAAAATGAGAAATGAGGACCAAGCTTTTTTGGACATGGTAAAAGAAAGGAGAATCCAATATAAAAGAAAAGAAAAAGCAAAGAATTCTAAATCTACAAGGTGTACATTTGACGATGACAATATTGAGGTATATAATGTGAATGTGGCTATAAGTATAGATACACCACTATTAGGAAAGCTATGTATTCGAAGAGATAACACTGTGTATGATAATTATTTTGTGGGAGCGAGTCAATGTGAAGATACATATATTATAAAAGGGGGTTGGGGATTTAAAGGAGGTAATGATCCAGTTTTTCCCAGTATCTATTTCTTGTGCGGGAACAAAACTTATTATAGATTGCCTGATCACTGGTATGGGTCCTGCTATATAGGCCTGGTCATTCCTAAAATGTTCCATGTAGATAGAAGAACTAACGGATTTCATGGGATAGGTAAACCTTTAAGTCTTAGAAGAAGGGAGAGTGTGATAGAAATAATAGGTGATGTTTTTGGAGCATTGATAAACAAAACACACAAGATGATGGACGAAATGTTGAACAATGGCAAAACATTCACCCCCAGTCACAGATCTGAGTTTAATCCATTGTTATTTTGCTCACCATGCCACCCCAGTTCAGACATGGCCATATGCAAATCAGTCTTGACCCTGTGCCTCATGGGAACAGTTCAGACCGAACTGCCAAGCCATGTCTTCCCTGGGCCAGAATCAACCATCCTAGGGCCGATTTCTGGCTATCAGCCGTCTTCAGCCAGGATAGGTTGACTCCAGTGGCATAGTTAGCACGGGACTCACGTCCAGGCATACCCTTCCCACATAGGGTGAACAGCAAAACACACAAAATGATGGATGGAATGTTGCACAATGGCAAAACATTCACCCCCAGTCACAGATCTGGGTTTAATGCATAGTTATTTTGCTCACCAAGCCACCCCAGTTCAGACATGGCCATATGCAAATCAGTCTTGACCCTGTGCCTCATGGGAACAGTTCAGACCGAACTGCCAAGCCATGTCTTCCCTTGACCGGTTTCTGGCTATCTCCGTCTTCAGCCAGGATAGCTTGACGCCAGTGGCGTAGTGAGCACCGGACCCACGTCCGGGCATACCCTTCCCACATAGGGTGAACAGCAAAACACACAAGATGATGGACGGAATGTTGCACAATGGCAAAACATTCACCCCCAGTCACAGATCTGGGTTTAATCCATCGTTATTTTGCTTACCAAGCCACCCCAGTTCAGACATAGCCATATGCAAATCAGTCTTGACCCTGTTCCTCAAGGGAACAGTTCAGACCGAACTGCCAAGCCATGTCTTCCCTGGACCGGAATCAAGCATTCTAGGACTAGTTTCTGGCTATCAGCAGTCTTCAGCCAGGATAGCTTGACTCCAGTGGAGTAGTGAGCAAGGGACCCATGTCTGGGCATACCCTTCCCACATAGGGTGAACAGCAAAACACACAAGATGATGGACGGAATGTTGCACAATGGCAAAACATTCACCCCCAGTCCCAGATCTGGGTTTAATCCATTGTGATTTTGCTCACCAAGCCACCCCAGTTCAGACATGGCCATATGCAAATCTGACTTTACCCTGTGCCTCATGGGAACAGTTCAGACCGAACTGCCAAGCCATTTCATCCCTGGACGGGAATCAAGCTATCCTGCTGAAGACGGCTGATAGCCAGAAACCGGTCCTAGGATACTTGATTCCAGGCCAGGGAAGACATGGCTGGGCAGTTCGGTCTGGACTGTTCCCGTGAGGCACAGGGTCAAGACTGATTTGCACATGGCCATGTCTGAACTGGGGTGGCTTGGTGAGCAAAGTAACGATGAATTAAACCCAGATCTATGACTGGGGGTGAATATTTTGCCATTGTGCTACATTCCGTCTATCATCTTGTGTGTTTTGGAGCATTGATACCAGCTGTGGGTATATCTTTTAGTGCAAACAGAATTCGGAAGTTGTCAACGATAGTAGATCGTTTATCAACAGATGCAGGGGGTTTTTTAACGGTAAACACAGAAATGGTTGCTATAAGAGCTATGGTAATGCAAAATCGACTTGCTCTTGACATCATTTTGGCAAAAGAGGGAGGAGTCTTTGGATTTTTAAAGGTACAGCACTGTTGTACCTATAGTTTCCTGACAAAAGTCAAACCATTGAAAGGTATATTACAAACCTTACAGAATTGCATAAGGAACTTATACTACTGGAGGTTGACGGTGTTCTTGAGAAACTTGGTAGGATATTTTCAGCTGTAAAGAAATGGTTTTATGAAATAGGTAGATCAATAATAGGGAAAGTATTAATTCAAGTAACCATAATAATAGTAATAATCTTAGTCTTAAGATTAGGTTGTAAACTTAGAAAAAGAAGAAATCTTAAAAAGTCTATAAAAAGAGAATTGAAGAAAGCAAAGGAAGAGAGCGTGAAAAGGGGGACATTGAGATGGAAGAGTTTAAAGAGAAATTGTATCAAGACAAAAAGAAAATGGAAGATACTAAAGTATAAACCATACTAATTGAAAAGAACTTGAAACATGTTTTTGAAAATGTTATGAAAATTGTGGGTGTTATTTGGTGACAAATTACCAAAGGGGGGAGTTGATGGAGCGAGGGTGAAAATGAAAATTTTTGTGTACCCCTCATGAAGTCATCTTCCCATATCTGTAATATGTATTAATCGTGTGGTTTTAAAATTAACCAACATCGAATAGAAAGCACACACACAAATACACGTGGGATACTAATTTGCTCATATTGCACACCGTAATACATTAATTATGTGAAACTGTCTTACTAATATAGTGCGGAAATGCTATAATCTAATGTAAGGTTCTTGTATGCTTCTTAAAAGTATAATTGTGGCTTCCAATTACGTTGTATCTGGTTACTGCAGTTGCCTGGGTCCCGTATTGGAGCCTGCCTGCATGCCTGTCTGGGGAAGACCCGAGCGAGGAGGACGTCGCACCAGGAAGGTTAGTGTAATTCTTTTTGGGTATTTTTTATTTACTTTAATTTTTCTCCCACCCGCCTCACCACCCTCTGTACATGCCAGCCGCCACTGCGTATCACTTGTGTGCTGTTTAGGTTAGCAACCTCAACCAGTATGGAAATGCACCGCTTGACATCAGAGCTCGCTTTGCCTGAGGGACTGAAGATTCATCTCACCGACTGAGGCGCAATAAGGCTGAAACATATCAGTTGTGCACAGTGCTTTAAATGGGCCGGTACTCACCGGTACTGAGTCCTGGCACTTCTAAATTTTCGGCGCTTAAATACCGGAACTTCTCTTTGTCCTAAGAGAGTACTGGTACTCATGGGGATATGAGCCAAGTGCAACACAGCTGACAAGGGGTGGATCAGTTTACATGATACACTCTGAGTGCTAATCTCGCTTCCTTTACAATGTGCTAATGTTGCAGCCTTAAGAAGGCATTCATTCAGAGCTGGCAGGAAGTTTGGGAGGGGGTCGAATGATTACTGACACAGTGTCAGAGGCGCAACTAGAGCCTAATCTGTGGGGGTGGAGGGGGTGGCTAATTCTTCCAGCCAGCAATAGTCCGAGTGGAACTACAGGGGTGAAAAAGAACAAAGCCTTGTTAGCAAACAAATAGTCTTCTAAAGACCTGTGAAGTACTCGGGTGCGGTGCGACTGTGTGTGTACCCAGGAGCTGTCTCAGCCCGGGCTCCAACACTCAAACTTTCTGAGCCTGCCTTTCTTTAGTGAATGAAGTAAAGGTATGAAGCCTGGGGAAGGATCGCAATGAATAACATAGCGCCTACCGCCGCTGACTTGTTACATTGCACTGTAAACAGCAGAACAAGTAGCCAGGGACTGAAGGCTGTGCCACACGAGCAGCAGGCGCTTAACCAGTTGAGCTGCTATCACAGTGAGCCAGTGGTCGAAGTGGGGGAAAAGAAGTGGGGGAACTGTGGGCGGAGAATCAGAGGGCGGGAATAACCCAAGGATTGGATCAGTGGGCGGAGCCAGAGGTGTGGCCAGAATGCGCAAACATCCCAATTTTTAGTATTTGTTTGGCATTTCACTGCCCAGTTTAATCAACCAATGGATACACGATTGTTTAAGGTCATAATGAGTTATTGACATTAAAACACATTCACAAAGTGGGATATGTTTCTAATCACAGAATGTCCCAAATGCAATAAAATGTGGAAGCACAAGCCATTTGTTGCCGAGCCATGGAGTTTGTCATCAGCACTTCTCCCTTTTTCCACAACAGCAGTTGAAAGATGAATGGCAAAATATCCTAGTTTGCAAATGTTTTCTATATAATTATGGCTCTACCATATTTGCTTCATAATGCAAGATCTGCTGCATGATCTACCATGTTAACTAATAAATTGTTTAAAGCTCAAACGTATCAAAAGTTAATAAAAAAGTTGACTTGTTTTGCCGCGGAGTGGATGGCTTATTGCAAAGGTTGACTGATCACCTTTCTCACTGTTGCATTTGTATGTTACACTGGCACTTATAAGGCAAAATCGTTCCAGAGACTGTTAGCATGTGTACACATGTCAAAATATCAGAAAATATACTGCATTACGCTGCAGCCTTTTTTTAATGCATAATTAAGTCAACACTGCAGCATAATTATGTCCTCCTTTGCTGTATAATTTATTCCAGGACCCCCACAGCAAGCAGCACATGTTAAAAGTGCTTGTGAATGAAGCAGAGAGACTGTGAAGTTTGTGAACTAAGGATGGGGTGCGAGACAAATTCTGCATTACCAATCCCTGATGAGTTGCAGCTACTACTTCTGAAACAAGGCCAATGGAGGTACCTACGGGTGAGGCAGACTGGCCTCAAGGGCATGGCCGGCCTTAGCACTGGTGGTGCCCTGTGCATTAATGTTTCTTATAGCCCCCAATGACCACCTCTGCCATGGATTCCCTCACTACCAACCTTTAACAGTGCCCCTCAAGTCTCCATAACCACATTCTCTCTCAGATGCATTTAATTTGGTTTACAGCACCACTCATACCACTGTAGGGGGTCAGAGCACTTTACATCACACACATTACTCAGAGACAATCAATATGTGTGTAAATCACTGTATAGAAAATGTTACATAAGACTAAGGACTACAAGGTGTAGGAGTCACATGAAAACCATACTAGTAGGCCGTAAAGTTTAATAGTGATTGTTCTGGAGAAACACAAACTCAGAATTTAAAATGTAATACCATGATTGGGGGTTCTCGTTAGTAATCAGAATGGATTTCTGTCCAAAAGAACACTTTTTGCAACATTAGGATAATCAAAGACTGGGGAAAACCCATAATGCTCTAATTTATACCTTTCAGTTTGCATGCAGCTCTTAGATGAAAGGTAATAGCTCACTGTTCTATGTTAGGATTTTAACTTATAAACATCAAGTAACAAAAGGTTCTCTCTGACAAAAGCAGTAGCCCACTGACCTATTTCCATTATGTGCACTTTGTGATCAGCATGGTACATGTTCTTTGCAGCAGGCACCATGTTCTTTGCAGCAGGCATATTAACCCTCTGAGCTACCTTTCCATGAATCAAAACTTCCACTAGACAAAATGATCTCTCTCTAGGAAGAACATTAAACACCAGAGTCATCATGACATTTTTATTGTTGCCAAAAATTGCTGGAGGTCAGGAAGGAGGCAGCAAGCGTATTTAAAAGCTTTATATTCTTGCAAACATAATGCCTCCACCCATAGTCAGCACCCTGTGCGGTCACACCGGTTGCACTCCCCTAGAGCTGGCCCTTCTCAAGGGTCCTGTGACCACATTGACAGAATCGCTGTTGTTCTGGCTGTGCTGGTTCATAGGCCTGCCCGCAAGACTGGAGATGAACTTCAGTATGAATTGTGGTGGACAAACTTTGAAAGTTAACCAATAATTGCCACTGCTAGGGTCCGCCTGCTGGTGCTAAGACACCAGGGTTCTAAGGTCTTGCAATGCCTTCTAAGGTCTAGCATGGGATTGTGCTCTCTCAGGAGAGTTGTCTGGTGGACTGGTTATTAAGGCTGAACCAGGTTCCCCAGTTCCAAATTCAGCAGCTATGGCCATAGTGCCACATCCTCTCCCCCACTGAGAAAAACTCACACTGCCTTCACCTACAATCCAATTGCTGCCGGCTATAACGACCTGGAAGCGGCTCAGTTAAATGACGCACTAGACAAGAGCAATATGCAGCCTACAGAAAAAAAAGTAACAACCTCCTGGAAAAAGCAAACACTCATAGGTAATGCAAAATTTTGCAAACTATGTGAAATGTAAGCAGGAACAACAGGGCTACCTTAATGCTTTTACACTCACTATTCAGAAACCAGTGAATGCTTTTGCCTGAAAAGTTAAGGACATGACTACAGGGCCCTGAATGGACCCATTTCAATGTCCATTTCCTATATTCTTAAAAAACGTAAGCAGTGGGGTCAAAAGAACACATCCCTAGACGCAGAGCCGCAGTACACATTTTGTTTTCCAAACCACACTTTGCAGTACCTCCAGGATTGTGCACTAGTTGCAAGCCCAGGGGAAAAAAACACAAGAAAACTAAAATAGCGCTTCACTGGCAAACTCTGTAAAAGTGGCGCTAATGTGTTTGGGTGTGAATAAAATCAATTTGGCCAGTTTGCTACCACTCGGTCTTACTTTATCTAGTTATTTTTACGTTTTATTCCAGGTGCTGCACTTTGGAATTAAAGACATTTCCAGCAAAAATTTCTTTCTTTTTTGGATCCATTTCAGAGGGAGCAAATAAAAGAAAGGAGAGGAAAGAGAGTGAGAACCCCCTTTTGAAGTCATGGTTTTCAGTAAAAGAACTGCTAGACAGAAAGAGAGGAAAGAAGGAAAGAGTGGGTGGTTGGAGGGGGGAGAGCAGAAGTGGACACTGTGTTTATCTTCTCTGGGCAAGAAGCTTTATTTATAGTCGCTAGTGATTTCTTGCGTCCTGGGACGCATTTTCAAAATAAAAAAAGAAGGGGAACGGAATCCTTGGAATTGAAGAAGTAGGGGCACGCCATGCCCTGCCGATCCCGCCCACTTCGACCACTGCAGTGAGCCAGTCCTTAGGCAGAGGACTAAAGTGGTGAGAGGATTGAGGGAGAGGGCAGGGATTAGCAGGTGGAGAGAGAGGGCGAGGCGGTGCCGCCAGACTTTGATTCATCAGGGGATACATGGCATGCCCTGTCTAGCAGGTGAATGACAGATCTACAGTTTTTAATTCATTCTTCCTGAGGGTGTGCCCGGAAAGCTGTCTAAGCCCAGGCTGCCACACACGAGGGAGGAGGGGGGTGGGGTGGGGGGGTGAACTGAAGCTCTTTGAGCTCAGTGGGCGTTGTGCGCCTGCACAGTGTCCACTTAGGCTCTGTGAAGTGTATAGAACTGTACGTGTGTGAGCAGGGCCTGCTAACAGACATAGGGGCATATTACCAAGCAATAGCGATAATTATCGCTATTGCTTGGTTAGAGACAAAAATTTACCGCTGAGATGCGGCGATTTTTATCGCAGATAAACCTTGGTATTACCAAGGTTTATCGCAAATGCAATAAAAATGGGCCGCAATGCATGAATATCACTGAAAAGTCAGCGATATTCATGCATTACCGAGCTAATGCTCTTAGCCATGTTATCCACCTCCCATTGAATAACATGGCTAAGAACTGCTCAGGGCAGGTGTTAGCTTTTGGAGATATTCGCGCTTAGCGCGAATATCTCCAAAAGTTGGTAATAGGAGAAAGCGATGTTAGGGACTGTTTCCAGTCTCTAACATCTTGGCACGCCCACTTTGCATGTCATTAGTGATAAATATCACGGACATGCAAAGCAAGGCCCAAGATGGTCGCTATCTCCTAATAGCTGTCACTAACTGGTGTTAGCGACAGCTTGGTAATAGGGAGATAATTTTATCTCCGCTTTCTTGGCTTTTAAAGCCAAAAAAGCGGAGATAAACCCCCTTGATAATATGCCCCATATTTCGTTACTCTCGGGAAATTGAAGAGCAGGCTTCCTGCTGGCATAGCAGAGTACAGCAGCACTTGTTAGCAACCAGATAGAGGGGGATTGTGGCGATATTAATGCTGTAGCACAGCAGGTGGGAATCGAGGTAGGCAGTAGCGAATGCATGCGTTTCTAAAATACATGTACTGATGGTCTGCGTGCATCTATGCTTCAATGGGCCCCTGGCCGGATCCCTTTGCGCTGCCCATAGCTCCGCCCCCTAGCCCCACCCCAAGCCCCGCCCCCTAGTCCTCATCTCAATTTGGAGAGTACCTGCCCTTTTTTTTCCATTTAAAGCACTGGTTGTGCAGTCCCTTTCGGAACGGAACCGACACAGGTTGTATGTAGTGGCTTCCTGCCTGTGACAAGCTAAAAAAGATGGAATGGAATAATCCCAAAGGCGTTACAAGTGCTTCCGATGTGTTCAATCGTTAACATCCATTACCTGCGTGACCTTCTAGTAAAATACAACTCACCTCTCTGGCTGCCTTCTGCACGAACCGCTCATCCGTCACCCGGAAAGCCCCGCACAGCGCTTCTGCGGGGTCATGCCGGAACATCTCCTGCCGCACCAGGTTCCCGTGCAGGTGGAGGGCGGCATAGATGGCGGCGTCCACCCCTCCGTGGCCATCGAATACTGCAAAGTAGGCCTGTTCCTCTTGATCCTACCAATAGAAAGTTGTTTTAGTTAGAAAATTGGATGAAACTGCTTTAATAGGCAGGCAATCTGTCCGCAGCTCCAGCGCGGAGTGCATCTTTCATCTGATGGAGCGCAGCCTGTGTGCGTGACACCAATGATCCCAGCCGGTACATCCTTTAATTTCGTATTACAAACATATCAACCAGCGCGAGGCTGATTCAACCTTGACAGGCGTCTGAATGAAATGAATATTTATGGTGCGGAATCACAAGCAGGGGTTTAAAGCGAGCGACTAATGACAAATGAAGGAACGCGCACGCCTTTATTTGCATTAAAATGATACCAGGCAACTAGGTTAGGGTACAAAAACTGGGTTATTAACATGTCAAGAAGTGTCATAAATTAGGCTGACGACAATAGACTAATTCTTTCTGTGTTTTGTACAAAACAGACGCCCGTGTAGTTGCGCAGTATCTGCGCATTGATCACGAGCGGGGGCTCGAGCACCGGAACACGCCTGCATCTGTAAGGTGATTTTAATAATGTTTACAATCTTTGAGACACGGCTTCCCTTCTAGAGCTCTTGTCGCCTAAACATTATTCCGGTGACGTCTATGACTGTGCTTTGCTGCCGGTGACTCTCGTATACGACTTCAGTTAATGGCAGACGAGAGATACACCGTGGCGGCGGGCGGAACAAGCGCTATCACAACCTTAAGGGCTCCTTCGTGACAGAAAAGGCTAACCCCCAAATTGTGAAAACGCCACGCTTGCCCAAGAGTCCATGCAGAAGGTTTGTCCTCCTGTCTGCTGAAATGTGGCTTAAATCAGGTTTAATAGCGGAAGCAAAGCAAGGAAAGGCAAAAGAGGGAGGGAACCAGCACATTTGGCAAGAGCACATTTGACAAGAGACGTCACTTAGGGCCCGATGTAGGTAAACTCCAATTTACCACTTCTTAAATACCGAATCATACCGGGAGGGGGGGGGGATGTGGGTATTTCAGAATCGGTAAATCCCGAATCTGTAAGATTCGGTATTTACCGATTCTGTAAATACCGAATCGGTATCCCCCATTGATTCCTATGGGCCTTGAAGCCCATAGGAATCAATGTGCATTACCGATTCGGTAATTACCGATTTCTGCAAGGGTGCAGGGGGTGTCACTTTGACACCCTCTAGCACCCCCAATACTGGCTTGTGTGCCATGTGGCACACAGACATGCCCTAAGGGCATGTCTGTCTGTCACATGGCATAGGTGTGCATGCACACCTGGATTCGGTATTTTAACACCCAATTGGATTGGGTGGTAAAATACCGAATCTGAGGTGCCTGTGGGACTGAAAGTAGTCCCACCTACATCCCGATTTTTTAAAAATCGGTAAACTTACCGATTCAGTATTTTTCCGATTCGGTAATTTTACCGAATCAGTAAAATACCGAATCGGAAAAAAAAGGTCCCCTACATCTCAAAAGGCCAAATACCGGTCGGAAACGGCCGAATTCGGCCGTTTCCGACCGGTATTGGCCACCTACATCGGGCCCTTAATGTCCCTAAAAAATCTAGCGGGCCTTCTGGGAATGTACAATTTCAGGCCTAAAACAGAGGACAAGAAGGTGCGCCATTTCTTTATTGACTGGCCTTAGCATTGTTTTTAGGGCATCGCACTCACTTGAGTAAGAGAAAAGAGGAGCAGGGAGAGAGGCGAGAGAGAGTGTGTCCGTGTGTGTGTCTGTCTGGCATAAGGTATGAAACTCCAATCTGTAGGAACTGGCCTTTCTTCCCCGTTTTTACACATTTATTCAGATTTTTTTTTATATCCTGCATATTATTTATTTTATATATTCATATGTATTGTGTCCCAGTGTTTTTAGTGACAATAAGATGGCACCTTTGATTGATAACAAGCATTCTTATAGCATAACATGTTTACAAATAGAGGCTCCTTCAGTAAAATGAGTGCATTTAAAATACAAGGGTTATCTGCTGCTAAATCTCTCACACATTGAGTTCATCAGGGTAATTAGGATAGTAAAACATTGCTATGCTAAAGCCTTGGGCGAGACACAAGATAAACATTTTTTTATGGTTACAATCTTTTATTATCATATGTCAAAGCATAGAAATACATCGTCTATGCGATTCGCACACAATCCTCTGTGTGCTCACAACTCCCCGCTTTGAGTGTCGCAGCACATCTGATGTGGATTTTCAAATACAAAACGAAAACAAACCCAAATTCCCTTCTCACCCTCCCTCCGTCCCTTTCAGTACTCTGTGGCGAGATCTATTGGCAGAAACCATAGCGCTGATTGTGGTATTGTAGCGCTGCTCATTTGGCAATATTGTCTCTGCATTTATTAATTTTGCACACGCTCTGGCCGCGTAGCGCTTTGCCCCGCTTTAGTAGAAATATCCACGTGAATTGTGCTTGTTGACTGTGCACTCATTGAATCTACACACGCTGTGGTCGCGTAGCGCTTAGCTCTGCCCTGCTTTAGTAGAAATCACCACGTGAATTGTGCTTGTTGACTGTGCACTCATTGAATCTGCACACGCTGTGGTCGCGTAGCGCTTAGCTCTGCCCTGCTTTAGTAGAAATCACCACGTGAATTGTGCTTGTTGACTGTGCACTCATTGAATCTGCACACGCTGTGGTCGCGTAGCGCTTAGCTCTGCCCTGCTTTCAGTAAGATTGGTACGTGAATTGTGTTGCATACACACTGGTGAGCCTGATTGGCATATTGCATCTGGGAAAGCTGCGCACTGCTTTCACTTTTCTGAGACTGCCATTGTGCCCCTGCTCCAGCGCCAGCTCGCATCTCCCGGTCCTGTTGGTGTTTATCTCCCCCTCCATTTTGTTGTGCCTGCAGCCCGCCCCTCCCCCTTCGATCCCGCCTCCCAGATCCCCCTCCCACCCACGAGATACCAGGACCGTCCCAGCTGAAGAACCTTCGTGACTTGCCTGACTCCGTGTAAGGCGGCCGCTCCACCCTCCCTCCAGAAACCATAGCGCTGATTGTGGTATTGTAGCGCTGCTCATTTGGCAATATTGTCTCTGCATTTATTCATTTTGCACACGCTCTGGCCGCGTAGCGCTTTGCCCCGCTTTAGTAGAAATATCCACGTGAATTGTGCTTGTTGACTGTGCACTCATTGAATCTACACACGCTGTGGTCGCGTAGCGCTTAGCTCTGCCCTGCTTTAGTAGAAATCACCACGTGAATTGTGCTTGTTGACTGTGCACTCATTGAATCTGCACACGCTGTGGTCGCGTAGCGCTTAGCTCTGCCCTGCTTTAGTAGAAATCACCACGTGAATTGTGCTTGTTGACTGTGCACTCATTGAATCTGCACACGCTGTGGTCGCGTAGCGCTTAGCTCTGCCCTGCTTTCAGTAAGATTGGTACGTGAATTGTGTTGCATACACACTGGTGAGCCTGATTGGCATATTGCATCTGGGAAAGCTGCGCACTGCTTTCACTTTTCTGAGACTGCCATTGTGCCCCTGCTCCAGCGCCAGCTCGCATCTCCCGGTCCTGTTGGTGTTTATCTCCCCCTCCATTTTGTTGTGCCTGCAGCCCGCCCCTCCCCCTTCGATCCCGCCTCCCAGATCCCCCTCCCACCCACGAGATACCAGGACCGTCCCAGCTGAAGAACCTTCGTGACTTGCCTGACTCCGTGTAAGGCGGCCGCTCCACCCTCCCTCCAGAAACCATAGCGCTGATTGTGGTATTGTAGCGCTGCTCATTTGGCAATATTGTCTCTGCATTTATTAATTTTGCACACGCTCTGGCCGCGTAGCGCTTTGCCCCGCTTTAGTAGAAATATCCACGTGAATTGTGCTTGTTGACTGTGCACTCATTGAATCTACACACGCTGTGGTCGCGTAGCGCTTAGCTCTGCCCTGCTTTAGTAGAAATCACCACGTGAATTGTGCTTGTTGACTGTGCACTCATTGAATCTGCACACGCTGTGGTCGCGTAGCGCTTAGCTCTGCCCTGCTTTAGTAGAAATCACCACGTGAATTGTGCTTGTTGACTGTGCACTCATTGAATCTGCACACGCTGTGGTCGCGTAGCGCTTAGCTCTGCCCTGCTTTCAGTAAGATTGGTACGTGAATTGTGTTGCATACACACTGGTGAGCCTGATTGGCATATTGCATCTGGGAAAGCTGCGCACTGCTTTCACTTTTCTGAGACTGCCATTGTGCCCCTGCTCCAGCGCCAGCTCGCATCTCCCGGTCCTGTTGGTGTTTATCTCCCCCTCCATTTTGTTGTGCCTGCAGCCCGCCCCTCCCCCTTCGATCCCGCCTCCCAGATCCCCCTCCCACCCACGAGATACCAGGACCGTCCCAGCTGAAGAACCTTCGTGACTTGCCTGACTCCGTGTAAGGCGGCCGCTCCACCCTCCCTCCAGAAACCATAGCGCTGATTGTGGTATTGTAGCGCTGCTCATTTGGCAATATTGTCTCTGCATTTATTAATTTTGCACACGCTCTGGCCGCGTAGCGCTTTGCCCCGCTTTAGTAGAAATATCCACGTGAATTGTGCTTGTTGACTGTGCACTCATTGAATCTACACACGCTGTGGTCGCGTAGCGCTTAGCTCTGCCCTGCTTTAGTAGAAATCACCACGTGAATTGTGCTTGTTGACTGTGCACTCATTGAATCTGCACACGCTGTGGTCGCGTAGCGCTTAGCTCTGCCCTGCTTTAGTAGAAATCACCACGTGAATTGTGCTTGTTGACTGTGCACTCATTGAATCTGCACACGCTGTGGTCGCGTAGCGCTTAGCTCTGCCCTGCTTTCAGTAAGATTGGTACGTGAATTGTGTTGCATACACACTGGTGAGCCTGATTGGCATATTGCATCTGGGAAAGCTGCGCACTGCTTTCACTTTTCTGAGACTGCCATTGTGCCCCTGCTCCAGCGCCAGCTCGCATCTCCCGGTCCTGTTGGTGTTTATCTCCCCCTCCATTTTGTTGTGCCTGCAGCCCGCCCCTCCCCCTTCGATCCCGCCTCCCAGATCCCCCTCCCACGCTCCGCCCCTTCCACTCTCCATTAAATGCCTGATGTCCCAACGCGCAGCGTCCACGCGCTTCGGACACGCCGAAGTTGCGCCAAAGGTAAGCCCGTCTACGCCCGTCCGCGCCTGGACCGCGCCCAGCGCCAGACCCCCTGCCCCTCGCGTTACCTACGATGCCGCCACCCTCCTAGCCCTTAACCCCGGTCGCGTCCCCAACTGCGTCCAAGCCGCCCCTGGACGCACCCATGGATCGTTCTCCTGCTTCTCCTGCAAATTTAGCGGCACCGACAACATCTCCGCTACGACCACAACACAGATTCCCGACCCCAACCACCTACAATGCATCCTTCTCAACACCCGCTCGGTCCACAGGCACGCCATTGACCTTTGGAACCTACTAGACACCATCTCTCCTGATGTCGCCTTCCTAACGGAAACATGGATGAACGCTTCCTCCGCCCCCGACATCGCCATCGCTATCCCTGATGACTATAAGATCACTCGCAAGGACCGCACCGACCATACAGGAGGTGGAATCGCTATCGTCCATAAGAAAACAATCCGCATCTCAACCAGCTCTGATGCCAACCTCGCCAACTCCGAACACCTTCACTTCCAGATCCACATCGACCCCAAGACCACACTCAGAGGCACCCTCCTCTACAGACCACCAGGACCACGCGCAAAATTCAGCGAAGACATCACGGACTTCATCACCCCACACGCGCTCCCCTCCAAAGACTACATCCTTCTGGGAGACCTCAACTTCCACCTTGAAAAGATCAACGACCGCAACACCGCCACCCTCGTGGACAACCTCACCAACCTCGGCCTTAAACAACTGGTCACTTCCCCCACCCACATCGCAGGTCACACTCTCGACCCCATCTTCACCTCCAGCAACCATGTCTCCTTCAGCCACACTACGGATCTCCTCTGGACTGACCACAGCTGCGTTCACTTCACCTACAACAAGCCGAAACCCACCATCCACCTCCAACCAACTCTACAAAGAAACTGGAACAAAATCACCACAGAACAGATCTCCACATCGCTCCTTCAAACCTCCCCAGCCCTCTCTTCTAACGCCAACGAAGCCGCCTCCAACCTCACCCTTTGGTTATCCAACACCGCCGACATCTTAGCACCACTGAAAAAACGTCAACACAAACTTGGCATCAAGAAGGCCTCATGGTTCAACGACGACCTCAAGAAGTCCAAGAAACTGTGCCGCTCCCTTGAAAAGACCTGGAAAAAAGACCCATCCACCAGCAACAAGGACGCCTTCAAAAGCGCCATCCGTACTCACCACCAACTGATCCGAAAAGCCAAGAAAACAGCATTCAAGGATCGACTTGACAACAACGCCCACAACAGCAAGGAACTTTTCAACATCGTCAAGGAATTTTCCAACCCCTCGGCCAACTCCAACGACATCACCCCCTCTCAAACCCTCTGCGACTCCCTAGCCTCTTTTTTCCACAACAAGATTGCTGACATCCACAACAGCTTTGACAACCAACCCGGAAGCCAACCCACCCTACCATCAGCTGACCATCTTCCCCCCGTTAACACCCTTAACGCCTGGAACCCAATCTCCACTGAGGACACCATCCGCCTGATGAATTCCATCCACTCTGGATCCCCCACAGACCCATGCCCTCACCACATCTTCAACAAAGCAGACTCCGTCATAGCTCCGCACCTCCGAGACGTCATCAACTGCTCCTTCAACTCCGCTACCTTCCCAGAAGACTGGAAACACGCTGAACTTACCGCCCTTCTGAAAAAACCAACAGCAGACCCCACCGAACTCAAAAACTACCGCCCCATCTCGCTTCTTCCATTCCCGGCCAAAGTCATCGAGAAAGCTGTCAACAACCAGCTCGCCACCTTCCTCGAAGCCAACAAATCACTCGACCCCTCACAATCTGGCTTCCGAGCAAAACACAGCACTGAGACCGCCCTCATCGCAGCAACAGACGACATTCGAACTCTACTGGACAATGGAGACACAGTCGCCCTCATCCTCCTCGACCTCTCTGCAGCCTTCGACACAGTCTGCCACAGCACCCTTTTACAACGCCTCAGAAACACCGGAATCCAAGGAAAAGCACTGGAATGGATCACCTCGTTCCTCACCGGAAGAACCCAGAGAGTCCGCCTCCCACCATTCAAGTCCAAGGCCTCTGAAATCATCTGCGGCGTACCACAAGGATCCTCACTCAGTCCCACCCTCTTCAACGTATACATGAGCGGCCATCGCCCGCCAACACAACCTCAACATCATCTCTTACGCGGATGACACTCAACTGATCCTATCTCTCACCAAGGACCCCAGCACCGCCAAAACTAACCTACACGAGGGAATGAAAGAAGTCGCCGAATGGATGAAACAAAGCCGTCTGAAACTGAACTCAGACAAAACAGAAGTCCTCATCTTAGGTAAATCCCCCTCTGCATGGGACGACTCTTGGTGGCCGGAAGCCCTCGGAAAAGCACCCATCCCGACAGACCACGCACGGAACCTAGGCGTCATCCTGGATTCTTCACTCTCAATGAACAGACAAGTCAGCGCCGTATCCTCTTCCTGCTTTAACATTCTCCGCATGCTCAGAAAAACATTTCGCAGGATCCCCTCCGAAACAAGGAAAACAGTCACCCACGCTCTGGTCACGAGCCGACTGGACTACGGAAACACCCTCTACGCAGGTACTACCGCAAAACTCCAGAAGAAACTACAACGAATCCAAAACGCCTCAGCCAGGCTCATATTAGACATCCCACGCAACGAACACATCTCTGGTCACCTTAAAGACCTCCACTGGCTACCCGTCAATAAGAGGATTACTTTCCGACTGCTTTCCCACGCACACAAATCACTCTACGACATCGGACCAGAGTGCCTCAACTCTCGACTGTCCTTTTATACCCCCTCCCGCCAACTTCGCTCTTCCAGCCAAGCCTTCGCCACTGTACCTCGCATCAACAAGACCTCCATGGGAGGCAGATCCTTCTCATACCTGGCTGCCAAAACATGGAACTCACTCCCAGCTTACCTTCGCCTCACCCAGAATCACCTAGCGTTCAGAAAGCAGCTTAAAACGTGGATATTTGACAAATAATCCTCCTCCCCTTCCTAAGCGCCTTGAAACCCTCTGGGTATGTAGTGCGCTATATAAATGTTATGACTTGACTTGACTTGACTATTGGGGCCAGATGTAGGTAATACCTATTTACCGACTCTTAAATACCGAATTTTACCGATTCAGTATTTAAGAGTCGGTAAATAGGAAGGGGGCAGATGTAGGTAATTCTAATTTTAGAATTACCGAATCGGTATGATTCGGTATTGCCCATTGATTCCTATGGGCCATGAAGCCCATAGGAATCAATGGGAAATACGGATTCGGTATTTACCGAAACGGTAAATACCGAATCCTGCAAGGGTGCAGGGGGTGTCACTTTGACACCCTCTAGCACCCTAAGTACAGGCTTGTGTGACATGTGGCACACATACATGCCCTAAGGGCATGTCTGTGTGTCACATGGCACAGGTGCACATGCACTGATGTGCATGTACACCTGATTTCGGTATTTTACCACCCAATTGCATTGGGTGGTAAAATACCGAATCCTGAAGGCCTGTAGCACTGTGAACAGTGCTACCTACATCTGGGTTTTACCGAATCAGTAAAATTACCGATTCGGTATTTTACCGAATCGGTAAATTTACCGAATCAGTAAATTTACTGAATCTGTAAAATTAAGGGCCCTACATCTCAAAATCCAATTACCGGTCGGTAACGGCCGAATTCGGCCGTTACCGACCGGTAATTGGCGACCTACATCTGGCCCTTGGTCCTCTATTTATGACAAGACCTATTCAGTCAGCCTAAGAATGCGTAGGTATTTTGGGCAGGTAAGTTATCTGAATTCAATGGATATGAGGGAGAGAAACGGTCTCCACATCTCGCAGAAAGTGGATTTGGTAGTTGTAAGGATGGCAGGCATTCTCTCTATATCCAAAATGTACCACAGTCTATGGAGCCAACAACTGGAGCGCGTCTCCCATTGCCAGTTCCATCTGCCTCTCCTTACGAGATTTGAAGGAATATGTTAAGGGATTTGGTAGTCCCAGAACCTTGTATGCCAGGGACCAGGGTATCTGTGTGTCAAAATGTGCCTCAACCTCATCTAATATTCGATTCCAGTAATCTGCTGGGTTTGGGCACTCCCAAAGCAAGTGTACCAGCGTACCTGTCGATTCACATCCACACCAACAGCTGGGGCAATGCCCCGGATTCCCTTTGTGAAGACCTTCTGGGGTCAGATACCAATAGGTGGCTAGCTTAGTGGCCGCTTCTATACTAGGTGTGTTCCGGGCCGTGTGCCTGGTCCTGTAATACATTTCACTCCATTCCTTAGCAGATAACTCCCTTCTGAGTTCTTTTTCCCACCACCGCTGACTGGGTGTGGGTTGTAGTGAGGCAGGCGGTCGCAAGAATACGTATAGTTCGGAGATCAGTCGCCTGCCTGTGTGTTTTGTAACCAGCCATTTTTCAAATCGTGTTAGCTGCCTGCTTACTGTGGGTAGGTTGGCGGGATGTAACAGCCAATGTCGTATCTGGAGATGGCGTAGCCTTTCGTTTTCCAGCAGGTTATAATGTGTACGCAGTTGTGGGAAGGAAATAATTCCTTCCTCATCGAACGTTTGGCCTGCGGAGTGGCACTGAGTCTGGTGCCATGCCTCGAACGCTCTCCTTTCGAGGCCCGGGGTGAAATCTCGGTTTTCAAACAAGGGAGTCATAGGGGAAGGAAATGTAGTAAGCCCCCTACGGGTAGATGCACTGTCCCACACTTCCATTACTGTCCTCATGATTGGGGGATTTTGGAGACTTTCAGCCTGATTCATCAAGCCGAAATTGGCTCACAAAGGGCCAGATTCTGAGAATCTGGCCCTTTGCGAGCGCTATTTTTGCATTTGGGATTCATCATCCCAAATGCAAAAATCGGTAATAGCGATTTTGCTATTTTGCGAGGAATTACATTTAAGGAATCTCTAATAGAGATTCCTTAAATGCAATTCATCATCCATTTAAAATTTGCGAATTCGCAATTTCGGCCCGCTATTTACCGCAAGGTCAAACCTCGTGGTAAATAGCGAAAACTCAGTAAAATGCTTTTAAAAGCATTTTTCTGAGTTGCATGTTGCACACACACATGTCCTTTGGACATGTGTGTGCGCAACACCTGTTTGAATTAGCATTTAAGGGGTGCTACAGGGTGTCCTCTGGACACCCCTGCCACCCTTCAAATCGCTATCTTATTTGCGATTAGCTAATTGCTAATCGCAAATAAGGAATACTCCCCATTCATTCCTATGGGCCTTTTGGCCCATAGGAATGAATGGGGCGTTATTCCTTATTTACGATTAGCAATTTGCTAATCGCAAATAAGGAATCTGTAGGAATCGCACAAAATTTTGCTATTCCTACACGAATCCCGTTTTGCGAGTCTGGAATAGCGATTCGCTATTTCAGACTCGCAAAACCTCCCAATGATGAATCAGGCTGTTTGTGGCCTATCTGGCTTCTTGAGAAAAAGTATCTACCATTAGGGGAGTCTTGGGATCGCTTTGTCCTGAAAAAGCCAGTGTTTTTTGGATTCCTCACTACTCCTTTCCAGCAAATATCTATCTCATCTCTGTCGCTTGAAAGTAGCACTGTAAGTTTGGAACCCCTAGGCCCCCTTCGTCAGGGCTGAGACAGCTCAGTTCCCGCCTCATACGTGGTTGAGCCCCCATCCACACAAGCCGATGTAATTCTCTTTGCATCGTAATAATGCAAAGAGACATTCAGACATACATATTCCAGACATTACTGTATTCCCCCCCCGTGTGGGGGGGGAATACAGTAATGTCTGGAACATGTATAGTGCCTTCGGTAAAAATAACATCTTAATAGCCACAACTCGTCCAAGGAGAGATAGACAGTGACGTTTCCAGCTATTAAGACCATCTCTAATTGTCTGAGTAAGTTAGTATAATTGAACGTTAAGGTTTGTGCAATCGTGTGGGCAAGACAAATCCCTAGGAAGGGTATCGAGGCCATGGCCCATTTTACAGTGAATCGTTTTTCAAGTGTTGGTAAGCGATTGCGTATAGTCGCCAATGCAAGGGGCTGTGATTTACCCACGTTTCATTGGAACCCTGAAGCTAGACCAAAGGCAGTGAGTTCTCTGAGAAAGGCTGGCAAATACCTGGTTTATCTAATGAGGCTAGGATGTCATCCACATACAGGGTGATCGAATGCCTCTTTCCTCCGAACTGGATGCCACTAATCTCTGGGTTGTCCCATATCTGTTGAGCCATAGGCTCCACATATAATGACAAATAAAAGAGGAGATAGAGGACATCCCTGTCTAGTACATCGCACATGGGAAAACGGTGTGGCGAGGTGCTGTTTACCCTAACTATGGCTGTGGGTGTGCTGTAGCAGCTCGCCGCCCACGCCCAGTAACAATCTCATATGCCAAAATGGGAGAGAGTCTGTTCCATATATTGCCAGTGCACGTGGTCAAATGCCTTTTCGGCATCCAATGTTAAGAGAAGAGCTTCCATGTCTGTTCGATGTGCTTTGTCTATTATATGTAATATACGTTTTGTGTTTTCAATACTTTGCCTATTTTGAATAAATTTGGTCAGGTCGGGATCTATAATGCCCGGCATCAGTGGGCCCAGGCGTACTTCAAGAATGCTCATAAAGGAGGAGGAGCTACGCAGCAACCAAGATGGCCGCATAGGCTCCCGGCTCCGCCGACCTCCGTCTACTGCTTGATGATCCTGCCAGATATCCTGATTTTACGCCCAACCCCCATGTGGATGAACTGTTGCTGAATCTGACGGTGCGGTCCCGAGAATTTTATCGCCCAGATTGACGGAGTTGTGTCGTGTTTAAGATCTCGGCCTAACCCAGCTTCGGAGCAGGGGCCTCGAGTACTTGCCCAGCCGGGTTGCAGTTGAATAACATCGGCCGTGGGACTCAGACAGGGTCCGGTCTCTTGCAGTGGAGGTCATCCTGGCCTGTTTTTGGTGTCGAGCGTCTGGAGTGGTCATAGGCTTTGTCTGTGGCTGTGGGGGGGAGTCCCCGTCCACGGCGACACGGTCGCCATCTCCCGGGTCTGCTGGGCCGGGGCCCTCGCTCGCGGTGGAGTACTGCTGACCGATAATGCACCCTCTGTTGCCGTCCGCTCCGCTCTTGCCTCTTCTCTCGGAGAGACCCGGCTCTCTGAGGAACCCGCCCATGCTTGGAACCGAGCGAGTGGAGGCGGATCGGACGAACTGTGAGCCGTCCTTGAAGACCGTAATGGTCGCCATTGGGTCACTTCAATTGCATCTGGAGACCATTGTCCATAAAATGATCGCTGGTGACATCGAAACTGGGCGATCGAGTCTGGGCTCTGTTCTATTGCATGCTTTTCAACGAACTGATTCTCCCACGATGCCCGTAGTAAAGGAGGATGGAGACCCCGTGCGCGATAAAGTTTTGACGCCATTGACCTGTTTGCAGAATACTTGCGGAATTGTTTCTCTGGGGGTATCGCTGCATTCACCATTGCAGCCGATTATTATGGAGCTACCTGGTTCTTCACTCCTTGAGACTACGACTAGCAAAAACCGAAAGTCACTACCGTCCCTTCCCGCCCTTGTGGTTCTTTTACATCTACGGAGGAAAGGATATCTGGACTGCATGTCGGTGAGGGAGATCTTACCAGTGGCGGATGCTTGCAGAGACTCAATGTGTTCGACTGGTCTCATATTAATCTTAATTGAACTTCCAACAACCTTTGACTCTCCTGGGGCGGTGATGGTGTTACCGAACAGAGTCCGCATGAAAGATCGGAGGGGTCAAGGATGAGACTATTGGTCTGGGTCTGATTTCGGGGCTTTAGAGGACAAGGGATTCGCTAACGTAATGCTTGCGGGAGGTTGGGCGGTGTTCAACGTCTCCCCTGTCTAGCTCTGTCTATAATATTTTTGGGTACTCTGTGGTCTTAGGACAGGGGTTGTTCATTTCAGGCAGGGGGGGAAGGTGACCGGGAGTTTGTATGACATTCTCCTCCTCCATTCTTCTTTTACTTTTTGTAGTTTAGTTAGTCGGGGCGACAGGCACGCTGCTAGTTGGGGTTAGGCGAAAGCCACATGCAGGGGTGCAGGGTGGGGGGATGGTTCTATAGTTTTGTTAGTTAGTTTAGTCTTTATGGTTTCTTTATCTCACGCTTTCCTTTCGCTCTCCTTTCATAACGTTGGGGTATTATCCTGATTTTGTATGTATTTCAGTATCTTGTAACCGTACTTCTTTTTCTATCCTGGCGTCAATGGGTGGGCGGGGTCTGTGTGCGGGCGACTGCGTTGGGTTATAGATTGCTTTGTCGTACATCCTGTTAGCGCAGGCGTCTCGGTCGTTCCCTTTAAATTGATCTGTGATGATTCTATTTTTGTACCTGCTCACTTTATCATAGTGTTTGAATGTACTTTTTCTTTGCTTTTTAGGTTGGGGGGTAGGGGGGGGTGTGGGGGGGGGGTGGGTTAAACATAAAATGGAACCTTCGTTCTATCCTGTAACGTGTTGTGGGTTCAATACAATGTTTATCCTGATTCGCTGCCGGACCTCAGGGTTGTCGGCTGAAGAGCTGTGTCATTGATAATATAGTGGGTCTTATTCTTGTGTTGCGGCTGGCCCCTGCGATTGTTGGCCTGTGCTTGTAATTTTATTGAACTGTACAATAAAGGTTTTTAAAAAAAAAGAATGCTCATAAAAAGCTTAATATCTATATTCAGCAGAGATATGGGGTGAGAGGAGCCACATGATTTCTTGTCCTTTCCTGGCTTAGGGATGACCACTATAGACATCATTAACATATTTGAAGGAATCAACCCGGGTTCTACAAAGGAGTCAAACAATCGGGTCAGGATAGGGGCTAATAGCTGACAGAACGATTTATAGAAACTAGTTGGGTATCCATCGAGGCCTGGAGATTCAAAGGGCTTCAGCCAGGATTTCGCTGCAATGACCTCTTCAATCCTGATGGGGGCATCGAGTAAGGCTGCTTGGTCTATTGTCAGTCGGGAGATGTTATCCCCCTCTAAGTATGAAGCTATGTTTTGTGCACCTAAGTCTTGCCTCGCATAGAGCTCTGTGTAGAAGTGATGGAATTCCTTTGTTATTCTGGCATCATCTACCAACTCTTCACCCCCTTGAGTCTTAAGAGACTGGACCTTCGTCTGCTGTCTTTGGGCCCTTAACTTATTAGCTAATAGCCGCCCAGACTTATCTCCCATGATGTAAAAATAGTGTTTCAACCGGAGGGTGGCATATTCTGGCCTGTCCATGTCTAGTCCTGCTAGCTGGGCTCTAGTTGCGCAGAGTTGAGGCCAAACTCTAGGATCACCTGTACGGCTGTGAACACGTTCTAGTTCCCTGACCTGGGCCATTAATTGGCCCCTCTTTTCTTTGCGAGCGTTATCAGCGGCGGATATGGCTATGAGCTCTCCTCTCACAACTGTCTTCAATTCTTCCCAGATTGTGGAAATGGTTATGTCTGAAGTGTCATTGAGGTCAAGGTAGTTGTGTATGGCAGTTGTGAGCTGTTGTGTTACAGCCGGGTGGAGGAGCATAGTTTCTCTTAACCCACAGGTCCCGAAATGTTTCTTATGAGGGGAGAAATTTAATGTGAGAGTCGTGATCTGAGAGCGCTGCTGCTTCAGTCTCCACCTCTTCCATAATGTTGCATACTTCCCTAGTCCCCAATAAATAGTCTAGGGGTGCATATGTTTAATTGGCATGAGAGAAATAGGTGTATTGTGTTGACAGGGTTTGGCTTCCCTCCAGAGATCAATTAGCCCCATCTCATGCAATCATTAACTCCCTCCTTGTGACAAAACACCCGATTGTCCTGATCGGCTGCAAGACCAATCCTCGTTTGTATCAAATACAAGGTTCAAATCTCCCCCTATTAATGTCATGCATATCTGTGCGTCCATCACTTCGGAGACCGCCGCATGTATAAATCGCTCTTGTCCTCTGTGCGGTGCATATATCGATGGCACTATCACAGTGTGACCCCTGATGCTGAATGTGTGCGCTAACAGCCTACCTTTCATCTCTGCTACTCAAGGGCCAACCTCTCCCTTGAACCGTCTAGTTACCAGAATTGCCACCCCTGCCTGTTTGTCAGAGGCAGAAGAAAAGAATTGCTGTGGAAATGCTCTAGATCAGAGGCGATGCCAGTCCTTGGCTCAGGAGATGGGTTTTCGGAAGAA